>NC_084663.1:137140315-137443345 GCF_028389875.1 Rhea pennata | reverse complement strand
ATTTAGGATTTCTGTCTGACTTTGAAGTGTTTTCTGGTTAGTAGACTGACCTGTCAAACTGATTGCCAAGACAATCTACACCAAAGCCTTCCAGCTCTGGAAGCGCCTCCTTTAACAACTCCATCCTGAAATTCTCCTTCTCTGGGGTTGAGACTGACTTGGGAATCAAGCTGCTCCTTCAGTTCACCTGATTCAGTTTTTGGTTGTAAATGAGTTGGTCTATGGAACTTTTCACAAACCCTTGTAAGTGATTTAACTAGGGCAATTGCTAGAAATTGCTAGGGCACTGCCTTTTGCATATTCAGATTTGTCTGGTATGGTTTCCCCTATTGTTACTTAAAGATGCTTTTAGAACCTCCCATCCAGCTGGGAAGGACATCTCTTGTCTTGTCTGGCTATTTTGGTTGCTAAGAAAAACACTGTATTTACACAACAGAAGCACACCTCTTGGCAGACATGGATGATGCTGAGTTACATTGCTTTGAATATGCATGAATTTAGGAACATAATTTTTTAATGACGTATGGCTTCCACATTATTCATTATGCTGACGGCTGAATGAGAATGGTGAATATGGCTCATTGGAAGTCCATGACAGAAATTAGACATAATCATAAATAAATAAACTTGTCATATTGGTGTGTCTGGATTAGGTAAATTTTAATCTTGGCTTGCTGGGTTAGTGATACTCCAGAATATAATTTCCATGTACATCACCTTTAGTTTCATTAGTGTTTGTAAGACGTGTTTATAATCTCAATGGGCCATTTTCACCTGAGGAATGATGCTTGTCACTGCTGATGTAGCATGTCTGTGCTTGAGTATCATGAACAGCATTTAACAAGGTGTGAGCCTGTGTGATGATAGTCCTACAGCACACCAGAATTTTACATTCACCTTAACAGTGATACAACTGCATACACATTTCAGGTGCCACAGCAGCAGCTCAGTTGCTGGAAGGAATGAGTAGCCACCAAAAATGACAGTCTGAGTGATTGGGTCCTGCTTTACTTTTAGCAAACCTGCCTTGTCAGTCATTGAAGAACCACCTGTGAGCTGTTTAACCTTGATCATCATCTGTTTCTTCTGGTTGCCAGGGCAACTTTGTGTCAAAATGAGTTGAAATGGATACAAATCTTCTAGCGGGACCTGTCTTCTCAGGACACAATCCTAGTTCACTTATCATAGATGTCAGTTTCTGTTGGTTAAGGGCAATAAGGGATATGTTTAAGTCAGTTATTACTTAGGGTTTCTAGACACCTAATTCTCCAAAAGATAAAAATATTGTTTACTTACGCATCACAGAGGTTTCTCTCATTTTCCTCTATGTATTCCAATTATTAAAAGATTAATTCTTCCATGCATATTCAAAATGAGTTGCATCAAATTCTGAAAATGATATTGTATCATAGGATTTCATATGACAAGTGCAAAGTTAGAAAAATAAAATTTTCTCCTCCTTTTACATTCCCAGTGACTTAGGAATGTACATAGCAATAACACTTATTACAACTCTGTACTGCATCTAAAAATCAGTTTGTTTGTTTTTTATGATTTATTTACTGATTTTAAGATGTTAAACAGTAGCCTATGAAGAATTTTCCTAAGCATGCCAAATGCTTTATATAGCTTTGTTGATACAGCATTAGTGCAAAAAAAAAAAAAAACCCACATAATTTAACACAAACATCAATAAATACAAGTCAAACATAGGATGAAGGCTAAGCAAATGTAATACAGTGTCAAATGAATCCTAGGTAAGAGATTAGCTACAGCACTCCTTTCCTCCAGCTCTGTCCCTTCCTTGCAGTGTGCCTGGGACTTACCCACACACTGCTGAACTTGAGCATAGTCAGTCTGCCCCCAGTTACTTGTCCTTTTCCTTTCCACATCTCATTTCCTTTCACTAATGACCAGTGTTAGAGATGAACTTGAAGGTGAGCAGTAGTCCATTTGGCAAATGAGAAGTACTCTATGAAAGGCTTGGAGGGGAGTGTGTAAATACGATAAATAATGGGAAGAGGGTTCTGGCTGGTTGCAAACTAGTGGTCTACCCAACATATCAGCTTATGTGCAACTCTGATGTGTGAGTCTTATTAATATTTTTGTTTTGGTAAGTTCTATTATCCTATTGCCAGAGTGGATACACACAACCACTGCTAAGACTGCGCCTTCTGACATATTAAAGGTTTTCTTTATAGAACGTATTTTTAGACCTCTGAAAGGCCATCTAGCTGACCAGATTTGGTTAGCTGACCAGATTTGGTTACAGTGGTAAGTATAATTTTATGGAAGGCTGTATCAGGACAGAAAATTTTCATTCAGATAGCTTAGAAGACCAGTGCGAAGCCAAAGACCAGTTTATACCTGGCTTTCATACAGTTTTAATGTAGAGCCTCAGGAAATGCTTTGAGGCACAGACTGTTACTTGAAGCATACAGTTCGGAGTGTTCCTCTTCCAACTCCTGCTCTTCTTTGTTGTGTATAAAGTATTGCTATCTGCAGTATCACGCACTCAATAGCTCATATGGGAAAGGATAAAGATATCACTTTAGGATTCACTTGATTCAGTGCGGACATCTATTTCCAAGCTTGTCACAGTGAATTCCTCTTACAGTCATGGAGAGAAATGTACACTTTCAGGCTTTATTTGTCTTCTCTCTAAAGAAGTTGGCTAAAATATGTCAGATCACTCACACCCTAGAAGCTGCTTTGGAAACAAGCAGTGGGTGGCTAGCATAGACATGGAAAAGTATACCATAGATGTCTAAAGTTAGCTGAGATAAGTCCAATTTATGATCTTATGCCAAGATCAAATGAAGCTATAAATCAAGAGCATGTTTAGGTTAACTATGGTGTAGAAGAATTCACCCCATTCTTATCCTTAAATAAGATTCACAGCATTCTTTTTTTTCCAAATTGAATTTGCCTATCTTGCTACTTATGTATCTCATATATGACCCACTCATTACTGCAATAGAAACTTCTGTGTACTGAAATACCATCAGACCTGAGCCACTGACATTACATGCAAAGTTCTCATTTTTTAATATTTCCTATAAAGCAGTGAGCAGTTTGCTTTCTAGTAGCACAATCAAACTGACAACTTATCAGCAATATTCTATGTACTTATTTACTTACTAAGAGTGCTTTTGGCTTTACAAATCTGTATTGACTCTTACTATCCTTAAAAACTATGTTACAGCCAGTGGAGTGAAACTGGTGTGCTAAAAATAAGTGCAAAGAGAATCAGGGCCCAAGATTTAATTTAAAACCCTGAGCTCAGCTTGGTGAAGCAAAGGACACATGACCAGTCTTCCTAGGTGACGCAACCTGGATGTGTATAGCTGCCATTTATTTGGGTGGGCATGTCAAGGGCTGGCAAACAAATAATCATTATAATGTGTACCCTGATAATCCCAAACAGTGCAACATGACATGGTGGGTCATGACAAATCAAAACACCCCAAAGCAACCTAGATCCTATTGTGCTGTAAATAAGGAGTAATGGCCCGCCTGGAGGTGGGTGAGATAGCTGTGGTGATCAAGCCTACATAGGGCCTCTAAGAGCCAGGCAAACCTGATGGGCTTGGGTCTGCTTTTGCATTGGTTTAGCTCCACAGTAGCATAACAGACCATGAGAACTGGTGGGTAGCTTCCCTCCCAGTTTAGAGGGTTATCCCTACTCTTATAATGGGATTCACCAGACCAAAACATTTCTCAATGGAGTTGAGATGAATTATGCTCCTTCTTCTGTTCTTTGGCTGTTTGGGAGCCTCAGGTGAGGTTGTTAAATCTCTGCACTTGGTCAGATGAGTCCCAGTTTAAATTCTTCTAGTTTAAATGGAAAAGTGTCAGACATGACAGTCTGGGAAGAATATTTTGTCACAAGTTCTAGGAACATAGCTATTGTGGTTTTAGTTGATTTTTGTCCTTTTCTTGTTGAAATAGTATGACATCTTTTCCGAAGTTAATGTTATAGGCATGTTCTCCCAGCAAAGTCAATCGTATTAAAAACAAATCCTGTGCTGGAATTACCAGTTACATAACCTATGAAATCCTTTTATTAAGAACCAGTTGCTGTAATTTCCAGTGTATATAAATCATCACTGCTCTACTGATTTCAATGTGTGTGCATCAGTTCATGCCAGATGAGCATCTGGCCCCAAATGTTCAGTACATAATTCTCAAGATGGTATTAGGAATGTAGCAAGAGAAAAGGATTATGTTAAATGCTTAGTTTGTTTTCTATAATTTCTATATTCATTCATAAGCGATCCACCAAGAAAAGCAAATAAATTAACATATGCCCCCCTTTCCCCCCATAGTTCTTTCAGTGTTCTTTTTACATAGTTTTGAACTGGGAAGTCTGAAATGAAGAAATTGTTTGAGTTAGAGGTTGACTTCTATTACCTCATTGTGTATCATGTTACTTCTAAAGGGATTTACTGAATTGCCTCAGAGTAATGTATTACTGGGTATGACTTTGGACTCAGTGTCTAATGGTACATGAATAACTTCAGTAGCGTGTCTTACATAGCATGGAGAAATAACAAGGCTGTTGCACAGAATAGTAAAGAATCTGGAACAGGAGTAAGGAAAAGATCCAGTGAAAACATATGCAGTGGGGAGAAAACATGAGAACCTAAGTGATCCGATTATCTAAAGTTTAATAGGCTGTGTGAGGAAATTAGATGGGACAACTACCTTCCTCATCTCTCAAGCCACTCCACAAATATTACCTGATTAATCTTTTAGATAAGCGAAGTTTTTATCCCTATCGTGGAGATGTGGAGGCCAACACAGAAATGGTAAGGCCTAAACAGCTACTCTAAATCCTATCAAATTCAGTGGAAAGTCTTCATTTCTCACTGAATTTGAGATGAAAGCCTACATTTTCAAAAGTAGCTGCTGATTACAGATGTATAATTAGTGATGGATAGTACCTCAGTTTTAGAGACAATGAGCACCTGTAGCTAAGCCTTCAGGATAGTGGGTTTTTTTAACTGGAGCCCCACATGTCTTGGGCTAAATACTGAATATCAGCATCTATGCATGGATAGTTGTCTCTCTGAAGTCTGTTCTGCCCAAGGCCAGAAATTGATTTCAGAGCTAGAACCAGAATTCAGGCAGCATGTCCAATCCCTTGCTCGTACCATGCTGCCTCTGGAGTTTTTCACTGTGCTGGAGTTTTTCAGTCTTAGACTGCCTATTCAAACCAAGTTTGTGAAAATAGCATTTGAAATGGTGATTGGCTGCTTAGCCTGAGTCAAGGCTTATCTTGGGAAAAATTCCTGTCTGCTCTTTACACAAGTGGAGATGTTCACCTCTGTCGTGATCCCAAGAGAAAGACCAAGACATAAATTTGCAAATAGGCCAGACCATCCTGTCAGTGTGTAATGGGCCCTGCAGACGGTGGCATTTCAGCAAGACTCATGCTGGTACGTGCTCAGCCTCTGTCTCAAACATTAAGACTCTGGGCTCAGTTTGGTACCTTTTAAAGGCAAGATCTCCCTTTCTTTTCTCCACTTTGTGAAAATCTGAGTCCAGCAATATAATAAAAACCCAGCAGATTGACAGCTTTCCATTTGCAGTAAGTCTCTAAAGCCCTGGCATGGATCTTCTAGGTACATTCTCTGGCCATTGCAGTCCCTGCTCTCCTTTCTCTCTTTTGATGTTTTAGGTTTCTTGGGGTCTGCAGTGAAACTTCCTTGGCCTTCGTCATAAGAATTTTGCTGAAATAATCTTTGATAAGCATTATCTTCTTCAATTTTAACAGTATTTACAATACAACTGTCTGCACTTTTATTCTGCAGGAATTTTTCCTCTTGTTGGGAGAGGCTGAATATTATTGTAGTCTGGTCAAGTAAAGGTGAGGGCTGTGAGCCAGCTGATGCGGTCTAATTTAGTGAAACTGGGTGCTGTTAGCTAACTGCTTTCCATCCCATGATGGTTACCTTTCTTTTCCAAGACCTATACCACTCAGCTCAATGAGCAGCTCCTTCATTTTTTCCCATCATCTTGCTTCTCTTCATCTACTTTGACACAGGTGCTCCTGCCCCTCCATGTAGTCTCGGGGTAAGGGTTAGTGCTGTCTCTCCCAGCCTCACCTCACCACATTCCCTTGCTCCTCCCCAAAAGCAGTCCACAGCTCATGCCATGAGCAAACTGCCTCTGAAAATATAGTGGGGACATCTGAGGGCTGGAGGGAGGAAGGAGAGGGAGTCCTCCAGTTGATATGCTCATTTGTCACCAGAGTTATTCAATTAAAGCTTTTTTTTTTTTCTTTCTTTTTTTTTTTTTTTTTTTTTTTACAGAATTACTGAGGAATATCTTGTTAGTCTTTCAGCAACGTTAGTCTTATCATAGTTGTGTTTAAAGTGCAGAGCAGATTGGTAAAGAAAAGTTGTCTCTTTACATTTTTCGAAGATGTTTGTAAGATGCTAAGTTCTGCTTGCCCAAGAGCTTTAAGGAAACCTGCTTTTTAGGAACTGGAGGCATCCTCTTCTGAAAATCAGAGGTCTCCAGCTGAGCAGAGGAAAACTGAGACACTGAGAAAATGACTGCACTGTTATTTTCAGACACCTGGTAAGGTTCAGTGGGCTGGTTTGCACTGTTGTTCATCCTGTGATATTTAGATGACAAAGACTCTTCCTCTAACAAATATTTCTTTTACACATAATTGGAAGAAAACTTTATTTCAGTATAAACCCAAGGTCATGTTCAGGGATATGAATACTAACCCAGTGAAGATAAGGAAAATGAAGTGGAACTCTGTTTTCCCCTTATTACACCAGAAAACATTGACACAGCATTAATGTGAGTTTGAAAACACAAGGAAGTAACATTTGACATATATTACGATGTGCTGCATAAAAATACTGTTTGTATTTGTTAAGGTTAATCTCAAGGCTTGTTTCAAGGTGAAGCTACAAAACTGTTTTTAAAACTGTCATTAAATCGTTATAGCCCGGACCATGGGGCTGCAATTTCCGCATTGATCCTCCTGTGTCCACTGTATTGACATGCAGTGGCATGTGGGAGCGTCACTGTAGCAGAACCCCCCCGGCTTCCCTTGCCACTGGGCAGTGCTTATGTCAGCTCTTAACCAACACCAACGTTAGCAGTTTAATAGCCAGACTGACTTGGAGAGCTGAAGAAGCTAAAACTGAGCAAGACTTAAAGAGGAGGGTTGTATGCACGTAAAGAGAAGAGAAAGAGAAGAGGTATAGACTTGCGGACCAGGACCGCCAAGCCCCAGAAGCGGTTCTCTGCTGACTGCTTCAATCTACTTTAAATACAATGGATGTTTATGATAATCCATTGGGAATCTTTACCGTGATTCAGTGAGTAAGCTAATATATCTCTACTCCATATTTTAAGTTAATGTGAAAATAAATATTTAAATATATGCCTACTTTGCAAGGGCAATATGGTTTAAAATACACTTCTGTATGCTTCATGATAAGAAATGTTTTGAAATGACTTAGTTAAACATTAAAAATAGTTTGACCTTTGAATTAAACTAATCTAAGTAGCATTTCAACAAAATGGTAACATGGGCATCCTAGATAATTTATTGAAAATGCCATAGTACTGCAGTGAAGTTCAGAAAGTAAGGAAAAATATTGGGCATTTTCTTCCTACTAAGAATGCTGACCCTCTGAGTATGGCTCCTTAGCTATTTTTGTAAGTATATATTTCACAAGTGGAAAATGCATTTGACAGATCCTGAAAGTTATGAAACTAATTTCCTGTTACACTATGGGGCTTATATGTCTTTAAAGAATGAGCACAGATAAAATAGTCAAGATTTCACTGTATTCTGTGTATGTTAGGTCATTGTGTAGGAAATGTTTGTTTAAAGTGTGTCTTACTGCATTTACATGCAGAAAGAGGCTGTCCGAATCTTAGGAGGGCTGAGATTCAGAATGTCTGGATTCTGCTTGCAGTTCTGCCAGAGACCTGCTTAGCCATACACAAATTAGGTAATTTTATTTTTGAGCCTATGTTTTCTACCTCTAAAATGGGTATAAAACTAGAACTTACTGAATAGCAGCAGGGAGAAAGCTTAGAATTTATATAGTCCTAATAAAATCCTCAACAATTGTAAGGCTGCTGACTCAGCCAGTTCCTTTCTACTTGAATACAAGTTCCTTTCCCTGTGGAGCTGAACTGCCACTGACATAGTCTTCTCTGAGTCTTTCAGTAATGTGTTTGTAAATTATTTAACCTTCTTGCCTCAATTTAGTCTTCCATGAATTAGATAAAATATGCAGGCACCAAAGATATCTGTATATTTTTGGTAACTTTTTAAGTTCTGTGCATCTTTTCCTTCTGTGTTGTTTTCTTTTCATTACTCATTGTCATCTTCATTTATCAAGGCATGTTTTAAATCTATGCTAGAAATCACTGTGAACAGGGAACGTGTCTTGGCAGGTTTCTAGTGAAAAGCCTAGTAAATTCTTAGGTGCATTAAAATAAATGCCAGAACTCTGGATAATATCTTTGTCAGCCTAAGTCCATCTTTCATCCTTTCCCTCCAAAAAGCAGACTGGTCTGTACTGTGGGGTCAGCTTTCCCTCTTCTTTTGGACTCTGTAGTTGAACCTGGGAACTAGGCAGGCTGAAGAAGGGTAGAAAATACAGATCTGTATTCGTCCATATCTCCTTACACGGCTTCTCTATTCCAAAAAAGAAAATAAAAATCCAGCCTGGATAGGTAATGCAGCTAGAACCCAAATCAGCATTTTTCCAGGAGCAGTAGAGGAAAGGCAGCTTCAGCTCCATGTGCACAGCAGTGCACTCTGCTTGGAGTACCGCTGTTGTGGATGTCCTTGGTCTTCCAGAGACTCTGGATACTTAACCTGTGAGGCGTATCTGAGGAGCTTCTATTAAAGGTGACTGCTGCCAGTTCGACAGGATGTATCAACTAAACCGCTGTGGGAAGATTTTCCAAATAAATTGATAGGAAGATAGGATGATCCTATTACGTGGGGTTGAAGTGTGAGTCTTTACAAATTCATATTCTTGCAGCGTAGGATGAGGGCACCTTAACCCTAAAGGCTATGTACAAATGAGTACAGTCATTAGAGTTCATGTGCACCAGTGTTACGCTCAGCAGGCTTAGAGCTGCTTGTTAAATATTTTTTTAATTCTTTGCGCACATTACTTCAGAACAAAAGGTGCTTGGAATGAGTGGGCAGTGGTTGTGCAGGCTCTACAATAGAGCCATGAGTAAGAGAGAGAACTCTCTATTATGCATGTTCCCCTTAAAACATGAAGAAAGCTGACAAATCTTGCACAAGCATAACTAATACTGATGAGGAATTTGGAAGCTTTAAAAGAAAGGAATTATTCAGAAATCATTATGGTCTCCGCTCTTTGATTATCTGGATGAGGAGTTCCAGGAATAAGAAACTGGTACACAGTGAATTAAATGAGACCTCTTGTATAGGCGTTAAGTTCGTATATTATTTGCTGCAGAAACAGAATTCAGTCATTAGAGAGGTAGGCTGGGATTTTTACAGAGCACCCAGCTATCCCTCTGGAAGTCAGTAATAAAACTCCCTAACTGCTTGTGAAAAGCCCTCCCACAAAGCTTGATTAGGCATATGCTGCTTGATGTAAATGGCTGAATCTTCATCTCTATGAAAGCCATTTATCTTTATAAATAATTTTGCTTAGTTGCATGGAGACAAGGCGGGGAGGGGAGGTGGGGGGGGGGAAGAAAAACAATAAAAGAAGCAATACATCCCGTCATCTTCCTCTCAACAGTTGAGCAATAAGTGAGGTTCATGTGTGCACATTGGGATGATTTTCTGGTCTCGTTTCTGACATACTCTTCAGGCTGCCTGGGAAGAAAGCTTGCAGGAGTTTAAACAGAGGAGTCAGCATTCAGAAAACAGCACTCCTGGTTTCTGTGATTTGGCAGCAATAAACATCTTCCCCCTGCCCACCTGCATGGTGTAGTCCCCCAAGCACCACTCCTAATTCCTGAAGAACAGGCATCCCTCAATGGACAGGCTCAGAAGATGACAAACTCTGACAGTGATAGGCTGAGCTGAATATGCTTTAGGAGCCAGTTAGTATCAAAGTATGACAGAAGAGGCTCACAATGTCAAAAGATTTCAAATTCAGTGATTTGTACTGCTCATTTTTAAACTTCTGAATTACAGAAGGGCAGGTATTTGAACCTCTGAGAAATGTAACTGTGTAAGAGAAAAGCAGGTTGTAGTCCTACATTTAGCAATAAGGAAGGAAAAAAAAATCACAAGTAATCATAGTCGCTCATCTAACTTGACAGTCTTGGATTTAACCCTGTAGAGACACTGTAAGCATTGAATGGTGGTATTATTAACTTTAAAATCAGAATATTTTTCTATGCAAATGACTGCTGTGGGCTAAGACAGCTCCTAAGACATCCTAAGAAGTGTTTGCATTAGTGTTTTAGTTCAAATCAGAACTGTACTTGCGAAGCAAATAGCCTGTCTTATTTACTGTACTCTGGTTCTCAGTACCAAATGGTCTTGAAGCACACAGATCCCCCTTGGGTGAAACCAGAAGAGGTGGTCCAGGAGGGCACCTGGTATGAACCAACTGCTAGTGGGCATTCTGTGTAGGGTCCAAACTAGAGCTAGTCCAAAGCAAAACCCTTAAAATGTGTAGCCATTGACATCTCTGCACCCACTGTTTGACTCTATAGATCCACTCCAATTATGATGTGCTACTTGTTAATACAGAGATGCCCTAGACTTTAAAAGGGGACAGGCAAAATCAGGCTGGCTTTGAGCCAAACTGGCTATTAGCTTGCCAGCCTTTGCAGTAGTTTGCATTGAGATTATGGAAAGGTGCCTAGCAGGAAATCTATGACTGCAGTGTGGGTGGTGTTTAAAGCAGTTTTTAGCTTTAGGTTAGATGATGGTTTCAAAAATAATGGTCCTAGTGACTGTTTTTTGCTGCTAGATAAGATGTGTTATTCTCTCTTTTTTACACTGTACTCATCATCATTATGTGGAAGGTTATGCCAGGGTAGGACAAGCTCTAGACAACGCCAGTAAAAAATGCCAATAAAAACCACTGTCACAAGCTATACACATTGAAACAGAGGCGTGGTGGGGTAAGTATTACAAATGCTCTGTCAAAGAGATCATCTGGGTGATGTAACTGGATCTGTGACCTTTCTCAACTGACTGGAGATCTCTTCTGCTCAATAAGGCCCTGAAATAGCTGACTTCTGGCTAGATTTAAATAAGCTATTTGTAAATAATTTTGTCGTGTTTACTGGTAGGGAAAAAATCTGGCTGTAATTGATTTTGTTCCTGTACTTTTACAGTGTATTGCCACAAGCCTTCAGTATTGACAGTCTTCCCAGACCTACATCAATTCATGGTGGCTGCTCTAAAACTCTGGCCTCTGCTATTTTCTCTTTTCCTGCATGTTCAAGTTGAATAAAGATT
This sequence comes from Rhea pennata, assembly GCF_028389875.1. Lineage (NCBI taxonomy): Eukaryota > Metazoa > Chordata > Aves > Rheiformes > Rheidae > Rhea > Rhea pennata. The sequence continues at coordinate 137,431,887 of NC_084663.1, read as the reverse complement.
GAACCATACTTTCCCTGAAAATTTTGCACACTACAGTAGAGAAGCAAATAGATAAAATTGTTTTTGACCAACTCTGGAAAAAATAATTTATAGAGAAGGTGCAGTTGGAAGAGAAAAGTAGTAAGACTCGGAGAGTTATCTTACATCTTTTTATCTACTGAAAATTTTAGATTGGGTATTCAGATTATAGAATTCTTGCTTCAGTCAGCAGTTCAAATAAATAAAAATAGTGTAAATGACCATGGTTATCATCTCACATTAGACCAGTGGCCTGTCTTTGTAGAAAGATAGGCTGCTGAGCTCTTGTTAGATAGGAACACAATGGTAGTCTTTGAACTGGTGAGCTACAACTGAAAGCCAGATAAATCATAGATAATGGCAAGTGTTACTTCTCTCAGAAAAGGCCAAGGACTGACAGCCTGTGAAGAAGGCCACGTGCAGGGTGTTCTATAATGATACATGAGACATTTCAGTGTTGGCCCTGCTTTGAGCATGAGGTTGAATGAGACACTTCCCAAGGTCCCTTCCAGCCTGAATGACTGTGATGATGTTGACAGGACAGTGAAGAGGAGGTATGCTAAAAGTAACTTATGGAAAATAAGTTTATGTGCCTCTCAGAACTGCTAAATGTAACCCAAATAGTTATTTAAATGTAACCCAAATATTACTTAATTATGTTGTTGAAATCAAGAGAGATACAACCAATTACAGTACAAGAGGGAGAGATTGCACTGGTGATTCAGGTCCATAGTTAAATAGGTAGTAACACTTTCTGGTATAATCTTTCCACTGTGGTGTCCTTCCTTCCCAATACTTCACACTAGTGGAGAATGTAGTGGCAGCATTAGTCTTGATAAAGCTGATAAGACAGAAAGGCATTTTTCCTTTCGTCCTAATAACGGCCACCAATCTATTGGACTTTCCGATTAGGAAACTGACTGAAACACAGTCTTTCAGTGATCCTGCTGGAGGTGTTTAAGCAATCAAAGAGATGCTTAGTTGGATTTTCTAAAAGACCTGAGGAAAAAAAAATCCTCAGATTTTTCTCTTTCAGTTTGCAATAATAATCTCAGTATTAAAGCTTACCCTACATGAGGTAGTTCAAGCTTGGAAGGGTTTGGACGTGGCAGAGTGAAACTTAGTGTTGGCTGATAGGTCTTGGTCTTCAGAATGACAAACCAGGGCACACTCAGAGCAAGCAAGGTTACCTCTGCTCTTCCATCCCAGTGTAAACATATTCATGCTCCACTTCAAGTCAACAGCATGTAGGTATTTGTTTAAAGAGTGTCTGGCACCTACCTGGATCATCAGTCACCTTTCATAATGTGTCTCTTTGAGGCCGTTTTTCAAAGGTACCGATTACTGAAGCTTCCACCGACTGTAAGTCTGGAAAGGAGGGTTCTTGTCAGCAACTCCACAAATCAGGCTCCAGGTGTTTCTTCTGTTTGACAGCAGTGGTCATTTTGAAAGACTTTTGCCTATATTTTTGAGATTTTTGTAGTGTTTTTACTGCAGAGCTGCTAAAAAAAAAAGAAAATATTCATTTGCATGTTGCAAAGCGTAGGCAAGGAGCCAGCTCTGTGCTATTACAATATCTGATCTCTGTACGGCAACTATCCCTCTGAAAGGCACTAATGTTTCAGTCTATTCAATTCTGATTCACAGTTCAGCACTTTCTTCACTCAAAAACCCTGGGGAAGATTGTTAACTGCATTTTTCTCTTCTTCTTTTATCTTTATTCCTGGATTAAATGGAGAAATTATTGGTTCATGTTACAGTCCTTTTTTCCACTTGCAGTAAATCTGCTGCAATATTTCTTGCTATCTGTATGCTGCATTTCAAGTATTTCTGTCAATTTCTGGTTGACACTGTGAATTATTTGCGTGAAATAATGGGTTGCATGGGAGGTATCACGCCATAGTGGGTACATACCTGCATACATGTGCACGTGTGTGTATGCATGGCTGAAGCACATGCATGAACATGTTGAAAAGTATCAGAACAGGCTTTTCTTTAAAAGCAAAGAATTGCTGTAAACCATTTCATAACAAACATTTGATTATTTTTTTCTTTTCCTTCTATTTATGAACACAGATTGTAGTGTTTAATATAGTCGTTAGTAGAATCTCAGCAATAATTTTTATTTACTGCTCACTTGCTGCCTCTGCATTGCAAGCACTTTATAAAAATCAAGTGACATAGGTCACGAGATACAGTTTATTATTTCTGAGAGGATATGAGTGACCCTTAAGAGGGGCTTTTCTTCTGTGAATACAAACTTTAAATTTAAATTTAATTTTCTATAAATACCATACAACACACAATTTATATTTATCACTTGTATTCCTGCCAGGAAATTTAATTGCTGTTCACAGAGAGCAAGGGTGGGGAAGCAATTTCATTTAAGTATTTAAACCTTTACAGAATATGTTTTATCTGGAAAAAAAAATGATCAAACTCTTATAATTGGAAGAAACCTTTCATTTATCAGCATGAAGGCTAGTCATGTCTTTCTCACCAGTCAGTCTGCTTATGGTTTCTCTAGCACAGCAGTTGCCCTCTGCACCTGTAGTGTCCGTATGGACCCCTTGCTCTTCCAGATGAACAGTCACAGAAGCTAATTATTCTTGATCTGATTCTCCAGGTAAAGCCTGCGTAGCATTTTGGACAGGTCTCTCCCTGCTCCTACTGATATTTGCTTAACCAAAATGCCTACTGCACTTTAATGGTAATTAAGTAACTTCCTTCCATAATCAATGCATGCTGTACACTACTCCTCCATTTAAATAATATCCTGTTTATCTAAGGGCTTCAGGGTTACAGCTGTGTAATCGGAAGGCAAGTACCCCTACTTGGTTTCAGGTTTTGTTTGCAGTTTGACTGCATTAGCATAAGCTGTTCAGCAGTCTTTTTCTTTTGAGCATTTCTGCTTGGTCCAGCTGTTGCTTTACTAATAGGTTTACTTTATGGTGAGACTGCAACTCAGAGACACAGTAGTATCTGGGAAAGAATTTAAGGCCGTATCAGTCAGGTCTTCCTTTCAGCTGGGAGGACAAAACTCACCTTTGCCAGCCTATGCCTACAGTCATTGCTCCTGCAACTGGTAGAACGCTATTGAGTTTACAGCCCAGGGTGGATGGGGTTAGGGAGGCTCTGAGTGCTGCATATAGCTGCCCAAGCAAAGACACTGGAGTCTGTGTCCCCTAGGTTCTCAGCTGCATCTTGCAGCATGCTTCTTTCACCAGGGCTTGCTGGAGAGGGCTTGTAGGACAGCTATGCCTCACATGCTCAGCATCCCGGGCTAGGAATCGTCAGATTAAAAGCTTAAATAGCTCTTTGATGGTGCAACAGCAAGAGCCCTTTACAAGGGAGACAGTCACTTCTGAGCAGGTTTGTTTTCACAAATACATTTTAGCAAAGAGGTCAGGGATGCACATTTTGCCAGGGGTCTTTCTCGGATGCTGGAATCAGTCCTTGTGATATGGGAAAGGGAGAATGGGCTGCATTTGATTAGACGTTTGTGTTTCAAATTAGATTTTTTTGTGTTTTATTGCAAAACTTCTTCATTAATATTTTGTTAATGATGTGTTGAATCTGGAACAGCACAGCTTAATGGATGTAAACAAACTTCGTGAAAAAAATGGAAGAGAAATACCGGTGCCCACCTAGTTCCAGCCCTCAGTGTAAGGGAGCTACCTCTGTGGAATGCAAACGGGTAGCTCTGACTCTCTCTTCTAGGGAAAGAGAAAGTACTCAGCATCCCAACTTATAATGACTCAGGAAAAAAAATCACCAATTACCAGTCCTTCAGCCTCTCACGAGAGAAAAAGTTGCTACAGTTTACTGAGATAGTGATTACATATCAATTTAACTGTTGTTTATCGCCAAACATTTTGCTCATGTAGAAAATAAATTTAAATAGTGAAATACAACATTGAGTTGGAAAAATATAAATGGTACTAGCAAATTGTGTCCCTTTCTGTGTGAGAGGAGTAGCACTAGCAGGGAGAAAAATGTCTCATGCAATTTTTTATTTTGAAAGTTGCTATATCACATTTACCTGTTTCTGAATGGTTAAGATTGGTTTTAAGGGGTAATTTAAAAGGTTAGGAAGAAATGTGTTCCTTGCAAAGATCTGCAGTTTCCTTACTTGCTGAAGGTCACGAATTTTGGCTCTGTACTTTATTGACCTACTCAGGAAGAGATTTTAAAAAACTATGCGGTACTGAGCAGTATCCCTGAGCATCCATATGGAAGGGCAGGCTTCATATAAATTAATTTCCCCTGTCTCTAAGAAGCTTTCTCTCTGATTCTTATGGGTCAAAAAAGTTCCTCTTGTGAAAACAATTTATAAAACTCAAAGGTAATCCAGTTCTAGGCTCTCTGCCATCTAGGTGCTTGTACTCAGCAGGAAAAAAATACCTCCTTAATCCTTTTTTTGTTTTTATAATTACTTGTTTTTATGCTTCCCAGTAGCTCTTCTCTTCTGTACAAAAGTTATCATATTCAATTATACTTTTTGTCCTTGCTTTTAAAATCTTCATGTCTCCCCACTTACCTATTAACGCAAAATTAATCAGTTGATTAGTCTCTGGGACTTTTTCTCATTTTTTTTCTCATCTGACAGTGATAGCCACTAGTCATTTGGTGGCACATTCTTAGATTTATGGGAGGCCAATATATACATGCATCTGTATGAGAAAAAGAGGGTAAATTAGAGAGAGAGAGAGAGAGAGGGAGGGAGGGAGGGAGGGAAAGCACACACACATTAGTGTCATGCTTAGTGTGCTAAATGCTGCAGCATTTTGGAGACCAACTTCTATATGTGATCATCTAATAGCTTCTGATCTATGTTTCTTTGTACTTCCTTTTTGTGTAAGAGGCTGACAGGAATAGCTCTTCTTGGCAGTTAATGATCGCTGTCATTGACCCAGCCAATCAGTCAATAGCTAGAAATACCTGACCTTTACGTCTTCTGTCCTTTGATGATTTGCTTTAATCACATTTTTAAAAAACTTTCTAGATGGATCTGAAACTCTGTGCTTTGATATTAATGCAATGTGCTATACCACACTGAATGTTTGGGTTTCTTTTTTTCCCCAGACTGTTCCTGACAGGTATTGTGTCTAAAAGGGAAACAAGATTTCATTATGAAAACACCATTACGTTTACACTGCATTTTAACAGTTTCTCCTTTCTTTTCTTACTTTTGCTGGAGCATTTAATTTGTACTATCCCCAACATCTAAGTTTCACAATGCAGTTTGGGAAAAGTCTTGAATTTGTCAATAGTTGTTTAAGTAAGGTCAGCTGCAATATTGGTATTTTAATCTAGGTGATTTAATGATGTTCAGAATGCACTTTCTCTGACAGCACTATGCCAGTTGATGAATGTTGTAGCCTTTCTTTGTGAAGATGTTATTAATAAAATTGCAGTTGTCAGATGCCTATTTTTTGCTCTTCAAGTCATTATGAGTTAAAATGTCGGCATGAAAAAAAACAGCTTACCAGGCTGTACTATAGTGTCTTGCAAAAAGGAAGATTTCTTTCTAAGCTATTTTCTGAATGGTCACATTTACGCTCATTATATACTTCTGGTCAGAGAAGAATGTTCTGATTTATCTAGGTAGATATAAATGCAAGATTGAATTCAGCCATTGATCTCAATTCTACAAAGTGTGTTATTATCTTAAATAGCTTGTTAAAATCATTTCTGTTCAGTAGAGTACTGAAGCCCAGGCTTAACTTCGTAGCACATGAAGTTTAAGTACAGAGCTCAAGGCAAGCATAGGTGTTATTGCTTTGATTTGCCAGATCCTTAGAGCAAAGGCTTTACTCCCCACGACTGCAGCTTGAAAATACACTATCTATGCAGTGAAACACAGCAGAGGTGGGGCAAATTCAGCTCACTGGCAAAATTGACTTACAAGGTCATATTTTGATTTGTCTTCTAGTTAAGCCTTTAATACCATTTCATATATAGCATAGCATATACTGTAATCCACAACAAAATACAGGCCACTCCAAGGGTACTGAACAAGATCTTTTGTAAATGAAAAGCAGCGTAAATCAAATGATTTTAATGACCAGCAGTATTTGGTATTCCGTAGTGCCTCTAGCTGGAAAGACAGAGGAAAGGTTAATATTTTTTAACATATTCTAGTTTTGTTTTGATGAATCATAGAACTATTCTGTCCTACTGAGTATGGAATCATGCACTACAGAAGGAGTTAGGGTTGTTCTTGAACTAAGCAATAGAATTCATGTATTGCAGCATTTATGCAGGTTTGGACAATATTTCTAAATTGATATGAAACTTACTGCTTTATGCCTTTTGATTTATTGTTTGTAAAGCGTTATTGAAATTATTATGCTCCACTGAATCAGAAATTATCACTGAAAACCCTCAACATCTGAGATACTGTAGTAACTTTCTATACTTAAAACAAAATAATATAGGTGTAGAACTATGTGAATACTGTGTACAATTATCTAAAATAAGATTTTGCTTTATCCAAAACACTACCAAGTGTGGCCATTAGGATTGCAAAAAAAAAAAAAAAAAAAAAAAGATTAATTCATTCTCATGAGTTTTATGATTAAGCTCATTCCCCCATAGGAAAATATTTACTATCAAACTCTACTTAGTAATATAGTCAAAAAGTGTCTCAAAAGGATTGAATAATTCACATTTATTAAAGTTTAGTTTTCCTGTTTTTGATATTATAGATCTCATTTGCTATTGTATTGGTTTCTGTGCTAGTACATTTTTCCAGCTGTCTAATAAATTGAGTCTTCTTTGAGCATCATATCAAAATTTGTATATATTTTATACCTAGACACAACTAACTGTCAGGGTATAGCTACACTAATTCCTGTGTGTGTACCAAAACAGAAATGAAGTGTATATCCATGTACATAAAACTGGATTTTTAAGAATTCTGACTACCTCGTTGAATGATCTTGTTTTTTTTTAGCGTTGTAAATGAGTTTTCTAAATATTAAACAGTCTTTATTAGACCTCACACTTGTCTTAGATTCTGCTGAAATGCTAAAACTTAGGCCATGGTTTCAGTCACTATTTGTTATATTGATTAGACTGGTGAATAAACTGATATTCATTGTGGCAATGAACACAGTACGAACATATGTTTTTGCATAAGATATTTAGAAATACTTTAATTTGGTCAATATCATTACCTTCAATAACTCTATGCTCCAGACTGAGCATTAATACATTTAAGAAAACAGAATGCAAATATATGAGGTAATATTACAATAGGTCTGTTTATTTTGATACCACAACACTGAAGTTTTACATACTTTCTGAAGAACAGAATGCCTCCCATAGGGTTCCTCGGAAAGAGTTCAGCTTAAAGAGGGGAACTGCAGCGTTTGGGAGTGAGAGAAGATGGATATCCAAGAACAAGAATTGGCTGGAGGAGGATTAGAGTTAATATATGGTCACTAAACAATTTTAGCACACAATTATAGAACAAGAGTAATTGCAATTTACTGGAAATAAGGTTGGTGTATAAGAGAACTGCATAGCTAGGAAACTCATGGTGGTCATTTCTAGGTCACCCTTCAAACTGAACTCAGCTTGATATACACCATAAGTCATTCAAAAGCTTACATAAAATAAGTTGTTCAGTTCGATCTTCATCGAGTGTGTGGTTATACGATTGAATGTGGAAATGCTCACCCAGCACATTAGGGCACATCTGGGCACATGTGAACCTTAGGTGCACAGACCTGCACACCTGGCCCCTATAAAAATCACCACTGGGCAAAAAAAGACTGGCTAGATTAGTTCATCCTGATACCAGGCAGTTTTCTGTCTCTGTACTTGCAGAGGTGGGGAAAAAGCCATAAATAACCCAGGCAACATTTAGTGCAAGGTCCTAAAGATGAGATTGGAGTCTCATTTCTGATGCCAAGCAGCCAGTATCAGAAAAAAAAAATGTTATTCAAAATGTCTGGCACACAATCATCTCAAGAAATATGGGGAGCATTAACCTTAAGGAAGGTGCCTATCCCTTGTCTTAAATGGTGATAATTATAACTTGATGAAGTACTTTGAGATCAATGAATGGAAAATGCCACCTATGAGTTGCTGCTAAGAGGCAACAACAAAACCTGCATTTCCACTGATGCAGGAGAGCCGTGTGTGCTGCATCTGGATAAGAGAGAAGTCTGGGGAGCAAACTCAAGTCTGCAACTCAGCTAATTAAAGATTAATAAAATCTTTTCAAAAGGAGGAGTTCACTTCACACTTCTGTATGTTTAGATCCATTGTGTAAATGCTTGTTCTTCCCATTCTAGCCCTTTAATTTATTCCTCAATTTTCTAGCCCTTTGAAATGGTAATAAAATGTACTATTTTTGAAATAGAGGTCTCTAAACAATATTTTGGCAATCTGTTAGGAGTTGCAATACCTATAGATTACTCTGTAAATCTAAATTATTGGCACTCATGAGAGATTATTTCCATTTATTTTGTTTTATTGTGTAATATTTTGCAGCAATAGATGCCGTACTGTTATTAACTTGTGATAGTTCTGAACTCTGGTAGGTGATTAGCTCATTTACTGTGTAAACTTCCGGGCTCCAGAGTAAGATGGTGATAAGCATTGAAGCTATAAGAGTCCCAGCTGCTCAGCTTCTCCAAGGATTTGACACCTTTCTTATTGGATAAATCTCAACAGAATTTTGGTTTTCAATTGGAAGCATTTAGAGGAATTTGTTTTTTATTGATGTATTTTAACAGAGACAAAATACAGAAAGCATTGCCACAGCATAGGATGCTTTTGCACACAAATTTAATTTATACAAAGAATTTAAGTGCAGGAAAACAGTCTTTATAGATAGGAAGATAATTGACTCATTGCAAACATGTGCTTTGAACCATTTGGTATTGAAGCATTTTTTTTTCCATTGAGGTTAATCCCTTTCTATATTAGTATGAACTATTCGTATATCTTAAAAAAATAGATACATTTCTGTATTAAAATGATAACTGGCATTGGTGAATGATAATCTTGCAACTTGGGTATTCAGAGATATGCTATTTCCACAAACTCACTGTTGATCCTCAGGCAAGTCATTCTGTTAAAATTTTTGCCTGTAAAGTGAGATAACTCACCCTGCATAGCTAGGGTACAATTTTTTCTTCTTCTTCTTTTTATTTTTTTCCTCTCCTCATTCTTGTGCATAAGATGAATCTGAATTTCTTCACTTATGAAAAAAATAAATCAAAATTACATTTTTGGCACTTAAGAACTTGTTTGCTTATGAAGCACCTGAACAGACTTACCTAAAAGTTTTGAGAATTGCAAAGCTCAGCAGCAGTTTCCATGGAGGGGAGGAGAAAATGGCAGATAGAAACTCAGTTACTCACAGGCCATGAAGATTGTTTCTGGATGGCTGGAACATGGCTGAGATGCATCTTCTACCACTTTCTAAGCCTGGCTCCAGACCCCACTGATACAGGCACAACTTTAGTACTGACTGAAGTTGCTAACACTTTGAATTATAAAAGGTCATGTCTGTAGAGAGTTCTTCAATGCAGATACCCACAGTATACACATATATAACCAACACAAGTTTTGCAGTAAGTCGATGGTAAAGATGGAACAACACTCCAGAATTCCTGCTTCAGAATCCTGTACTTAGCAGAAGATAAAACCTCTTCCCTCAGATACTCACAATACTTGATTAGAAAGTACAAAAATGTATTGCTCCTGTGTTATGCCTATTTGGAGCTCATTTAATGCATTTTTACTGTCCTAGTTCAACCGATCTGGACATAACTGAAATATAAAAATTATTTAGAAAAGTAGGTAAACATTATGTAAAACCAGAAGCATGCCATCAAGAATCTCAGTTCCTACTAACCTATGCAAAAATGCTGGAGGGAGTGTTCACCTTTCTTTTCCAAACTCTCTCTTTCAGCTTAGGTTTCTGAGCATAAATCAATGAGAGTAACTCATTCAAATAGCAATTAGAACTGCAATTTAGAGCTGTGATTTTAACTCCCCATGTCCCATACACCTTATGCTAGCAGAATGTGTAACAGAGGAACCTCTCTCTTTGAAAAAATAATCCTTATTCTTTGTTATATACTTAATACAATAAGTATTCTGATTTGATGGGTATGCTTGCAAACTGCAACGTAGTGGATTAGCTTAGTACCTCTGTTTTCTGTTAAGGCAAAAAAGTAAATAAAAATGCTACATTACGGACATGTAACTGGTAACTAGGAGCTGGAGAATAAAAACCCAATACTGCAGCAAATAGAATGGCCTCAGAGAATGCTGAAAAAAGTCCCAAGAGAGAAGTGCAGCAGTTCCTTGCAGAATTACCAGCTAATTTTAGGCTTTGCTATTATTCACTCTATATCCATTTTTTTTCCTAAAAATCATATCACCATAAAACTGCATACTAAGTCAGAAGTGTAGATACTGTGCCGTGTTTTTTAACTTGCCATCTTACCACCTTTAAAGACAGAGGTTTATAAAGTCACCCTTCCCGTGGTTCTGTGAGTAATGGCCAGTTACTGAGCCTACCACTTAATAGCAGAACAAAAGCACAGTCATCCTTGTTATTATTTAACCTTTTTTTCCCAAGGAAAACTGCTGCTTTAGAACATCTTTCCAAGTACAGTTAATTTATTTCTCTCACCAGACTGACTGATAACAGCCAAAGATTTCAGAAGTAATTGACCACAGGATTCAGTTTTCTGCATTTTGAGAAATCCAGCTTAAGCTATGCTTAAATATCAGATTTAACTTTAATAGTTGAGCACAAGATCCTGAACCACTAGTACTTTTTAAAATCTTGGCTGCTCTTTTGATACTTCTGCCTTTTAATGACCACTTATCTGAAATTTAGACAAACATCCCTGCTCTCTAGCTTTGTGACTTGCTAGGCTCTTTTTAATCCTTGTTCTTCCACTGGGGCAGCGAGGGTAAGACTCATTTATAGGAACATTTGATTTACCTACATTTTCCTAGTTAGGCTAATTGTGTGTGGTCCTCGCTGGGGCCGGCCCAGACCTTTTAGCAGTCTGCGCAATTGGATGTCCCAAGGGAGCCAATGTCATCGGACATCTTGCCAGAGGAAGGGGACATTGAGCACAAAGGAGAGCCCCAGTGAAGTGGCCTTGCTGCTCCTCCTGCCACCGATGGTGAGAAGTATCAGAGAGGCAATTCTTGCTGTTGAAGGGGATTGTTTTATGTCCCCCTGCAGTATCTGCTGACCTATGTGTCCTTTGCTGCTCTTGACAACTCTGTTTTGCTTACACTTAGAGTTAACATCACTCCTCAGGCATGTTTTAGAGACTGAATATATAAGGAAGTGTGTATTTCTGTATCTTTATTGTTCTTTTTCTATGAAGGAAGTCTTTAATACCTAGAGGTCTTTGGGAAGAAATGAGTTGTAGGTGTTGAAAATATTTATGGATGGAGATATTGTGACTAATAAGCTCTGCAACAAAAGGGTTCTCTTTGCATTCCTTTTTCCTCTTGATAGTGCTCTAAGAACAAACTTTACCCAAATGGTTTATGTCCTTTATGCTGTCATCTCCTGGATGTCTCATCTGCAGCCTGTGTTTGCTCAAATTCACCAGCACAGCTCATGAAAACAATTGTTGGCAGGCCTTGAAATAGAAACTTTCTATACATTGGGACATGCAATTCTGATTGTTTCTGTGCTAAAAAGAGAACTCCGAAAATCATCTGGAAGTTTTTATTTGTCCAATAAAAAAACAAGTGATGAAAGATTGGTGATGTATTTTCACTTTGATTTCTCTCACAAAGCACCAAAGATCTAAATATATTTAGATGGTTTTATTTTTTTTTTTCCCCACAGAGGACTAGTCAAGGCTTATTTTTTACCCTCTTGTACTTGCTCAAATTTTTCAAGGAATTGGGAAGTGGTGTCTCTGCGATTTAGATAGTATAGTAGTATGGTGATTGGTACAGTAAGACTTTTGAGAAAAAGAAGAGTATTACTTTCAGAGAAGACCAGAGGAAGAGCTATGATCAATTATTTTAGAATGGGAGAACTTCTGATTAATTGTCTCTCTCATTGCCTTTATTGTTTAACTGAGTATTTTTAAGTAATTTGTCTGATCATTTGTATCATAACACTGGGAAGATTATGTTAAAAAGGGCAAAAAAACCCAAAAAGCTAATTTCTCATTATGTGAACTGCACAGCTTTAAGGAAAGAAGACAACAAATATGTAACATGGATTGCAACAGAAGAGCAACTGACCTTAGAGAAAATACAGAAGGTCAGCACAGGGACACTGTCATATGCTTAAAACAACAAAGAATCACTCATCCAAGCACTCTGTTTGCTCTTCAAAATAAAGTTCATACGATCAGACATCCATGCATATTGTGGTATGTGTGCCTTTCTTTTTTTTGTCAGTGTCATCGACTGAGTAGCTTGCTCATTAAAGATCAATCAAAAAAGATGAAAATTTCCTTACATTTCTGATATGGGTGTTACATTACCAGTATTTGTAGCAATACTGCACCAGGTCAAGATCTTGTCAGAACTCATAAAATCAGCTGAGCCAGGCCTTATTGGCAGGGAGATGGCAAGCTTCCAGCTGCTCCCAAGTGCCATGAAGATCAGCAGTGATTAAAGTTGTGCCACTCTTCCCTTCTCAGTCAAGACCACACCAGTTTGTAAAGCCCCAGAAATAAGCCAGGAATATAAGGCTGGTTTATGGACACGATATAAAAGATATAAAATTGCTGGCTACATATGGTCATTCAAAATCCCTTCAAGTCCTTGGAAAGCACAGTATGGTAACTTTATGGTCTTGGGCAGATGCCAGTCAGGCTTACTATCTGTTCTGATGTCTGGTGCCCTGCAGTGAGTGTGGCAGCCTGGTTTCACTGAGAGGGCTGGTGGGCAGCAGCTCTGCTTCACACAGGGTTATATGAGCTTGCGTGCCCAGTATAAAAGTGTGTTCTTCAACTCTCAGACTGGTAACTGGAGAATCCTAGCAAGGAGAACTTGTGGCTTAGAGTTTAATAGGAAATATAGAGAACTTCAATAGCTGAGAGGTAGAGCCACATGAGACTTTCGTGGAATATCCTCAGCTTTTGCATATAAAACTTATTCATTTTTTCCACTCAATTTCTTCTTCAGTGCAGACTACTGTTACAATTGTGACTTTTAGCTTGTTTCTGAAAATTTTAGAACTTGTAAACTTAATTATCCATTGAGCATGCTAAAGTTCCTACCCCTTGCAGACTGGACTTAAACCACCACAATTCAAATGGTAGCATGGTATGCACAGTTTATATGTAAATAATTACTCAGTATTCACTTATCCCCTGACTAACAACTGGATAACTGAACAGTATATGTCCAGCTGTACAGGTGGAGCATGGAAGGTACAAATTACGAATGGTAACATTCTGAAGTCTCCAAAATTTACCTAAAGTAGCCATTTAGTAACAATAAGATCTGGTACAGTAGAACTTTTCAGCATTACAACCCACACTATGTATCCAATGGAAAAGTTGGGGCTCAGCAGTTCCCAGTGCAATATGGCTCTGATTTTTCTGGTCCTATTGGATTGTGCGATAACATAATAAAGCTGTCACTGGTTAAGGAATATATTGCCACGTCAGTATACGCTAGGGAGGAGAGAGGAAATCATTGAGGACTGGTTGCACTTTTGGAAAAAAAAATCTGTAAAATAGGAGGTCTTTGAAGCTATACAACTGTTTAAAATGTTACAAAAGATTATGATGGAGGCCAACCAGTGAGCAAGGTGATTCTGAAATACTCAAAAGTAGGGGGAAAAAAAGGGAATTTATCACCATGATCTGCACTTCATCATCTAGACATCACCACTGAATTCATGAACAATTGCTAGAAGGTCGAGGAGTAACATGATGAAAGGAAAAAAAGGAGTGAAGGTTTGGGTTGGAACACAAATCATTTTCTCTAAGTTACATTGAGGCCAATTGGAAACAAATTGCTCCCTGCATTCTCTTCTCTTCAGTGTTACCAGTAACAAACTCATAAAGGAAACAGGCAATACTAAAACTAAGCAGAGCATTGCTTCCTAGAGTTCTTGCCCTTGATCTCTGCAAACACTAGGAATTGCTCTACTTCTCTTCCATATTGTCTGATTAAAAGCCTTTTGAAATTCTATTTCACAGCTTCCATGTTTTGAAAACATTGTTACTGTCAGCTCCTTTCAACAGAGAGGAAGAGAGATCTCCAGAGAGCCATTCATCTCATCCTGAGATAGGCATCTACAACAGGTCGAATGAATAGTTTTCTGAAGACTATTCTATTAGCTGAAAAGGGGGTATAGTTTAGATATCTAACTTTTCAAAATCTGCAATTGGGTCAGATGAATTTCACCTACCAAACTTTTTTTTTTTTTTTTTTTTTTTTTTTTTTTTGCAATATTTATTCTTTTCTTTGTCTGTTTTGTTATGAATTTCTTTTCTGTTGTTATTAATCAGTTAGAAAAATACACTACACACTTGCTTGTTTCATAATCCTGAATACAATAAGACATACTTTATACCTATTCAAGCTAAACAAAGCTATAAGTTAAACTTTTATTCTACAGAATAGGGCACACTTCAAGATGTTTTCTTTTTCTCCTCTAGAAGCACTAGAATACTACAAAGGTGTTGCTTTTACTGTATTTCTAACTTTAGCTGAAAGAAAAACTGTCTGAAAATTCATGAAAAACACAGTACTTGTCATATTTTCAGCTCAGGTTTAGGGACTGACAGTTCCTGTAGTCCACATATGATTCAGAGAATCATCTAAACATTTGGATGGTTATCCAAACTGAAATGAAATTTCAGCTTTTTGAGATTCATCTGTCATTGAAGATAACACAATGCGAAGAAGAAATACCTGATTTTCCCACTAGAGATGAAATACGGAAAGTAACAGTGGTAAAAATGGCACTTAAAGAATTTGCAGTGATGCAAAGCTATGAGCTACTGGGGAGATGAGTAAAGAGTGTGAGAGACATTTCCTATTATTCATAACAGGAGATATGCTGTGCTCCTTGCCAAAAATATCAACCTACCATACAGTATGTAGAAAGAAAGACGGATACTGTCCACCCCAAACAATCGCATGTGTCAGTTCAAATTACTCATTGAACAGCTTTACCTCATTCACTTCATGCTCCTTACCCATTTCTCTGCATCACTCCTTTGTTATGACCCTTTCTGTCAGAGATGTTAGTTTTAAAGCCAGCATGAGATTAACTACATAATGCTTCCCTTTGAGGCTTGCCTTCTCTTTATGTATATGCAGCCAAGCTCCACGCCAGGACTCACCAAGCCTCCCCCGGGGATGGCAGATACTCCCTGTAGCCCTGTTATGTAATAACTCACTTCTCTTTCTAACACCATCACAAGAAGAGGGGCCACATTGTTTCCAAAAATAAAACAGATTACTTTAATCCTAAACCTATTGCATTGCCAGCATAAAAATTCCCCCCTTTTTTTTTAACCACATGTTTAACCATTTCTGTGGAAGTTAAAATAGCTTGTCGTGTGTTTAAATATGATTACTGTTTAAGGAACACTCCTTGGGTAGGTTTGTTAAGTGTTTGGAGATTTTTTTGTCTTTTTTCCCAGTTTGATCAAACACATTCAGAAAAGAGAAAATCACAAGATTTCCCACAAATAGTTGCTAGTTTCATTAAAACTCCCTTATTTATAGTTCACATGCTGGTTCTCCAGACAACCATTACTCAAATGTGTATCTACCTTTTTCCGATAAACTATTATTACTGCACTTTTCCAGGAAAGCTGACTTTCCCCTTTTTTCCTGCCATTGACTAGCTAATTAACACCTTCTATGAAGGTATTTTTTTCTCTATGCCTTTTCCCTGTACTATTACTCACTGCACAGTACATTGATCTATTTGTGCTTCCACTGGCCCAGGTATTTCTAATTTCTTCCCTTCGAACTATATGGTAGTACAACAAGAAGAACGCTGCAGTATCATCTCAATAAACAGAGTAAGATTCTAACATGTTTGAATTCTAGACTCTTTGAATATTGTTAAGAATGTCTAATCTTAAAAAGAAGCTGTTGTGATATCACCTGAAATCTTCTTCAAGTGAAATGAGGAGTGCTAAGTTATTTATTATATTTTTAAAAGAAAATGAAAGCAATCAGGAGTGAGTTCCCAGTGATTACCAAACTTTGTTTTCATTTCTTTTTTTTTGGCAAGATAACTGCTCAGACATTGCAGCCATGATTTAGTAGTAGCCGTGATTGTATATTGCTCAACAATACCATTTATATATATATATGTTGGATATATGTTTATTATATATATAGCTATTATGGTTATATGGTGTTGCTCTGCATTGCTCAAGCTTTATGTCTTGCTTAGGAGGGAGAGAAAAAGAAATAGAAGTGTTGTTTATCTCACTCTTAAATCCACTTCTGTATACAAACTTAGTCTTTTCTAGAATAAATTTTAAAATATTGTCTTTCCCAAAGGCTGGAACTACCAGTGTTTAAAAGTAATGTTTCATGTGATTTACATAGAGATATCAAAATTAGTGATAAATGTCAATTCACCAAAAAATAGCATTCTACTGAAACATTAATATATTTATGTTGAATATACAAGTAATAACAGAACCTTGAATTAAAAGTTTGAATGACTTTCATAAGCCTATTCTAAACATAAAACTGTTCATAGTTTTGTAGAGTAACATAAACTTGTATAGAAGAAAGGAAGTGTGGGAAGTGATTGGAGGGATTTTTATTTGCTATATGCATTTACTGCTTTGGGGTTGCTTGAGGGCTTCCTTTCTCTGCCTCTCAATCTAAACCCAGAGCAGATGCTGTTAACCTAAATGCCATCTGAAATAGAAGTACTTTGACAGCAGGATCATGCTCATGCACTGTATTTCCATACCTCTATATGACATTCATGGAATATTTTCTTACCTACATCTCTTCTGCTTCTTAACATGTATTTGCAAGATTGGAGGAGTAAGAGGAGGAAACTTCTCCTAAATAATATTAGCAAGTGTAATGTTTGGGCTGTTTAACTAAAGTGATGTTCTTCTTCTGAGGTTAGAAAGCAGAGAAATCTGTCTTTTTCCACTGGTTTTAGGATGCAGAGAGTGGTTTTCCTGTTTTCATGAGTTCAATCCTCACCTTTGACAATCGCATCATTGCTGTAATACAGCATGGAGCTACTCAGGGAAGTCTTGCTCCTTTAATGAAATATGCTGTGGCAGTGATCTTTATACAGAGTATAAAAGTGAGAAAAATTAATTTCAAAATAATTTGGTATCACAAAGGGAATTAGATAGGAGACAACAGGACAAGAGATGCCTCCAGTTGCCTTCCAAAAATGTCTTCTGCAACTAGTCAACTAGTAGTGACTTCTTTTTTCAAGTCAGTGTTTTATCCACAAGGAAAGTGATTTATGATAAACCAGCCTGAAGATACGAAGTTTCAGACCACTGTAACCATGTTTGTTATCTATGAGCAGGAATTCAGGCTTTCTGCTACTCAAAGATAAAGCAGCATTTTTATCAGCTTGGGTGCAGAATTTGTGAAGAGTGACAGAAAAAGTCCCAGGTCACACTATTTACTTAGTATCGAAAACAAGTCCCTTAACAGTGAAAAGAGTTGTGGTATGGCATGTTTCTTCCTAATATTTTTCTTCTCTCATCATTGTTACATTCCCCACACCATTATGAGGGAAGCTGTCATACCTTTTCTGGGGAATTAGCACAACTTGGTGCCTCTCTGAAGTACCTATACACCACTGGAGTTCTGCAATGGATGGATCAAGGCTTTTTAGGAAGGACCAGTCAGGATAGTGAGGGGGTGGAGTCACTCAGTATCTGAGAGAACAGCAGGAATTCATGGAGCTCTGCCTAGGTCAGGAACCTGTCTGAGTCAAGGACCGGCTGAGTGCTTGTGGATCAGGATTAGTGGGCAGACCAACATGGATGATGTTGTGGCCGGTGTGTGCTACAGACCCCTGATAATGAAGGAGAAGTAGATGAAGCCTTCCCCAGACATCTGGAAGAAGCCTCACATTTGCAGGCCATGGTTCCTCATGAGGACCTTGAACCACCCTGATATTGCTGGAGGGACAACACAGCAGGGCACAAGAATATCAGGAGGTTTCTGGAGTGCATTGATGACAACTTCCTAAAATAAGTGATCAGAGAGCTGATGAGAGGAGACACTCTGCTGGATCTAGTAGTTAAAAACAGGGAAAAAAAACAGATAGGGATGTGAAGATCAAGGGAGCCTTGGCTGTAGTGACTATGGGGTGGTGGAATTTAAGGTCCTGAGAGGAGGGAAAAAGAAAAAGCAGGATTCCATCTGTGGACTTCAGAAGAACAGACTTTGGCCTCTTCAAGGACCTGCTTGGAAGAAACCCATGAGAGACAGCCTTAGAGGAAAGAGGAGTCCAAGAGTTGATTTTCAAGACCCACCTCTTTCAAGCTCAGGAATGCTCCATTATGACGAGCAGGAAAGCAATCAAGGGTAGCAGGAGGCCAGCATGGCTGAACAAGCAGCTCCTAGCAAAAACAGCAAATATAAAAAGGAAGCAAATAAGAGATGGAAACAGGGTCAAGTAAGCCAGGAGAAATGTAGCGACACTATCCAAGCATGCAGGTATGGGATTAGGAAAGCCAAAGCCTACCTGAATTTTAATCCGATGAAGGATATGAAGAGCAGCAAGAAAGGCTTCTACAAGTACATCAGCAGCACAAGGAAGATGGGGAAAATATGGGCACACTGCTGAATGGAGCCAGTACCTGGTGACAAAGGACATGGAGAAGCCAAAGGTACTCAATTCCTCAATGCCTTCTTCACCTTGGGCACAAATTCAAAAACAGGAAACTGTTTAAACATGAGAAAAAACATTTTTACTGTCAGGGTGGTCAAACACTGGAAGAGGTTGTCTAAAGAGGTTGTGGAGTATTCATCCTTGGAGTTATTCAAAAAACCTGACTAGATGTGCCCATGAGCAACTTGCTTTAGTTGACCCTGCTTTGAACAAGAGGTTTGGACTAGACAGTCTCCAGAGATTCCTTCCAACCTCAACTATTCTGTGATTCTGTGATTCTCTTATTTTAAATTTTGGTTTAGTTTCAGTCAACTGCTGTTCAAGGCCTTTCTGATTTGATGAGGCACTGCAGCTTTCATGCTATATGCAAAAAAGAACCTCTCTCTGGAATGGGAAAGGGCAGTGCAATCTGTTTCTCCCTAGAGGGAGAAAGCCTAAAAACTGAGTCAGATGTGTTTTGAGAGGAGACAGACATAGCTCAAGGTTGAGCTAAAACAGACTTCAATGACAGTTAAAACTAGTCAAATATGACTAGTTTCCTATGGGAAGCCTGATAGGGGACAGGGAAGGAATTCTAGCTAAAGAGAGCAGAGAAAAAAATTCAGCCTCTGCATTCCATATGGTATTTACCTATGGTGTTGAGTAGGTTTCATTCTAACTTTGGACCCAACTGAGAAAGAATTACTTTTGAAAAGTAAGAGACTTATCATTCACTGAGACAGAAAGTTATCCATGTTGTTGGTATTTCAGATGATGTTTCATAATTTTACCCAGTGCCTTTATATGGATATGAAAAATAGTGAGTGATCGATGGAAAAACTGGAGGGTCTTTGTATCTCTGGCAAATAAAACAAAGCATGCCATCAATACTCTGACTGCATTCTCTACAGAGGATGTTTTCCAGTTCAGTAGTTAGCCATTAACTTCCCCAAGGTAAAATAACAATTCAATGTGGTGAATATATTGCATGTTATAGAAAGATAGAGGAATCCTTAAATGGACAAGAGGAGGTCACCCTTCACTGTACCAACAGTGTGTCTGTTCCAGGTCCTGGCCTGAAATTTGACTGGAAGGAGTCCACGAGCCTGGTGATGAATAAGGTGGTTGTGCAGAAGCACAAATTAAAAATGGTGGTGGTGGGCAAAGGTGATAGAAAAATGAATGGTACGTAGCATTTAAAAAAAAGTTTTAAAATTTTTCATGAATAAGTCTCCATTCTGGGTGTGCTCTCTTTTTTTTCCATTTTTTTTTAAAAATGCTGAACTTATCTACTGCTGATAAAAAAAATTTGAAATACATGTACTTTAGCATTTTCTTGACCTATAAGGAGAATTTACGGGCTTCTGTATGAAAATATGATCATAAAGACTTTCTTAGACTATGAAGCTTTAAAAAGATGGAGAAATAATTGCTTCTGTTTTTTATACAAATATACATATATAATGAGCCATGAAAGTGGTATTATGGTTAGGTGACATTATAGTACAGAGTAGCAATCAATGCACCACCAAGATATACAGATATACCTCAGTGTGTTTTTGAAGTTAGTGGAAAAGAAACAGAAATTATAATATTAAGTAAGTCAGGCAAATGATTCAAAATATATAATAAAAATAACATTAATGAAAGGCCAAAAATTTACAAAAAGAACATTACTAAGGTTTTGGAAAGCTAGAACTTTGAACTTTGTGAAACTGGAACTTCCCCAGCTGTTGGAAAACAATCAGTAAGGACCAATCTTATATATAGAATCACAGAATCACAGAATCAGTAAGGTTGGAAGGGACCTCTGGAGATCATCTAGTCCAACCTCCCTGCTTAAACAGGATCACCTAGAGCATGCTAGACAGGGTTGCATCCAGGCGGGCCTTGAAGATCTCCAGAGAAGGAGACTCCACAAGCTCTCTGGGCAACCTGCTCCAGTGCCCCGTCACTCTCACAGGGAAGAAATTCCCCCTCATTTTCAGGTGGAACTTCCTGTGCTTCAATTTGTGCCCATTGCCTCTTGTCCTGTCACATGGGGCAACTGAAAAGAGTTTGTCCCCATCCCCTTGACATCCTCCCTTCAGGTACTTACAGACATCGATCAGATCCTCCTTTAGTCTTCTCTTCCCCAGTAGGAAGATGTGAAAAATATCAGTCACAGAAAAAAACAGTGACAGTCCATGGGGATCTTATTACAGTGTCAAAACAAAACATCTTTCATGTAAATTATGCTGTCATGAAAATAATAATTATGACAGGAGAGTGGATGGAGAAACTCTCAACCAACTAATAAAAAAGCCCGTATTTCTTTGTTTCTGTTTTACCAGCATGTAGTTTTAATAATAGCTTTATCCTTAAATTGGCATGCAAATACCGGTTTCATTGCTTCTGGAACAAATAAGCTCCATGATCTTACCTGTGGTATTTGAAAACGAGACTGGCTTTTTCAGGAGGTAGACTTACTTGGATCATTCAACTCAAAAGTCTCATTTTATTCTTGCAAGCTGTAGAGCAATTGGTAGTCAAGGTGTCAGAAGGATTGAAATCTCATTTTTCTAAATGCTTTTACTATTTCTATTGTGCAGAAAAGGTGTGTTTTAAAGTTAAATCATAAATTGAAGATATAAATGTAGACGTCAGGGATATCTGCATAGGACTAAGCATGGCAGCAGATATTCCTGTTGGTAAACCTTGTATACATCAGACCTGCAGTTAATTTAGATGGTATGCAAACTTATAAAATCTACAGACTGAATTGCTGTAGTCCTAAGTTACAGAATCATGGCATACTTTTTTCATCTTTTTAAAAAATTTTGAACCTTAACCCTTCCCACAATATTGAAATAATTCTTATATTCCAACATTGTCAGCACCTCTGAGACATCTAATATAATTAATAAAACAAATAGTAAAAATCTATATCTTATCGCTTCCTTGAATTGTTGAACTTCTGTCCACTTCAGAGAACTAAGATCTATTACTGACAGATTCCACGCTCTCTACAGCGTTTGCTTATGACCTGATACGAATAACTCAGAACTATAAAACAATGTTGCATCTCAAGCAGGATATAGAATTGTGTAAAATGTTTGTTTCTAGTTCTGGCAAATTGTGAGATATCACACTATAAACTTGCATTACTCTAAATTATAGACCAGCCATTGTTGTTATTTTTGTAGGTTTTAAAGTTGTATCAACATTACTTTTCCTGTCATTTCAAAGTCTGTGCTTTGTAACTAAGCAACTGTGTTACAGAGAGAGGCATAAAAGTATTAGTAATTTTTTTAATTCTCTAAAAATTTTATAGATATTTCTCTACATTATTCTTTGTCATTCTCTATAATGTTGCATAACAAAACAGTAACTGCTTTGTGCCTTCAGTCTATACTGTCTATATTGACTATACTTATCTATATTGTGAATGATTTTCATGATTTACTTCTGCCTTCAATGATTGTTAGTAATTCTCTTTCCATTTCCCCCCTGTGGGAGTAGATCCAAAAGAATAATATCATCAGTTGTTCTTCTGCCCCAATGGTTCTTTTGTGTAGGATGCTGTGAAGCTCAGTTTGGTCATGACTCTTTTTCCCTTAAGAGGTCATGAATGTTTTGAGCAGTATTTGCACCACTGGGCTATTAGCTCTTAATGCAGTGATTTCTCATCTAAAAAGAATGAAGATCTTTCAATTTTCCCACTGAGCAGGCCAAAATTTGGCTTTGAGTGAGAAATTTTGTTGAAAAGTATACAGAAAAGATATTGGCAGGCTACTGATAATAGAATTTGTATCTGATCTGACAGCCTTATGAATTTCATTATCAAGTGGTCAAACAAAAATTGCAAAAGTTCTATCCACAGCAGCTGTGGATAGCAGAGGTTTGTAGCTGATGTCTCATGAGGAAAGCACAAAGTGAGATGAACCTGAATATGTGGAATGAATGTAACATTAAATTCACTCATGGCTTTGTTACCTCTGCAATATATTAGACCAGTACAAATATCTCAAAGTTACTACTGCTGTTTACTATCCAGAAGCTTCAGTTAGGGAATAGTACGGCTGCCCACTTATTTCTGTAAATGGACTTGGGAAGTATATGACTTTAAGTAAGACACTGTGCACTCTTTGAAAAAAGTCTGTCCCTAGATAAAATTGAAAGTGTTTTTTTTGACATAAAAATCCATTTCATGAATAAATTCATGCATAATTTTTCAAATAGATGAGAATCAAGTTCATACAGAATTACAGTTAATGGCAATGCATAGTTTGCAGTGGGTGTAAAGCCTTGTGCTTCAGAGTTTAAGTTGTTCTTTGGTCAAGAAGATGGATGAGAGCTGTATGTGTGTGCAGGTGTGCATTTGTGTTTGTGTAAGCATGGGCAGACTATCTCCCATTTGCTGTTGTGGAGTTCCTTTGAAGTATAATGCTGGAACTGTCAGAGACAGGGTACTGGGTCTGGAGTCTAATCCAGCACATCAGCTGCTGATTGCCCAGGAATCCCCAATTCCTCTGTTTTTAAAGCAGAGGTATTAGCAGTACTATTACTAGCGTCTTTGCTAGTTTTATTCAGATCAAATCAAGGGAATGTGGTAATGAAATTTCTAGCAGCTGCTTGAGATTAGTCCCTGTTAAGTTTCTACCACTGCTTCTTTGCAGGAGCTGTCTCATTTGTAGAGACAAATGGCAAAACATTAGTTTGCATAGAACTACTCAGTGGACAGGGCTTTAACCAACACATAGTGATAACATGAAGAAATGAGAGGATAATTGTCCAAGAAGCTGGTTTACTATGGCA
Organism: Rhea pennata; assembly: GCF_028389875.1. Taxonomy (NCBI): domain Eukaryota; kingdom Metazoa; phylum Chordata; class Aves; order Rheiformes; family Rheidae; genus Rhea; species Rhea pennata. Next base: position 137,408,258 of record NC_084663.1, on the reverse strand, counting down.
TATACAACATATTCTGCTGCAATGACAGATTTTTAAGGCTTAGGACACAATGATACTTGTAGAATATTTGCAAAGTGCTTTTTAAAAGAATTACATCCAGTTCTATCAACTGCAGCATCTACTCTTCTCGTATTTGCGCTTTATCTGGAAAGCTGTTATATCCTACGTTTAACTATCAGAGGAATAGCGAAAATTGTCTGATGATTCCGAGACCACACTTTCTAGCACAGACTGAAGCAGAGAGTTTTGTCTTTAGCTGTGAAAAAGCCTCCATGCATTTCTCTGAAAATGTAGAAGGGGATGAAAATAGGAGAAAATATAGCTAACCTTCACAATGACATATTCCTCCATTTTCAAGCCCTTTTATTGTGTCTAATTTATGAAGGGAAAATTTCAGATAAAATAGTTTTTAAATTTTTTATTTTTAGGTAATTTTCACTAAGCTGTGCCATGGAAACTTGTACAAGATGCATAAGGTGGATTCAGTTGAGTTCAGAGTGGATATTTAAGGAATTTATTTGCTTCTTTCCATTTTGTATGTATGCATTTAGAATTGTGGCTCCCAGACATAAGATCAATGCACTCTGTCTCCTATCTACAGAAAGGGAAGAATTATCTTTCGTATTCTAAAAGTGTCCTGAAAAAATGTTATATTTGTATAAATGCAAAGGTCCCTACATTACTGCATCCAATGTTGCCAGTGCACATGTTTATTTTTAATTTTAAAATGTGTTGTGTTTTATTTTCTCACAAACTTGATTTCTTGATAAATGTGATTGCCTGAAAACTCTGATGCCACTAAATTTAAGTTTCCAGCCCTCAAGTTTGCAGATGAAAGCTTGAAAACTTTAATGGAGAGCTATCTAACATCCAAGTGACGAGAGGGGAAACAAATTAGAATGCACTGTTTTTTTTAAATATTTTTAAAAGACAGTCTCATCATGTTTTGGGCTCTGAATGATGCTTGAGCTGGAGACATGTACATGCTTCAGTGTATAGACTCGAAGAATCTGAGTTAATGGTTTGTGCCTTGATTTGCTTCATTATAGGTTTTTATTCATATACATTTTCTATTTGATTTCATTGGATATTCTGCCAGAACCTGACCATTGGAATTTTAACTCTTCAGGTCAGAGACCTTAACCATCTTTGCAGTGTTTTGACCACATAGTCTTTCCATGCCCTGTAAGTAACAGTGTAAGTAATAACCTTAATAAACTTGCCAGAGCTCTTTAGGACCTCTTTCATCTATTATTTGTATTTAGCTTTCCATTTAAAACTCAATCTACATTTAAATAAGGCAAGATGCTTTGATTTGAACTGTGTAGCAAATCACTCCAGTTTGCTCAGAGATATCTATACTTCAAATGACTGCAGTCTTACTGCTATTGTAGAGTTTATCTCCTTTGCAAAGAGGGTTTCAATTATTTTAATGCTGAACAGAAAGAATGAAAGTGTGAAGAAAAATGTTTCAATCCAGAGAGAACTGGACCCAAAGGGACAGAATACTTGCAAAAGCGTAACAGTAAGCAGGAAACTAGATAAGAGTGCCGTGTTGAACAAGTGCCAGGAGATTCAGAATTACCTTTGGCAGGATACACTATCTCAAACTGTATTGAGGAATGAGGGCAAAACTGCACAATAGTGAACAACAACAGCAGAGTGTGTATTCAGCTATGGAAGGTCCTGTATTTGGTGTAATGGGGACTTCTCTTAACACAGTTTACAAGAAGATGACTGTGGGTATGTGTTCTTCTCTCTTTAGTACTCAGCTGACTTTGATTGTCAAACTCTCGGATGGCCCACACTTACCTGAGTCTAAACACTACCTGACACGCCTAAGTTAGGAGCATAACCTCTGTTGGGGAGATGGAGACACATACACATCATTAAAATACAGGTCAGACCTTAGGTGGGCAGAGTTGCCATCAGGAAAGGCTTCTCTCCACTGACTGTGCAAGGACCCTAAGAGAACTACAGTTGTAAGGTGACTTTCAGGTAGGTGGAGTGAATCTGGGTTCATTCTTCACAAACAGACGGCAAACAGCTTAAGTAGGAAGCTGATATAAGTAGTGGTCATGACCCCTACTGTGTGGTTCTAATTCATCTTCATACTGCAATGGCTTTTTGACAATTTGGCCATTCATCCAGCAGAGACTTAAGAGAAATGGGCCCTGGAGCATGGCCAGCACTACTGAATTTGCCTGACAGATAACCAAACTAAGTCATCATGTGGATTATCTGATACAAATACAGATATAGATACATTTTTAAAACAAATAAAAACACAGATGTACTTTTAATCTTGTGTGTTTTTAAAAAACTGAACTTCTGACACATTTTCAAACTATACTAAAACAGTTTTGTCCAGAAGTAGTATTAAACCAGATATCATAGGTCTCTCTCAAAGATTTCTTTCTTTAAATAGTCTTAAACTATGATATTTGGTATTCAAAGACTGGGGCAAACTTAACCTGAAGTTTCAGAATGGGTTTGTGTTGGCCAGTGATTGATTTGTTTCTTCCAAGTGTGTGCCATCTTCTTTTTAAAAAGAGGGACCTCCTGGGGGAAGGAGATGTCAGTCCTTCTCTTAGGGCTACTGAGAGTCCTCAAAAAGAGAAGGCTCAAGAGACTACAGGATGGAGTAAGTGAGAGAGTTATAGCACAAGGCCACAGCTCATGCACGGATTGAAAGACTGCAGTAAGGATTGGATCTGCAGTAAGGACCTGGCAGGCTCTGGAGGTGAAGATGAGAATTTCTGAGGGACTAGAGAAGACAAAGCAGAGCTTGCTGCCATTCAGCAGTTATTAAGTTAATTGTGATCATGGACTAGCTTTCAAACCACGCTGGATTTGGAAGAACTGTGCACAAACTTCTTAATTTCTGCTTATGTCTTCTCTCATTTTAACAATTTACATTCGTAGTTGTTATTCAGATAAAACTTTTTAAAAATGAGCTTAAAGGTCATACAGCCATCTTTTGGGAACACATTCCAGTAGGAGGCCTTGGCACTTCCACCTCAGTGGTTTGGGCAAACTGAGATCCTGTTGTAAACGTATGGCTAATTTCTGGCTCAGTGAGATTTGAGTCTTTGGCCCGTATTTCGAAAGAGAGATTTTCCAGATAAACTTCAAAATTAGTTGACCAAATTGTCAAAAGCACTTTACATACAACAGTGCAGCAGCATGCTACATATGCAAAAAGTTGTTGTTCAGTGTTACAATCATTTGGAAATCTGCTTTCTCTTGTATGTTTGCTATACTCCCTGATTAATATTTTTAATTCATTGGCATAACAGCAGATTATTTTCATTCACTGTCTTGAATGGAAAAAGACGACCCATATTCTGAAACTGTGAGTTAGTATCAACCCCTCTGCAGACTGAAAAAGGATTTGAGGTAGCTTGTGATTATCAGACAAAATGTTAACTTGAAAAAGAAAATACTCATACATTTTATCAAATGATAAAACTTTAAACTGTACTGTAGTATGGTGAGTAATTAAGAAATACATGTTCAAATTACACAATATTATATTTGCAAAATTTACCCAATATTTAGGTCTTCAAACATTACACAAAAGCAGAAAAACAAAATGAGATTGCACATTCAAAAAGTTTGAATTAGTTGATCCTTAAAAATTCAGGATACATCACTGTGCCATAAGTATATCAAATACTATACACTAAGATCTCAACTTTTTAAACTATAGTTATAATTTGCTTTGCCCTGTCACAAGAAGCAAAGAACGCAGTAAGACATCCAACTGAAAAACATAGGACTCGCCCTATTGGGCCTACTGACAGGTAAATCACAGAATCACAGAACGACAGAATGACAGAATGGTTTGGGTTCAAAGACCCCTCTTGAGATCATCTGATCCAATCCCCTTGCTCAAGCAGGGCAGCTAGAGCAGGTTGCCCAAGACCGTGTCCAGTTGAATTTTGAGTATCTCCAAGAACAGACTCCACAACATCTCTGGGAACACAGTTCCTGTGTTCAACCATCCTCACAGTAAAGATGTGATTTCTTATGTTCAGCTGGAATTTCCTGTGTTTCTTTCTGTGCTCATTGCCTCCCAGCCTGTCGCTGGGCACCACTGAGAAGAGCCTGGCTCTGTCTTATTTACATCCTTCCATCAGATATTTATAAACATTGATCAGATTCCCTCTGTGCCTTCTCTTCTCCAAGATGAACAGTTCCAGCTCTCTCAGCCTCTTCTCCTAAGAGGGATCCTCCAGATCTCTAATCACCTTTGTGGCCCTTTGCTGGTCTTGCACCAGCAGGTCCATGTCTTTCTTGTACTGTGGAGCCCAAAGCTGGACACAGCACTCCAGCTCTGGCCTCACCAGTGCTGAGTAGAGGGAAAGCAAACATCTCGAAGCAAAAGTGATTTTTAGCTTTATCCAAAGGTATTTGGCATTTTTTAGGATTTTCTCCTTTAATTTTATGGGCAAATATTTCACGGACCCTTACAACCCAAGTGTTTGCTTGAGTAAAGTAAAGTAAGAAAATGCAGATATGCACAAAGCTAACTTTGAAAGAGCCATCTTGGGGGAAAAAAAATGCTGCTGGCTTATTGTAAACATATAATTGTAGTGATCTCAGCAGAGAAAGCGAACAAGTCATTAATAGGACAACATTTATAACATCTTAAAATCACTCATAAGGCACTCATTGGGTTGATTCAAATATGCAGCTACAGTGTATTTCAGGGAAAATGAAGTGAGCAGCTCCTTTCCCCATCCCCCCTTCCTTACTGCTCCTCTGCAAGAAAAAAGAAAATCTCATTTAGATCTGTGTTTCTTGCTGCATGAAGCAGCAAGCTTCTTGGCAGTTTCACTGATATTTTTCTGGCTGCTAAGCTTCAAAATAGTTCTGAACCTCAGCCATTTCATAAGGCCAGCAGTGATTTGAAAATACCGATGCTTGTGGTTTACATGGAACAAGTCCTGATTTCTTAAACCCTACTGAAAATCCATTCACCTGTGACTAACTGAGATACAGCTAAAGAGATAGGGCAGGCAGCGAGAGCTTTTGTATTGATGTAAGAATGTTTTTCCACCAGCTTTGTAGAAATTGTGCTAGATTTCTTTTTGAAAGAGCTGGGGATATCTGGGAAGCATGTCACTGCTCTTTCATGAAACAGAATCATTTTTAATTCTTTTTATTATTACATTAGGATGTAAAATACTTATCAGTGCAAGATCTGGGTGCATATCACAAAATTTAGATCAGAATTAAGCAACCATTTCTGTGACAACCCCCACATAGCACCAAAATAGCTACTCTGAAAAGGAGTGATATGAGGCAGATGATTAAATGTCAGTGAATTCTAAAGACTGTTTCTACCAGAGAGCACAAAGAAAGTGATCTTGCATTGTGGTCTAAAATGTCTCTACCTTGTAAGCTGATCTGCAGAGACTGATGACACTTAGGCTGTGCATTGTCTCATTGACACTCTTTTGGCTTCAGAAGGTGCATGCGTCCACTTGCGTGAATCAATGTACATGATCAAGGCTTCAGTGGCTATGGTGGGGGCTAACATGTTTAGAGGGAAAGACTCAAGACCACTGCAAAGAGGTAAGGGTAACTCTGAGGTGATGGGCCCTGAGACAGTATAGGTCCTTGCGTTTCACTTGGAGTGGAGTTGGCAGCCAAAATAGGGAGTACAGGCGTAAGTCACTTGCAAATCTTTCTTAATGATCTGGCAAACAGATTTTGGTTAGCAGAAAACACAACACAAGTGCCTTCATCTGTAGTTTGGTTACCCTCCTCCCTCTGCTCAGAGGCCATTTGCTGGTGGGTATGACAACACCTACTTGCTAATACCTCCTAACCAAAAGTATTAGCTATTATGCAGTGGAGTAAATGAATAATTTCTGAATTATGCTGTATTTACAGAATACTTCTTGATGGCTGTAGTGAATTTCTAAAAACTATGAATATTTTCTGAAGAATATGCTGTGTGCATTATGGCATGTTATCGTCATTTTAAGCTTTGAAGCTTCCACTGGTCTTTCCATGTACCTGATTCCTATGATAATTCTTCTCCAGTATTTACTGTTAAGCAGCATTAGGGCAGTTAGTTTCTGTCTAGAAGCAGAGCATAGCCTGAACAAAATGAAAATCCCCAATGATTCTTACCAGTGGTCACTTGAATAATCAGAAATGCATTGAGCCCCGAGGACTCCTTATCATGTTATTCAGTATGCTGAACAAGTAACTACCTTACTGTATTTTGTTCTGCAGACAGACTTTTGCAGTCTTCTACCTAGAAGAAACAGCATTCTTAATGCAAGCCACATAATATACTTGCCTGTACACACCTTTTAAAAATCCTGTCATTCCAAAGCCAAACTCTGATTTGCACAGATTGACTTTTCAGTTGGCACTATGGAATAGCATCTGCAGTGCACTGTTAACTTGCCTAAGCTAAGAATAACTATCGTACTGTCTGAGACCTCACATAATTAATGGCTCTAGACTAATTCTGCTATTAAGGTTGAAAAGAATGCATTTTAGTGAATAAAAAATGGTGTGCATTATGTTTAGAAATATAGGCCCAAAATTTCAAATGTACATGAAGTTTTGTGCTTCAAATACTTAGGCAGCTATGTATAAGCGTCTCGGTTTTCAAAAGTAACTAGCAAATTTTTTTTCATTTGTGAATGTTTAGTATTACTGAGAAGTAGGCCACCTATCTGCAAGTGCCTAAATATGGACTGAGAAAACTAGGTTTTGGCATACACTATGCCACATGCACTATGTCTGTGAAGTTTCTATTCATTGTGATTTTTTTTCTACTCTCAGTGTAGGTTATTTTGCTCTCTCTCTTATGAAATCACTTTTTTCCCCTCAGCTCAGATGGTAGCAGATATTTCCCAGGAAGATCCACATAGAACAAAAGCTTGCAATGTCTCTTGAGTTTCACAGTAATGCCCTATACTGACAGGCAAAAAAGTATTTTGTGTTGTTAGACAGACAAGCTGTCAAATTTATAAGCCATAACTGAAATCATATTATGGTACTGGCAGATAATAACCAGTACAAAATATTTCTGAAGATTTTAAACACCAGACCACAAAGACTCTCCAGTGCTAATAAATTTCTAATACAACTATCTTGTCCTCTATTTGTTTAGATGATGTCTTAATACAAAATAGAATAGGCCTCTGATTTTTAAAACTAACTATTAATTTGATCATTTTAGTCACAACTGAAAAATATAATAGATAATTCAAGGAAGACTTCACTGGTAGTTTTAAAAAATATTTTATTCATTTTAAAATGCCAACATTTTTGTTTTCCCTAAAGTTGTCATAAAATTTTCAGTATGCACACTATTTGGTTGAAGTATCAAAAAACAGATTGCAGAATTTAGATTTGCCTTCAGACAGGTTTCTACTTTTCCCTCAATTTTCCTTTTACTGTAAATACTTGAGTATTTATATGCACATTAACATTTAACTTTTTTTTTCTGATTCATATTCATATATTTTCTTTTCTCAGCCTGATCTGCTAAAGTCATATTTATTCAAATGACACTTAAGCACATGCTTAATTTGGTAGTCGGTTCAAAATGTATGTTTTAAACTAAGTGATGCTTTGGATCACTTAGTTATGAGGGCTGATAAGTGTCTGTTAAAGGTTTTCCTGAATGGGGTCTTTTGTCAGCAGAAGATAACTCCATTCTCTCCATATTGTGTTTTGAATATTTCATTACTTATCCATTATAGAAAAATTAATCTTTTTTTTTTTATGAAGACCATTTTATTTTAAAAGAATTAATGCTTTAGTATCATCTTATTGAGGCAGAAAATATTACTATCTTTATTTTGGCTACGGTCTCATTCCTTAACTTGGTCTTGTCTATGTGCTGCAACATACGAAAACAATTTTTTTAATAACAGGTTCAACATGCTGTAAGACTTTTCAGTTCATAACAGCAACCAGTAGGTTTTGTTCACTGTCTTTTTTAAACAAACTTTGACAACGTATGCTCAGCTTCAGCAAAACGGTTGTATTTATTGTGGAATCCTTGCTTACTTTGTTCCATGAATGCAGTATCTTTTAGGCTGTTGCTCAGGAACCATAAATGTTGAAATGTACTAACTTAACCATCCTCTAGATTTATTTGTTTCCTAAATGGCAAGAAAGAAAATAACCTTATCTGTTATTATTTAAATTTTCAACTGCTTAGGATTTAATTTTGAATTTGTATGTGATATCACATCTCCTGCACTAAATTATACAGCAAAAATGAAACCTTTAGAGCTTAACAGTTTGCATGAGTCAATAAAAAATTATGCCTGATAAAAGTCTATTCAATAAAAGTGCCAAAACTGATGTGTAGAAGCTGGGTGTATAGATTCAAGGAAAGCAGAGGAATTTCTTGATAACACTGTAAATGCAGACATAGAGAAAATCTGTAACTATTATAATATTTTTATATGGACTTATATACTATCTGGATAATAAGCACTGAGATAAACAAATAGTTTTTAAAAAGATCCATGTTTTGAAGCTTCAAAGCTGAAAAATTTAATTTAATGGTTTGAAATAAAAGTAGCCAGAAAGCTACTTCAGGACTTACCAGTATGACACAGTCATGAACAACTACCTCTACCAATAACATTTCATAGATACCAGACTACAATATCAAAATGGTATCTTTCCTTGAAACTTCAGGTTTCAATACCAGCTCTGTACTAACATCTCATTAACCAATGGCTTTAATTATCCCACTCCTTCAAACATTTTCACTATTTGGATGTGAGTAACATCACCAACCACTACCAAAAAATCATGAAACCTTCAGCTGTTATTTCAGGAGGTAAAATGTTATTCTAACCTCATGAATTAAAGTCCAACTTAAAGATGAAATGTAGCACTTTTAAATATCTTTTTAAAGATTCCAAATCATAAAAAAGACTAGTCTTAAAAGAATGTAGAGAGATTTTTAATTGAGAGGAAAACTTCTGAGACCTCCAAAAGTATTAAAGTGGAAAACCATCATTTCCAGAGGTTTCATTTTATATCTTTGGCATGGGATTTTACCTGGCTTCCTTTAAATGATCTAGGATCAAACTCTATATACTGAAATGTAGTAAAACAAATACTATTGGTCAAGCTGCAGCGTTAAAATATTTGTATAGTGTGGTATCCAGAAGAGTCCAACTCATATTCTTCTTTGAACATTCAGTGCCTCAGAATGAAGAAAGAAAAATCCTGAAACACAACAACACACAAATAGATGGTTTTTGATCTCATTCATAAAGATATTTACATCTCATCTTCACAGCAGTTTCCCTAAGACCCAAGCAATTTAGATGTTTGAAAAAATGAATAGTTTTTAGATTGATTTAATTGGTTTTATGTTATTAACAAGTTAAGATGCCAAAACGTTCCTACATGCGTTACCTATGTCTGTCACTTCCTTTAGAATAAAGAGCATTATAAAACGAAGCAAACTCTCTACACGAAATTGCCATAATATGTGGAATTAAGGCTTTTCCTGGCCCATGGTGTTAAGTGTCCACACAAAACATTAGTATTAAGTTTCCTAATTGAATTACCTCAGGCAAAAGTAATAAAAAGTCATAGTATACTGTAACACAGCATCCTCAAAAATAGAAACTTAGAATTCTACTCTAACAACAACAACAAGAAAAGATAAAATAGATAAAATTTACCCAGGGATTGATACCAGTTTCCTGGTTTAACATTAGGAACTTCATGTTCAATTATTGTTTGTTACTGAGATACTAAATACACGTTGTTCTGCTGTCTTGGGCTGTCTGTTCTCATTCAGTGTTTACATGTATCATTGTCACCCACAAATGGGTTTTATCTGACCTAACTTTAGGTATCTAGAAGACAGGCCTCTAGTCAAAGGTCTGGGCCTCTTCTCTACTGAAGTTGACAGAGAAAATAAGGCATCTCCAAAGTGCAATTCATGTCACTTTTTTCAGAATGAGATGCGTTAGAGAGATAGGTGCCTATCTACCACAGAGATAGAGGATGACTGACTAACCCTAATTTTTTGGTAGTTAGTGAGAAGAAATCCACACCTGACCAAAAAATATAAATGTATTTGCAAGAGTTAAGTCATGACATTGTTTAGTTGATATATCCTGCAAATGAAGGCATAATACCAAAATGTTCATTTACAGATGATAACTCTAAAACTAGTCCAAACTATGTATATTAATTGGTGTTTACTCATGACATAGATAGATCAATGTCCTCCACCTTGCTTCTTTGGTTTGGCAGGTTTTATCCTTTCTCTGTAGCTGAGATACAGCTTTATATTTGGTTGCTGTGACACCACAGCCCAAAGAACCATGTTGAGACTGATATCCTAATCTCTACCCTCATGAGTGACATTCCCATGTAGCACAGCTCCAGAAAGCTACCAGTGTTTAACACAGTTGGATCAAGTATAGTTGTTTGGGTTCTCTGCTCATGTCTGCACATCTGGGAATAAGACTCCCGTTATTAATGGACCTCCTGGGTGTTGGCTGTTCCAACAGTATCTCCACAGCCATTCTGGACAATTTGTACTGATGCAATGATTTCCACTCAGGAAAAACAAAAACGTCAAAGTAATTATAATCATAGCAATACTTCATCTATCTGTTTGGAATGCTGAGGAAAGAGATAAAAGTAATTTCAGCTCAGTTTCAAATTTTAATGACTTTTTGTTAAGTTCAGTCATTTTGGGTACTGTACCCTCTGTTTATCACACCAATACATTTATAACCAGCAATCATTTCACACCTTAGTCTTCATTTTGCTAGGCTAAGCTCTTTCAGTCTCTTCTCATAAGGCAGACTCTTCATTATCTTTAACATTCTTTCAGCATTTTCTAGCATCTACTCTCATTTTTCTCTAACTACTTTTTGAATGAGTGGAGTATAGCTTTTCTGGTCAGATTTTATGCTTTCTGCTTTTATATCTCTACTGGAAATACCTCAGTTGATGCATCATAGGATCATATTTGCCTTTTCACCAGAAGACCTTGAAAGCATAGAAATTCTACAGAATCCTTAAAGCATCTTCACTCCTCTGGCTCTCACCACTATGCTTTGAGGCACCTTTGTGTTAAGCCTTGGAGTGTAAAGTGCTCAAGATAGGGACCTTGTTTGATACCGAGCATGTGTGCCTAATTTTATATATGGTATATCATTTCATCAGCTTCAGTTAGCTTTGTAGGATCTTGGCCTATCTCCTTAGTCTATAAATAAATAATGACAGTTTTATAAATAACGCAGTTCCTAACCAGCTGAAACTGTGTTATCTTTGTAACTTTTGCCAATCAATAGAGGAATGTGAATGACAGGCACAGGTTCTGCAGTTTTTAAAAAATCTAGTATAATAATAAATAAATATAGTTTCATGTAAGAATCACAAATTTTGGATGTACTTGTACAAAGTATTTCAAATGGTATTTCAGAATGTGCACAAACCGTTTACATCTATGGTAGATATGCAAGTGTTTTCAGCTGGCTGTCCAATGTTCTCCCAGTGTAAATAGATGATTAATCATTCTTTGTTATTGTTTTAAAGAATAGTTTGAAACTTGATGCACAGTAAGTGTTCGTACTGCCTGTTCTTTTCGTTCCCTTATCAATAAAAGTTTTAACATTAAAAAAATGCATTGTTTTCTTTCTGGCTGCTAGAGTCTACATTTTGGGCTCTACTGTCATTTCTGAAATTTTTGGTTACTGAGAGAATTTAGGTGCAAGCCTCCAAGAGACAGAAACTGTAGGAAGTACAGAGCATATCAATCTGTTTAGCAAATAAAGACACAAATAAAAACACTAAAGTGGAGAATATGCATTCCCATGCTGAGAATTATTGACTGTAGTGTAGAGCTCCGAAGGGTTATGTGTGTGTGAAGACATATTTGAATTTCTCCAGGCTCCTGTCCTGCTCGCTCATAGGAAACTTATGGACAACAGTTAAACTCTAGTGCTTATTTTGAAGCTTTATACAGGGCAAAAGTGCAAGATAGTGTGTCTCCTTGCATTCTTGTGTATGTCAGGGCAGAGCAGCTACATAATTTCCCACAGAACACAGGAAGAGGAATGCTTGATTTTAACTATGTTGCCAGGACTAGGCCTTGTAGTGCTCCTACCACAACCAGGACTCCTTTCCTCAGTCTCTTACATGGCATGGATAAGAAAGCTGCAGGATGGAGACAACCTCCTCTAGTGATAGCAGGGCAGTGAATTTGCCACTCTTGCCTGTCAATGGTCCATGGTTGAGGAACATCCAATGCTCTGGCTTGAGGCCACCAGAGCTTTCCGCAGCCCCAGGGAGAAGTACGGCAGGGCAGTGAGGCAAGATCACCCAAGGAGAGATCCTCGGGGAGGAAGAAGGCTGCCTGCTTCCCCAACTTTTGCTTTCAGAGGAGGAACCTGGGCGGTAACCTTCTTGCAAGGACCAGGGTGCTTCTTCCTGGCTAGGGAGGAGCCTTCTCCCCCTCACCGGGGCTGCCCTTGCCCTTTCCCTGGGGCCAGCCTGCCCCAAGGGAAGGGCAGGCGTGCGGAGCGGAGCCGCCAGCCTGGCCCAGCTCCCCTCTGCCCGGCCCGCTGCCAGAGGCCGCAGCGCCGCCTCGGGCGGGAGCCAGCGGGCCGTGCTCGCCTGGGCAGCCGCTCCCCCGCAGGAGGGCGAGACACTGCTGGCCAGAGGAGAACCCCCCTCCCCGCCCCCGCACCTCCTTTCCACCTAGCTTATTCCCCCCCACCGCTCCCCGCCGCCCTTCTCCGCCTTCCTCCGCCGGAGATACTGCAAAGAGGCAGCGGGCGGCGGAGCGCGGCCGCCTCCCCCTCAGCCTCCCGGTGCGCGGAGCGGCGGGGGCCGGGGCTGGCGGCCGCGCCGCCCTCCTCATGCCCTGAGTTACCCCAGAGAGGGGGCGCGGGAGGCAGCGCCAGCAGCGGGGGAGGGAGGGAAAGAGGGAGGGAGAGAAGGAGGGCTGCGCGCAGATGAATGCCGCTCCTGCGAGATGCTGCACGCCCAGCTCCCTGCCGGAGGGGGGTAGCAGCCGCCGCCGCCGGCTCCTGCTTTTGCAAGGGCTGTTGCTGCCGCTGGACGCAACCTTCTCCCCGACATGGAGCTGCTGCTGCCCCTGCTGCTGCTGGAGTGAGTGAGTGAGTGACGGGCAGAGCTGGCCGGCTGCATGGATGGATGTGTTTAGCTTTGTGAAGATTGGGAAGCTCTCTGGGTAGGTGTCCGCCGCCACCCGCGGGCGTCCCGCGGTAGCGGGCGCTGCCCATGCCGGTGCCCGTGCTCGGCGGGGGCGGGAGCGGGGCCGCCGGGGGCTGCCCGCGGCGGCGCGCTCAACTTCCCTGGCGCCGGGGCGGAGGTCTCGGGGTCGAGGTGCGGGTTTTCAGTGCCTGCTGCCCCGGCGCCTGCGGAGGGTCACGCCGGTGGCTCGGTGTCGTTGGGTTATTCCTCTCCCCCCCCACCCCCCGCCGTGTTAAAAGACGATAAACGTGTCCCGCAGCTGGTGCTTCTTGCCGCGGCGCAGCTGGGGTTACCCACAGCGCTGGCCGTGCTGAAACGGCCAGCTCGGAACTGTTTGGAAACGTAAAAGCGGCGACGGGAGCCGCGACCAGGCTCGTAGGGGGTGAAGGTTGGGGGGCGCGGTGCCTCCGTGCCGCTGCCTGCGGGTGAGGCGCGGGGGGGCGGCGGTTAGCGGCGGTTAACGGTCGCGGGGGGGTGGGGGGCGCGCTGCCGGGGGTGGGGGCGGGGGCGAACTTGTGAGGGCGCGGGGCACCGCCTGGTGGCGGCGGCGCCTCGGCCTCGGGCTCCGCGCCGCGCCGGGGCAAGCGGGCCGGGCGCGGGCGGTATCTTTTAGAGAAGCGGTGAAATCACTGTCAGCTGTGAGCACTGCCCCTCTGCCGCTTCACGCGAGAGGCGCTGGGGGTAGGGGGCGAGCGGGTTTGGCCTCTGTCACCCCGTGCTGGCTGGGCATGTACTTTCTGTTGCTTAAATGGGAGAAAGGCACGTACGTTTTGTTGATTAAAGGGGTGCTTAGTGAGGATATCTTTTTCGTTTCAAATAAGTCTTCCTTTTAATAACCTGCGACTGCTTGTCTCTGTCTGTAGGCTGTTGCATTCACAGCTAGTTGCCAGGCCGAAGGCTTCGTAGATGGACAAAGAAGCATACTAGCCTCTATTAAAAATGTTTTCACTGTAGTTAAACATAATTGGAGGTAACTCTTCTCAATAACCCAGGAAATCACACTTTATCTCAAAGATACGGCATAAAAGTGCTCGAGTTGCAGGATTTTCCTGTTTTGTGGTGTGGATAATCTTCCTAAAGAATTTAGCTTTGATCACTGTAACTGGGAGTGTTTTTAATTCTTATGATTCAGTGGTTAGGACACCATAGTTACCATATCCATTTCTGTTTATGAAGCACGGACTGAAACTGGATTTCGTACAAAAGGGAGAAAGGCTTTGTTAAAGAAATACAAAAGGTAGCTTGCTTCAGTGACGTTCAGGTAGGGAGCTTGTCAAAATGACAGATGGTCTTTAAAAACAAATGTTGCATAGCTGGAAGTTCTAGAAGGCCACAGGTGTAAACCTAGCTTTTTTTCCCCAAAATTTCCCACCATTGCACCTGGCTGTGACTGCAGCTCCACTTGTGGCAATGCCTGCACCGAACAGCTGCTGTCACTCAAGCACATCATTGTCTCATCCTGCTCAGAGCAATTTTACATGATGTGACGGCTAAAACACTAGTGGCCTGCTCAGCTTTCTTCAGTTCATGTTCCCAGCTGATACCACTAGAGCTGCAGCAGCTGTAACAACAGTGGAAACTTCAAGGAGAAGGAAAATATACTTGTATAGATACAGAGCAAGTCATGTAGTATGATATTTATTTCCAGATATATTGACTTGCTGGGCTTCTGTCTGTTTGAGAGCAGAGTTTTAAAGCCTTCCTGTTCCCCCCAACCTTCATGTCTCGTATTTGTCACACTTGAGTTAAAATCGGAAGGACAGAAAAGGATGTGCTGTATGGAAATATTATTCAGTCAGGAACATGGAAATTTTTAGATATATTTTAAGATTCATTCTGCCAAGTGCTTTGTTGGTATGCACTGTATCTGTTGGCTTTCCACATCCTCAAAGGTACAGTTGTTACCAATCCTGAGATTTGTATTTGGGTAAAGGCAGATTTATAGTATTTCATTAGAAAATCTAAAAATTCCTTTTGCAATTAAATCACACATTTCAAAACTTGTATCAAGCTTAATTTGATTCAAGGATACGAAAATTTATATAGTCAGGGGCTGAATTTATCTTCTAGATTGCAGTAAATCATTTCTATACCGAGCTACTCTTTCTGTTTCTGATTTTCTGGTTGTTAAATGACTATAATAGTTTACACGGGACTTTACTTTGCTGTTTCCTAGGTAACAGCTGGCTATCTGTTCCAATTTTATGAGCACTTCATGGAGCAGCCAAATTCCAGTGTAAACCCCATTTTTAATCCCTCTATATGTCTGAAAAAGTAGTTTGACTGAAAATGCTGATTCTTCCCTTGCTAATATTAGAAGGAAGGTCTTTTTGAAAGAAAGGAAAGATATGATAAATGGGTCTTAATTGAGAGTGTGATCTTGCAGGCAGATTACATGCATGAAGTTGTTGAGAACTTGGCTGCTACTAATGTTTTTAAGACTTTCAGTCATTTTTTATTTTGCTGTGCATTCAGAACTTACATTTTAGGTGCAAGCCAGCTATTAGAACTAGAGTCTGTGGCCTTGCTTCTGCAGGCAGTGGCATGGATAAGCCCTGTTATGCATGGCTACTGCAAGGGATACTTTTTAAAGTCATGATATAGTTTTAGTAGATGTGGTGAGAATTTAAAATTTGCCTTGATCACTATATGTATAAGCTCTTCAGCTGCAATCTAAAATAGGCATATTTTAGATTGATGGGACATAAACTCTTAGAAGGTAGCTACTTGATATAAAATTTCACTAGACGTTAGCTTCTTATGTTGAAATGCAGTTTTCGTCTCTAGGCATGTTACCTGTTCACCACCCCTCTTGCTGTTTTGAGTGTAGCACCTGTGTGTGTAGGATCTTTTAGAGACCCTCACTTCTGCAACTACATGCTTCCTCTGTAATTGATAGGTGAGTGGGGAAGCACTGGAGAAGGGATGTGTGCAGAAATGTGAGAGAGAGCAACACTGGTCTTACAGTAGATCCGATCTGTGGTGTGCAGTAGCTTTAGCAATGCTTGTGTGTATGTGCCATGGGAAGAGGGGGGGAGGTTTCCCTTTTCATTTCTTTGCCATTGTAGGTATGTTGCGTTGTGCCTCAAATGTAGATTCTTCATGATGAAGTTCTTGTTGATTTCTAAAGATTTGAGATATCTATCTGACATTGAAAACAAAAATATTCTGTAGAAACATTGATTGCACTTTCGTTAACATCTCCTCACTCCCATCTCCCTTCTTTGAAATTCACTGATTTAGTAGTACTCAAAAAAATAGTTATTTTAGTATAATTATTGTGGAGTCATTCTCTGAAGAGAAAATAACCCCCTGCTCTGGTAATGAATTTACAAGCTTAGAAAATGATTGAGAAGTCTTGTTAATGGATTAGTACTCTGATGTGCAGTTGTAACTGGCAGAGGAGTATTTTTGTACCAGGGGCTGCCTAAGCATGTATGGTATGGTAGCCTCTGTAATTTGGAGGGAAGGATTATTAGGAAAGATAAAGGATACGTAAAAATTGTCACATTAGGTTGGATTAGAAGTCCATTTTGCGCTCTATTCTTTGTTGTTTGCTTTTAGCAGCTGCTTGGGTAAAGAGTAGAAAAAGAACGAGAATAGAGTGATAATCCTTTAGGTATTAGGAGTGGAGGAATAATGGTACTGCTGTGCTGAAAATGAGATGGAACCTTTTCAAATCTAGGTAAATCTGAATAAAGGGCAGAATATCAAGTTTCTAGTCTATACTGAGTAGTTGAACTATGAAACAGTAGGTCAGAGTAGCAAACAGGGGTTAGCAAGGGTTTAAGCTTGTATTTGTAGAACATATTTCTAGTTACAAAAATCTGTTTGCCAGCGATGAATGTTTCCTGTCTGTAGAGATCAGTTGTTTCTGTGCTTTCTTATTAAGACATAAAACTTCCATATAGAAAGGTAGCTGTCTGGGTACAACCTGAATGTGACCAGGTGAGGTAGTGACCCTCTAGAGTTGGGACAGACAACTCCAGTGTCCCCGCTACTGTTCTGCTGAATAACAGTATAGAGAAAAATAACAAGATTTTCCACATGTGAGGTTGGCAATCTGTAAGCTGTGACAACAGTGATGAAGGCAGGCTGATAAGCCTATGTCACACAGCTAGTGTTCTGTTCAGAAATGCTGAGCTGATGCAAGCCATTTGTCACAGGAAAGAAAGCCTTCCAAAAGGGAGTATGGACTAGGAAAGTGGACATCTGCTCTATCTCATGGTAGCAGTTAGAGGTATAATAGTGGAAAGTTAACTCCATATCACAAATAGGAAACTATCATTAGCAAGACTTGTCTGTCATTACCAATGATACTAATCTGTGGTATGTGCTAGGCAAATTTATCATACTTGGATTTTTACTTCTCTGCTGAAGTTTTGCATTGCCACCCGTTACTGTTGAGTTTAAATCTGTTTCATAGAAACTGGCTGTGAATGGCCATATTCCTGGTGTACCCCATGGAATTAGCATAAGAAAGAAAAACCCCAATGCCCTGCAAGGTGTTCTTCTCAGAGAAGACTCAAATATTCCTTCTTTTCTATGAATATGCTATACTAAAGCTAGATTCCTGACTGAGGTAGGAAACTCTTAAAAGGCCCTTCTGATTGGGGTTGCTATGGATAAATCTTGCATTCCCATCTTTTGTGCTTATCTTTCTGTAGCTGGGCTTCCCTAAGCAGGGAGATTGACTAGGTAGTTCATAGAATCATAGAATCAGTAAGGTTGGAAGGGACCTCTGGACATCATCTAGTCCAACCTCCCTGCTCAGCAGGGTCACCTAGAGCATGTTAGACAGGGTTGCATCCAGGTGGGCCTTGAAGATCTCCAGAGAAGGAGACTCCACAAGCTCTCTGGGCAACCTGTGCCAGTGCTCTGTCACTCTCACAGTGAAGAAATTCCCCCTCGCGTTCAGGCGGAACTTCCTGTGCTTCAGTTTCTGCCCATTGCCTCTTGTCCTGTCACACGGGACAACTGAAAAGAGTTTATCCCCATCCCCTTGACACCCCCCTTCAGGTACTTGTACACATTGATCAGATCCCCCCTCAGTCTTCTCTTCCCCAGGCTGAAGAGGCCCAGCTCTCGCAGCCGTTCCTTATAGGGCAGATGCTCCAGTCCTCTGATCATCTTTGTAGCCCTGCATTGGACTCTCTCCAGTAGCTCCATGTCTCTCTTGTACTGGGGACCCCTGAACTGGACGCAGTACTCCAGAAGAGGCCTCCCCCGGGCTGAGTAGAGGGGCAGGATCACCTCCCTCGACCTGCTGGCAACACTCTTCCTAATGCAGCCCAGGATACCATTGGCTTTCTTGGCCACAAGGGCACATTGCTGGCTCATGGTCAACCTGTCATCCACCAGCACTCCCTTCTTTGCAGAGCTGCTCTCCAGCAGGTCAGCCCCCAGCTTGTATTGGTGCCTAGGGTTATTCCACCCTAGGTGCAGGACTCTGCCCTTGCACTTGTTGAACCTCAGGAGATTCCTTTCCTCCCAGCTCTCCAGCCTGTCCAGGTCTCTCTGAATGGCAGCACAGCCCTCAGGTGTGTCAGCCACTCCTCCCAGCTTGGTATCATCGGCAGACTTGCTGAGGAGGCACTCTGTCCCTTCATCTAGGTATTTGATGATTTCAAGTTGGACAAGACTGGAAGATGGAAAAGTGAGAAAAGTCATTTATGAGCTAACATCTGTTGTAAGCTAAGAAGACTGTAAGTGTTGATGATTAAATAATGTACGAAATCAGGTAAGAAAGGAAAAGCTCATCTTGTGTTCCAGTCCTGTGTACTGTGTTGTGCACAAATAGTTCTGTTAAACAAGATGATCTATATACATGAAGTTACTCACATGTGTGACTATTGACACTTAACCCTGTTTGGATCCACCTCAAGATGGAAGAGACATGCCTTGAATAGGAAGGGACTTCTGATAGTACCAAGTTGTACTTAAAGCTGTTCTTTACAAACCTGAGTTAGTGCTTAATGTTTATTGAAATTTGTAAAGCAAATGGTTACATATTTATTGCAGGTATGTTTTTGAAGACTTTTGAAAGAATCTGAGACTCTATTTCTGATTTAAAACGAAGTAAATAACACTAACAGTGTAAATTTCAGTAACTGCACTTTCAAATCCTAGTGAAATCTACACTACTTAAAATCTACACGTGTATATAAATACATTGCAACTAGAAATGGAAAGTACTCTGGGACTACGCAGTCTCTCCTACCTAAATCAAGACCTGGTTTACTTCAGGTCTTTAATGTGGTCCTTTAGTGTACAGTCTATAGAAATTCCTTTTGATAACTTGTTCATTGGATATAGAAGTAGAAGTTTACATTCATTAGTTTCAATAACCAAGAAAGAAGAGTTTCAGGAAATATTTTTGTACAAATAAGAACACTCCAAATAAGTAAAGTGAGAATGGTGGAGGGTGATGCAGGTCTCCATGCTGTTAAATATTTTTTCACTGATGATTTAAAATGGAAGAGAGATGTGAAATAAAGCTGATGAGTATCTTTTAGGCAAAGTCCCTTGTGAGGTATATGAGCTGAACAAAAATAACTTCCCTTGATGATAAGGAGATTTGTTGCTGATAGACTTGGGTGCTTCCACAACTGTTTTAAGAGTTAATAGCTTTGAGAAGGACAAGAGGGGATTTCATGTAAAGAATTCTATTATTATAAAAGCATTGTCAGTGAGTATTGAATGGAAGTTTTCTCATTTTCTTTATATGAAGTCATTGAGGGAAATTGCCAGGTATTGTCTTTAGGATATCTTGCAAGATTTTGAGAATCAAGGGTAGAAGGAAGATTGAACAATAAAAAAGAAGATGGTGAAGAAGAAGAGGACATATTTGACTGTATACTGAAATCAGATTTTGAGAATGAGAATCACAGGATCAAAAACAGTCTCAATAGTATTATTTTGTCACTGTTTGAAATTTTTGAAACTTTAAGGGAGAGAGGCTTGGGAGACATTGGAATGTATTACAGATATCTTTTTAAAGATACACAGTAGTAAGTATGTATGTATGCATTAATGGAAACTGCCTACTGATTTGTATCAGCAGTCAAAAGGGTGAAGAAGGTATCATTTCTGTTCTTCAGAATTTGATTTTGTATGTGTACAATCTTTTTTTTTTTTTGAGGGTGGGAGAGAGAGGGTATGCTTGCTGAAAATATCCTTGTTTTCTTTGCAGTAAGCCATTGCATGATTCACAGTACGCCCAGTAGGAAGAGAATGTAAAGATTATTTGTAAAATTTAGAAATACTGATTGTACCCATTTTAGAATGACGATTTATTTTTTAGGTGTTTTGGCATGATTTATTTTTCTGTTGTTCAAAAGAACTGTCAGGCTTTTTAATGTAAGTGCTTACACATTTATATCAAACACTTTTCCAGTGTTATGCAGCCCATAAGGCTTGCTTACTTTGCTTATAGATTTTGCAGTTTCACTGTTTGTTTTTAATCTTAAATTTGTCGTTATATTACTTTGGATTTGGCAGTGCTTGTAGTTTTAGAGAGCAGAACGCCCATTATTCTATAGCAGTAAATGCAACCAGAAGTACTAGCAGTTGCACCAAAAAGGTAGAACAACAGAGGCATGTGTTACAAATTTGACACAGGTATTTCACTTTTGTCCTATATTTGACTGAAACAGTGTACTAGAGAAGTGAAGGAGAAATCTGGAAATAGTCCTTATCTAAGAAAATTATGGGAGCTGGATGTCTCAGCCTGAAAGCCTCAGCAATGGCATTGACTTCAGCTTTCTCTGAATGTCAAAAACTTGATTTTTGTGAAGCATACGTATTATAGTATGAGCTGTAAGAGAGTGGAGTTTGCAGTTGCACAGAGGAGCACTCCCAAATGGTGCTGAAGTTCAAATTTTAATTTGTGTGTGATGTTAATCTTTTTATCCACAAAAATTGAAACTTGCTAAGAGCACTTTTAAAGCCTTGCCTTACTCTGGAAAGAAGCGTGCAGTTTGTTTAACAATGCACTACATAACAGGTTGTAAGACTTTAGCACAGAAAAGACAAATGTCTCTTGTTTTGACCAAATATGACATGACTAATATAGTTAAAGTGCAGGTTACTCATTCAGCTAGAAATGATCAAAATTTACATGTAAGGTTTTTGGACTGACATTAGTTTATAATGTAAAGGTATCTGCTTTTCTTGATTCCCCTCCCCCTCCCATGCTCTGTTCTTGCTATAAACTCAGAGATGTTAACAAAATGTTCATTTTCATCTTCATCATTTTTTCAGGGAGAGAGATGAAGTTAACTAACTAATTTGGTTATTTGCCTAGGTTTTTGCTCTGCATTCCTTATTTTGTATTATCTGTCATGTTTACAAGGTGTGTATTTTCCTTGATTGGGGTATTATAGTAAAGAGGGACAGAGAAGAACTGCACATGGGGAATGTTCTGTACTTTGCCCTTTTGTTTT
This sequence comes from Rhea pennata, assembly GCF_028389875.1. NCBI lineage: Eukaryota > Metazoa > Chordata > Aves > Rheiformes > Rheidae > Rhea > Rhea pennata. The sequence continues at coordinate 137,386,560 of NC_084663.1, read as the reverse complement.
GAGGACAGGATCTGTAGGGCCTTGAGTATGGGGAGGAGTGGCAGAGTGGAAGATGGAAGAAACTGGAGAAAGTAAGTTAATGAACGTTCTGTTGAACAAGGGCTTATTTGTAGTGAGTGAACTGAAGTAATTGTTAAAGACTAGCTGATCTTTATATGAAGATGAACTTGTGCTGTTGCTTAGGTAGGTGTTTATTTGCTTCATAAGCCTGGTTGAGTTAATTGATTAGATGTGCTGTAATATGTGTGACTGCTATTAAAAGAAAGGGGGAAAAAAAAAGGAATAGTGTCCGAATTACAACACAAAGAGCATTTTCTTTTTCTTCAAAAGTTTCTTCTTGAAAATCTTTTTTTTTTTTTTTTTTTTTTTTTTTTTTCCTTTTCCCTCCACTGGATACTGGATCTGTGGTGATTGAACTGGCTCATGGCATAAAACAAGAAGGTAGTTCCTGTTTCCCTGTGCATTTGATATGTGTGGAGGTACTATCAAGAAGGTGGTTTTCTTTTTCCGTAGGTTGAGGCTAATCCCCTACACTCCAAATTTCATGGGCTCTGTGATCCTTCCCCCTCCACCCCCTCAAATGCAGAAAGCCTGAAACCCCTTCCACCCTCCCAAAAAATAAAAACAGTAGGCATTTTTGTCCTTCCTATGGGGAAAAACTGGGAGCAGCCCCTAGCACTCAAGCACTGTGAGGATGGACTTCAGTAATATGGTCGAACTGATCTAACAGCTGATGCCAGGTCGCCCTGTGAAACTGTGGGGTCTCCTCTTTATTCTTCTGCTTCCCTTCTCCCCTGAGTCATTCCCCACAGACCTTTTCTTACATCTTAACCTACAGTAAGTAACTTCAGGGACCAAAACCAGTAGAAACCCTTTTTTTAGCATCTTTTTTTCCTGCTCATCTACATCTCTGAATTAGCCTGTTTGAGACAGTGAGTGATTGAGGTAGCAAGACGGTTGGAAGGAGAGGAAGGAAAGCAGGACTTTTGGCATCTGATAGCTCTGTTATGTTGTAAAACTGCACCCTGAGAGGTATGATTTGGTGGTAGAAACTATTGCAGGAGATTAGGGAGGTAGAGACCACCATTCAGTTGCCTGTGAGAACTCTGTGCTCTAGAGAACATGGGGAGAGGGAGGTATCCTAGAAAAGCTGGATGAGAGGGAGGGAGGAACTGCTTCACCTCCCCCCTGAAATTCTATAGATCTTTCCTGGGTCCTCTGGCTTCCCCTATCCTCTTCCCTACTCATATGCATCTCTCCAGCTTCAGAGCCTGTTCTGCTGCTGAGGGGTAATTCATGATTCACTTGGCATCTGAGAAGCTGAAGGCTAGTTCTGTGCACTAAATATGATTTTCGTGTATATTGCACATCCTGATGTGTTGAGGTATTCCACTCCTCCTCCAGTTCCACATAGTCTGAAAAAACTGACTTCTGTTTAGTGCAAGGCGTTTTACAAAGCAGATTTTTGTTAGTATCTTTACTTTATTAGGCAGGAGGGGAGACCAGCTGTCCAAGGGATTAATTCATATATTGTTTGTAGAAGATCTTTCCAGGAGAAATGGGAGAGATGATTTTTTTCCCCTTAATTGCCTGATCAACATGCATTCACTTGTAGCAGTAAGCTTGTGGTTATATCCTTTTCATGCACATGTTCTCCAGGTTCTGGAAGCTGTCTAATGAGATAAAAGGGTTCCTTTCAAGTGCTCTGTTTCTGAACTCAGAAAGACATCTTACAGAAGTTATTGTAGTGTGTCTGTACTGCTTCTGAAACCACAGAAAATAATTAGAGAGTATTAATGGCTTGCTTTGCTTATGCTCACCATTTTCAAGCGGAAAAGTTTTATGGTTGCATTAATTAGCGTGATTTTTTTTTAATTCATCTTTGAAAAGTGTGTCTTTGTTAACACAACTAGGATGCATGGACTTCAAGGAAGTTTCCATACAGCAATTTATCTATTTCTGTTTAAATCTTCTGTTATTCCTTGCATCATACAATAGATAATATAGCACTTTTGCAGTCCCTTCCTTGTCCATCACTTTTATGCTTTGAAATGTTTACATATTGACTCTTATATTGATTTCACTGAAAATATGGACTAGAGAGGTAATGATTACAAGAATGTTGAAAGATACGTCAGTCTAAAGAACAACAATATCTGACATTAATAAATACAAAATAAAAGTCTGTTTTCTAGATGGCTAACAGTACATCTGCATGGCTAGTATTTAGTCCATCTTAAAGATGACCATTTAAGAAATGATATACTTGCAATAGAGACATTAGTATACAAGCCTGTTTTGCTTTATTCAAAATGCTTGGCTCAAAAACCTCCAAGATCTGTATTTCATGTTAATATTGTGTTGATGGATGCCATATATTTTGCATATGTTTCCAAGCAAAACACTAAATCTATTATTCTTCAGTCTTGGTGCCTTTTGTAGGCTTTAAGATATTGTGACAAGCCTTGCTCATATGGGATATTCTGAAAGGCAGTGGAAATGGCAATGCATGAAGTTGGCAGATTCCGTGCTGCTTTCTTGCCCTGTTGGATTAATGTTGTCCGTCATGTCTCGGTTTGCTACCTGTGGTAGTGATTGTTTAATAGATTTAATGGTAGCCTGCTATGTAAAGGGGAGGGCAGGAACTTTTCAGTCTTCTACATGTAAGTACAAGCATCAGCCTTTATCTCAACAAATGTACTTTGTATTTATTTAATGGTAAAATACATAGTCATTGATTTGCTTTTGGATTTGTTCTCTAAAGCTCAGCTTGACCTCGTAGTGTTCTGTGGCCTTGAAATGAATAAACTGAGTTGTATGCTTTTGGAAAGGTTTCCCTTTCATTTATGTTCATTAGCCATTAATGTCAGAGCTGATTCTATTTTCTCATGTTACATTATGCTTCGCAAAAAGAGGAATTTGGTTTTCACGTTAAACGTTTAAAATGTTTCTTTCATAGGATAAAGGAGCATTAGTTTTGTTTTTCAAATGGTTCATAGTTTAATGCTGCAATGAGCAGCATTCTAATTAGAAGGCGCAACACCTGTCTTACTGGGTGTTATCTCAAAATGGCTGGAATTGATTTCAGCTGCATAAAATATTACTGAATCAACATATGTTTGCCAAACAGTGCTGGTAAGAGCTGACTTTTTTTCTGTCTAGTGTTCAAAATACTCTTTCTCGAGCTCTAAACTTAGTGGAAAGCAGAAAATAATTTGTGTCTTGATTTCTCTTGTATGTTTTTCTGCTTCATTCCCCCCCCATCCCATCCTTCCCTTAATTAGTTTTCCACTCAAGCAGTTTTTGTACACTAGACCCCCCCTGCCCCTTTCATTATGAATACCTAATACAGACCTGCAAGTGGTCACAATTGCTTGGCAGTATTTGCTGAGGTGTGTTTGTGTGCGTGTGTGCACGTGCGTGCACATGCACATGGCTTAGTGGCCACAAAAAGACACATCTTGCACCAGGAATTTTTTTTTTCAATATTAAATAATTCAATATTTTGGCTTTTAAAGGGGGAAAATGAAATGGTTTGTACTTTATTTATGTGTGTGTTCAGGGAAGAGCGGGTTTGAGCATTAACAAACTCATTGCTGGTTCTGCCTTTAGTGTTTAGTGACAGAAAGACTTAGAATTTGCATAGTGTTATGTGAGAGAATAAGACCACTTCGCTCCTGTTCTTACGTGATCTTTTCAAAATTTGGTAAGGACGATTAGTGTGGCTGCTTTTTTATTTCAAATATATATTTTATTCCCTCTTCACTTGCTCATTTTTTCAGTGTTGTGAATTGAATGATATCAGCTCTTATAAATAAAATGCGGATTTCTTTCTTTTTGCTGTAGCCAAACTTCATGTACACACTACAAAGTCAAAATATCCCTGCGTAGAGATTTTCTTTATTTGCTAATACATAATGCTGTAACTTGAATCCTAGCCGAAAATTTCTTTTCTGGTTTCATGCTTGTTCTGATTTCATCTGTAGAACCTGCCTGTCCCAGATACTGTTTCTTTTGGTCTAGTCAACAACAACTGCCTCCACAGAGGCAATTAATAAATTGCCTTTAATGCAGAGCTTCAGAAACTATTGCAGAGGTATTTAACACCTACTGTCAGGTTGGTTGAAAGTAGGAAACTGCTGTGTAGTTGTAGGTCTGCTTCCCTGGGCTGGTGGAGTGCTTCTGAATGTGACAGTTCCCAGAGTTGGCAGACTTTTCAGTTAGGATGTAAAATTTGCATTACATTTGCAGATGACATGGTCAACTCTCCAAACGGGCAAGCTCAGTCTGACAACAGATTTGAATAATTTACTGAATAACCAGCATTAATAATGACAAAGGAGTGGTGTGTGCTTTGGGGTGGGGGGAAGGGGGTGTAAGTGCATACATGTGTAAACGTGCACACTTAACTTATTGTACACCTCCTATAAAGCACATTTAGATAAGCTTTTGCTGTAGAAATGGAACAGAGAGGCAATTACCATGACTTTCCATTCCCAAGTTAGACTTCTGTAACTCACGCCTGTTGTGTTGAAAGCTATGATTGTTTCGTAGTAGAAGTAAACATACTACTTCACCTCTATGGTAAGGTATTTTTATGGTAGTGCATGGTGACTTGTTTAGTATTTTCTGACATTTATCAGTGTATACAGAAGGCAAAAACTCAAACAGCAGTAATGATGGTGGTCAACTGAATCAGTTACTTATCTGTGTAATGATCAGACACTGGCCCCTCCTGGACTTTATTTTGAAATCTGTTTGGATTTTTTCTGTGAACTGGTAAAACATGGAAGGTAATTGTTCCAAAAAAGGCCATTAATTGTGAATACTCAGTTCTTATATCTTTGTTTTCATGTCCTGCTCAAGACCTAATGGGGAAAAATCAGCTGAAGACAGTATTTTTTTTTCTATTTTATTTTTTTCTTAGAACTGTTTGTCATCTGATTATCTATAAAGTGATGCATGCTGACTGCTGAATGATGGTGCCAAATTATAAGTTGGTTTTGAAAATTAAAGCCTACTTTGGTATTTTGTTATCACACTTAACTATTAGAACTTGATTAAGAGTTTTCTGAAGGATACAATTCTCTTGTAGAATTATGTGAAAACATGCTTTTCTAGTGCATAATTAAAAATACTTTTTTAAATTTGAAATTACTAACATTAAAAATTTTGGTTTTAAAACTGTCCTCTTTGCCTTGTGTGCCTGCAGTGATTCTGATTGATTGTAGTGTCACTTGGTGGTGACAGAAGAGCGGATCACCTGCAGTTTGCCCAGCTTGCTTTTGGATTTAGCCGAGGATCTGCTCCCTTGAATAAGAATTGCATAAGCATTGTTGATTACCCCCCTCATCCCTCTGCCCCTCCGTTTCATCTTAAACAAGTCAGAAAAGCCAGAAGAATTTGCTGAGAGTGTTCAGTGTGACATGTCTGTTAATAATTTGAAAGAAGTACTTTAAATTGCTCATGCATTTTTGCTAGGCTGTAATTTTTTTAACTGTTTGCAGAAAAAAAATTGAGTTTTCATTGAATTGCCTGTTGAAGAACCTGTCAGCATGCAGTGGCAGTGGCTTAAAAAAAAAAAAAAGAATGTTCTGTTGTTCTGTTTACTTTGTAAGGAGTGGCCTTGGAAGTATTTTTTCAGACTTATTTTGTTTCCATTGTATAATGGGGAATATATTATAACATTCAGGAAGATGTTCCACTCTCAGCTGGAACACAGTGCTTAGTTCTGATCACCATATTTCAAGAACAGTGACTGAATAAAAACTAGAGGAGAGAAAAACTTCCACATGATGGCAACTTATAAAATTTAGGAGTGTTCAGTATAGAGAACTGATGAAGGGGAGGAGACTGTTTCTATTTGAGAGGCATGAAAAATGATGCATTCTCAAATGAGGTAAAATAGAAGATTTAAATTTACCCTTTTTTTAATTTAAAGTGTTGGACATTACAGAGCAGTTATAAAACTTCTTTAAGTATTTTTTTTTTTTTTAACAACAAAGTGTCCAACAGAAATAAACTACTATTCACCTAGTTGCCCTTTACACAAGCCTTTACAGAATGACAGAATGGTTGGGTTGGCAGGCACTTCTGGTGGTCTTCAGGGCAAACCCCCTGCCCAAGCAGGGCAGCTAGAGTGGGTTGCACAAGACTCTGTCCAGTTGGGTTTTGAATATCACCAACTTCACTTGAATATCACCAAGACTTCACAACTTCCCTGGGAAACCTGTTCCAGACATTTTTTTTGTATTTTCAATAAGTGCCTATTGCCTCTTGTCCTGCCACTGGACAGTGCTGAGAAGAGTGGCACCATCCTCTTTACACTCTCTCATCTGGTTTTTCTACACATTGGTCAGATTCCCCTTGTGCCTTCTCTTTTCCAGGCAGAACAATCCCAGCCTTAGACACCTTGAAGAGTTAGATCTTACTGGAACTTAAAAAGAGGCTGATCTAGCATAAAAAATGATTAGAATTCATACTTTCGCTGTACATAATCCAACTTCCAGCTGATAAAATGAAGTAAAAAGGTTGAAAGATCAGTACACTAGGTTTAAAATGTAGTTGGCTATAGCATGAATGTGTGTATGAATGGGAAAGATTTGGGTTAGAAGGAAATTTTTTAATACACTTGTATTTTTGGTAACTTTCTATTCAGTGATCTAACATAACACAAGGGACATAAACCTTACAGCTTTTATGTGCTTATTTGGGAAAAGTATCTTCTCTTCCATTTTCCACAGACTGCAGTGTATTAAACTTATCTTTTAATAAAGACTGTAGTTTACAAAGATTTATAGGCCATAGCAGTATGCATATTTTGGTGAAAACACAAACTGGATTTTATCACACTTGTTTCCACTCAGAGAAAACAGTACAGGTAAATAAAGTGTTGAGAATCTGAAAGACACGCTGTCAGTTGACTGACTTATGATGTATGTTTAGGATGCGCCAGGATTTTTTCATGTTGTTTAGATTTACATTTATCTATGGGAACTGCAGAATAAATCAAAACACAGAGCAAGAGGTAAGCCACCTCCTTTTTAGTGCCCCTACATATGCTGCTTGGCACATAGAAGTGAGCTGCTGTTAGCTTGTTCCATGTATGCTAACTTGTCATCTTTATGAGCATGTCAGTGCTCATGTTCCTGGAGCTGTCTATAGGCTATGCAGAATCACTAGCTTTTGAACAAATCTCTCCAGAAGCTATAGGGCTGAAGAACTAAGCTTAGTTCGAAATAAGATTCGATAGCTGTTAGACTTTAATTTCTCTTTATGTTGTAGCACAAATCACACAGGCAGTCCTGGAAGCAAAGACCAGGCTTAGGACTCCTTGCTCATAGTGCTCCAGTAGCTAGTGAGTCTCTGCAACAGTACCCAGTTCCATTAGCACTTCCCAAGTCCTCCTTTTGGACTAAGATGCTGAAATTCTATTTCTCCCCCCCCCCCTTCATCCTTTGCCTCTGACTCATTTGTTCCCACTTTGAAGTGTGTATCTCCTACATTCCAGAGATAACTACTCTTTACTTTACTTGCTCCCTTTTCCCACCCAGATTTAACATTTCCCAAGATACTTTTATTAGAAGACAGTCAACAATTTCCATTCTGTTGTAAAACAAAGCCAGATAAAATGTTCAAAATCCAGCAAGACTCCCAAGAACATAGCTGTCAAGTATTTTGACAACTTCTACCAAAATGACTTAAGAAGGCTATACTACTGGCAACTATGGCTTTCTCAAAATAGACCTCCACTGCAGTACATTACACTAGAAAAGTAAGCCACTGTGCATTTTTTCCGGCTGTTTCCTCTTGCTCTTTGATGCCAAAGTCAATACAGATAAATAACCTGAGTTCTTGTTTTTGTTATGAAAATAAATATAAAAATGATTAAAACACATTCTAAGCTTGAAAATTAGTCTCATATGCCAAACAGCCAAATACAAGCCTTTTATGCTACTGCCTTTTCCCCAGACTGAAGGTGCAGTTCTATTTGTTCTGTTACATATCATGATTTCCAAGAGCTAAAATTAACATTAAGATGGGCTCAAAAACTAAGCTTGAAGCTATTTTTGTGCTGTCCTTGAATCCCTGGAAGTTGATTTCTTTGTCTTTTGTGTTGAGTAGTGAAATTGGATAAATCACTTTAATGATTACTGTTCTGGTTTATTCCTATAGTGCGTTCTACTATGGCGAGAAGTGGCTCGTAGGTTTTAAGTACCTTATGGCTGCCAAAGCAACGCTTGCTACTGTATTTGGGTAGTCTCTGTTTTTTTAATACGGTTGTGCTATATCTTTTGTAAACCAGTAGAGGGAGCACAAATGAAGACCTATTTCTTAAAAGTATGACGTTTGTGCTTGTAAGAATGATTTGGAGCCATGGAAATGCTGAGGTCAAATGTGTTAGGTCAGAATGCCTTATTCTGTTAGAAGCAAATGCCTAAAGAGTAGGAAATAATGAACTTCCTGTTGGCTAGAGGAGAGAGGAAGCAAATAAACCATGTCCCTATGGAAGAATTGAAAGTCTAGTGAAAACAGTGTGCTTGGCACAAGGCCTTTTAAAACAAAATCAGATGAATATGTCTTAAAATAACTGAGCCTTAGTAAGCAGTGTGCTTGGTTTGTAAGATCAGCACTGTTTTTTACGAATCAAGAATGATTTGTGTGTGTCATTGTGCAGACCAAATATGTTGGACACTTGAGAGCTTTATGCTTGCTACAGCTTATTCAAATGCAGTTTATTGAATATAGCTGATGGTCTTACTTTAGGTCCTACAGTATTTTCATTAAGACTTTTTTTTTAATGAGAATGCTGATTTGTAGGGTTATTACTTTCCAAATATATATTTGTGCTTTTACAAACTACATATTATGATGCTATGCAAAAGCTGTGAAATGAGCACAGATAGTATTGAAAGTGATGCATAATCAATAAATAAAGACACTGAAAGTGATGCATAATCAATAAATAAAGACACTGATATGTTGAGTTAACTTTGCAAATTGACCTCCTTTATATAGGCAATAGATACTTTGATTGGAAAGCCTGTTGACAGACACAAACTGCTTCTCACTGAAGTTAATAGAAGTTTGAGGAGTATAATCTTCTCTGTAACATTTTCTGAGATTTTAATTTTGGCTTCATTAGCTTTTTCAAGGAGTGTGATGTATCTGAATGATATTTTGAAAGGAATAATTAAAAAAAACAAAGCCACAATCTTATTAGTTTCTGGCATTTCTTATTTGGGGTTTTGTTTTGTTTATTGTTGGGTAGAACTCCAAATTTTATGTCTGCAGCTATTTGCTTTATTACTGTAGATATGCTGTTTCCAATGTTATGCTCATAGGCTTAACAAGCTACTGCAGGAGACTAAAGCAGAACTCTGTCATTTTGAAGCTACTCAGCTGAAGGCTCTTTGAAATCAGTTTAGAAAGCTCCAAGACTATTTTTGTTGCTGCTTTAATTTTTAGAGAAAACGTGTTGTGTTCTGCTATTAGTGGTCCCTATTAGTAGAAGGGATATTACAGAAACGTTGCCTTTCACAATTCCACTGGAAGTTAGTCTTGATATGGACATGATTTCCATTTAGGATCTATGCTAGGCTGAGGATGACTTAAGCATGTTCCTTTTCCTGAGACATGTATTTTTCTTAAACTGTATAATACTGGATTTGGAGAAGGTCTGCTTCTGTGCTCAAGTGAGGAAAGATGGAACTGCATTCCATGCTGATGTTGCATTATATAACAGAAAGACAACATTGAATTAGGAGTGATAGAGTAATTCTCATTTTTTTTTCATGTAGCTTTCTTCTTATCAGTCCAAGAATTTACCAGGACTGCAGAATCTTTACATGTGCTATGTTCTGTAATAGCTGCTCTCCAACAGTGTGATCCTCCCATATTCCTGTCTGCTTGTGTTGCTTGTGAGATGAAGGAGGAGGTGGTTGAAGCACAAATGTGAAACAGTATTCTTCCCCCCCCCCAACCCCCGCCCTGAAGGGAACTGAGGCTTTGGAAATTTGCAGTTAGCTGACAAGTGATACATCAGTGGCTCAAGCAAGTATGATGGGCCACTCCTCTCTCAGCATGTCTTTACCTGAGGGCCACAGTTCAATAAACATTGTGAGGCCTACATGTCAGGATACGTTTGATCATCTAGAGAGGAAAGCAGTGCAGTACTAACGATGGCAAATGGTGGTGGCACAGGTTAGTTTCATATCCTTTAGCAATTAAATGCAGTATAATAAAAACTTGATTATCACCATACAGGCTGTGCTCATGCTTTGTATCACTCTTTGTCTCAGAATGTCAGAAATTAGCTTTCAGGTTTGTGTAACATGATGGTGTCCTAGAAGCATTAACTCATTAGTAACTGCAGCTAGGTAATGAAACGTTTTGTTCTATGAGAATATTTAGCTATCAAGAGTGTTCAGAATAGAAAGGGTAATTAATGTCCTGCAGGCTAAAGTATGAACTTGGGTTCCTATCAAGTCTCAATACAGTTGCAACTTGAAGTGCTTTTTGAGGGATCTGGGAGAAGAATCCCAGAGTTTCTCAAGCCAGAAGACTGGAATGATGCACAATAGAGGGATTAGTTCTTCATAGTACACTCGTTCCTGTTCTTTCCAGCCTGCTCTGAGAAAAGAAAGTTAGCAGTCTTACTGTTTTTAAGATACCTAAATGGACATTCTCTGAAAAGCTGGTTTTGTGGATAAGGCAGCTATTCCTGTAGCTCTGGCTATATGAGCAACTTCTGTGAACTTTGTTGCATCTTTTTAAAATACATTGATTTGAAGGGGCCATGCCAGTTGAATAGATTGTGAACTGAGAACATATTACTAATACTACCTAAACAAGGATAAAGGTATGGTATGCTGTAATGTCTGGGTAGTGTGTTCACTGAATAAAAAATACTTTTTAATCTCTTAATTTAACTAGTGTGCAAGCAACCTTTCATCTGTTAATTGCGGTGGCTCCTACTGATTACCTCCCTGTTTTAAATGTGGCTTGTTACAAGTTTTTAGTTTTCCAAAGATCAGCATGTAGGTAAGTTCAGCTATTCTAGTGTGGCTGTATTTTTTACCATACTGCTTGTTTGATCCACATTAGTAATAGTGGTATCTATCAGTAGCAAGTTAACACACCATTGTAAGTGGTAGCTGGACACTGCCTTCCAGTTGCAGCTGAAGAAGGTACTGATACCATAGGGCCCCATGTTGCAGGAGTTGTTGGACTCTAATGTTGCATGGTCCAACTGTTGGTGTGCGCTTTCCCTTTGTCCTGTCTAGGTCAAAACTATCTGGTCGTTTTACCTATCTGTTCATTTACGAAATGAAAGGTAATTTGAAAGGTAAGTCTTTTTACTTAATTACTAGACTGGAGCAGCAGACTGGAGAGATCTTGCAGAAAGCAACGATGTAGGAACATGTAAGATGGTGTAGGTTGATTGTGGATCTCTTTTGCAGAGATGGAATTGATGAGATCTCTTAGAAAAGAATGAGCTTGATTTTTGCAGTCATCTAGCAATACCTGAAGCTGAAAGAATTAGTATCTGTAGTCCTGCTGTAGACCAATAAAGAATCACTATTCTTTTAATAAAAGAGGTTTATTTGAGAGTTTGAAAAATTTGGTTTACTTTAGTTCTCATCTTGGCATAAAAACAGTCAAGCTTATATGCTGACAATTTAAATTCTGCATTTTCGCTGGCTCTGAGCTGGAACTAGAATCTGTGCCTTAAACATCCTTTCTTTTGCTTTTCAATCTTATTTTGTAGAATTAATGCCACTTAATTAAAAATGATTCAGAGCCTGCTTGGAAAAATAGCTTTGCATTCTGAAAAAGGCCAGAAGTCCAATGAAGATCTTGATGAAAGAAGAAAGGGGAAAGAGCACTGAAGACAACAGAAAGGGTATTAATCTAATACATGCAGAAAGTCCGCTGGATTAGTGTTCAAGGCACAACTGGAAGTGTCTTTTTTTGATGCTGAATACATATAGTAGCAGCAGCAGTTGTAGGCAGGTAGAAATTGGAGCTTAAGACTGAATTAGTAAGATAGCTGAGGAGGAAATAGCAAAGCAACTGGAAACGATGAGGAGATAGAGGAAAATGACCTGTGGGAAGAAAAATTAAATTACTTATCCTTTGAAAGAGTACGCCTGTTCTTGTCCTGCTTCTACTTACTGGTAGCAATCTTTTATGTGATTTATAGCAGTTATTTTTAAAATAAAATAGGTTATGCTAAATCACTTCAGCTTTTACTCACCTTTCTTGGGAGATCTTGCCTCAGAAGTATTCCTTGACAGGGTAATGGTGAGATGTGCTTGTTTGTATACATTTTTACTATCTCTTTGAAAAGAGATGTTGGCAGCCCTTGAAAGAAGAGTAATTATACCTTTGCAGTGGAGATCTTATTACAGTTGTGGATGACACTACCTTTTGTTTTTGGAGCAAAAAGTAGAAATTAGTGTGAAACTGTTAAGCAGGAATCAGGGACTACACTGTGGCAAAAGCTCTTAAATTACTACTTCAGGGAAGTTACTGCTTGTGATTCAGGATACAGTGATGACAAGGGACAGTTATTCCAGATGGATGCAAAAGATTAAACAGCGTGAAGCAGAAACGAGAGAATAAATCTGTGTTGGGGAGAGAAATAGGGGGGGTGGAATTAGTGCTTAAAGAGAATGAGATAAGAATCCCCAGTTTCGAGGCCAAGCTGGCCTCCCTTGACTTTTGATTAAACTGTGCTGTTGAATCCAGGAATTGGCCTTACAAAGTATCCCCTCATCAGAGACCGAAGAGACCCTGAAGGAGCGGGGTGGGGGTGGGGTCGAATCCAACAAGTTGAAAGTCCAGCCGTTGTAGTTCTGCCTGCTCAATGTGTCTTTTAGGTTGGGTTCTTTAATTAACCTTCTTTATGCCAGTATGTGTGTGTGGACATTTGTAAACATTGTGCTTCCGTTCTTATTTGGCATCAGAGTGGTGGATTAATATTAATATTTACAGAATCACAGAGAAGTTGAGATTGGGAGGGACCTCTAGAGACAATCTGTTCCAGCCCTCCTGCTTGGAGAAAGGTCAGCAAGAGCAGGTTGCAGGGAAGCTGTAATTGAAGCCTGAGAAAGAAACTTGATGTGTCCAGTCATATTTTTTGAATGTCTCTAAGAATAGAGACTCCAAAGCTGCTCTTAGCAGCCCGTTCCAGTGTTTGACCACCCTCAGTAGAATAGTTTCTTCTTGTGTTCAGACAGAATTTCCTGTATTTCAGTTTGTGCCTGCTGCCTCTCGTCCTGTCTCTGGGCACCGCAGAGAAGAGTCTGGCCTTGTACTTCCTCCTGCCTGGCTCTAGCTCTTGTACTTCCTTCTGCCTCCTTCAGTTATCTGTAGACTCTGATAAGATCATCCTGAACCTTCTCTTCCTCAGACTGAACAATCCCAGCTCTCTCAGGCCATCTCCTCTGAGAGATATTCCAGTCCCTTCATCATCTTTTGCTGGACCTGCTTCAAGTATGTCCCTGTCTCTCTCTCACTGGGAAGCCTGGCACTGTTCACAGCACTCCAGATGTGGCCTTCCAGGGCTGAGTAGAGGGGAAGGATCACGTCCCTCAACGGTCTGGCAACAGTCTTCCTAATTTATCTTGAATGTTGACATTTCTGTAAATTGAACTATTTCGTAAGGCACTTCAATGATTCTTGGAAGATTTCACTTTAGAGTTGTCCAACCACAAAACAGGATTATGCTCTATGAACCTGCAGTGTTTTCCTTTGCAAGACTGCAGGAAGGCAATCCATATGCTGGGTAGCTGAGAGGAAGCAGCGATTTGCGGTTTTAGCTTCACCATACAGGACAATTCCAGTGCTTGTATCTGCTCTTCAGAAGAGGATACTTGAGGTTGTGAAATTGAGGGATGCAGAGGATTTGGGAGAGGTGAAGCATTGATATTGTCGATGAGCACAGGTAATGGTAATGTGGAGGGGTTGTGAGACTTTGCCATTTAAATATCTAATGGCCTGTGAACTACTCTGAGTAGTGCTGGCAGGCTTGGGAGTAAATTGTTATTTATCTCAATTTGGAAAAAACATTAAAAATGTTTATTCAAAATAATGAATGTTTGTGATTTATTGCATTATAAAGACTTGCATCCCAGGACACATCCAGGGAGTGTCACTCTTGGCCTTACCAGTCCATTAACTTGTCGTGTATTTGGTATAGGCCTGTGTGTATATATAGCTATATGTATGTATATATATATGTGTGCGTGTATATATATATGTACATTTTAAATTGAATTTTTATTCATCAGCCCTAGTATGCTTTTTCTCTTAACTCTCATCTTGACTGTGATTTAATCTTTTTTTGGTCGTTCTTATTTCTTTTACCGGCCAAATAATTCTATTCCTTTTCTTCCATATGTCAAAGCAAACTCTTCCCCCTCACCCCCCAGCAAAATAGTGGAGGAACTTACAGATCTCATTTGCTCAGAATTGAGAATTAGCTAAGAAATATGTCCAGAACATGCGATTTTTAAATTTGGAAGAAAAAGATATTACTCTGTTACTCCCTTCCTGGTTTAATGAAGGATCTGCATATTTGATAGTTGGTAAATGCCTACTTTATGGATATTGATGATTTAAATCAGGAAAAGAAATAGTTTTCAATAAATTAGCAAAAATTAGTTTTGGAGAAAAAGAGGTGGAAATATTTTGCTTTTTTGAAGTTGTCAGTATAAATTCTGTAGAATCTACTAAACTTGTAGAATGTTTGCTCATTAAATTCAGCATGATACTAGCTTGCAAAGTAATATTATTTTGAAATCTGGCAAACTTCTGTGAAAATTTAGGAGAAGCAATTTATTGAGGTATTTCGACAGCATGTGTTTTCGGATGAAAATGGATTTCACTTGTCTTTCACTTGCCTTTATTTTTTCTTTAATCTTATCTTGGCAGTTTGAGAAATAATTAAGAATTTCAGGAGAAAGCCTACATTTTTTTTAAATCCATCATATAATACTTAAGTGACTTTGTCACTGTGATGAGTTAATCAATTGTAAGATTTGTTCTCTGGCTCACAATAAAAGCAGTCAATGAGATATGAATGTTTTGTTATAGTTCAGGTTCTTGTAAGTTATATTAGAATCTTAAAATATTAGGGTTTGTTTTACAGTTAAAATTGTGGTGTCATAGTAGGACACCAGAAACTTAACAGAAAACTTGTTGAAGTGATACGAAGTCATCTAACCGTGTTGAGAGTCATTAGCAGAGTATAAATTCAGCTGTATTAACCAGGTCTTGGTAGAAATTAACACATGTAGTAATAACATAAAATGACAGATCATTTCTAGCAAGCCAAGATCTGTCTAATAACATTAGCAATACTTGTGTCTAATGCAAGAAACCCAAACTGGTACAAAATGGAAGATCTCATACTGATTTGTAATGAGATATTAGTCTCTCTTTCTATCCAAACACAGAAAGCATTTAGCACAGCTCTTAAAAGAAAGAATAGAGAAAGAGAGATTATAGAATTTCTACTGTTTCTTTTCATTAATTAATTTCATAACATCATGTCATCCCGTCTTCAATTTTAGATTCTTCATATTTGAAGTCTTACCATTGATCTTTAAGGATCTTGTATTTGAATATGAAAAAGTAAGCTTGGTAGAGAAACCTGGAAATGCTGTATGAAAAAAATGCCCATTTTTGTACTAATTAAAAATAATAATTTCTACAATTCTATTAGTTTAAATTATTCTGAATGAGTACTGAGCAATATCTATATGCTTTATGTCAGAACTGACAAATAGCAGTGCAGAAAAAAACGTTTTGACAGAAAAACTTTGAATTTACTTGCATGGTCTTGCTTTTTTTTTGTGTGGCACTGCTGCTTTTCTCTGTGTGCAGATGGGATAGTGCTCTGATAAAGAGCAACTAGTCAGTATTTCATTTTGCCCTTGCCATTCATTGTGCATCTCTGTTTATGATTACCTGCATGCTGTCCGTATTCTGCAGTGAATACAGAATTACTTGTTTCCTCACAGTTGCTCTGTGGCACTCTTATCACAGTATCTGCATACTGTAAAAATATCATGAATTTCTTTTATACTGCTGCTGTAAGAGTAGGCAGCATTTGTATCATCTGTTTATAGAAGAGAAATTCAGGCACAAAATGATTAAGGCTGAAGTAGTTGAAAATCCAGGTGCTGATGTGCAAACCAGGCCCTGCAGACCTGCATTTTCATGATGCTGGACATTTTTGTAGCCCTTCCAATAATGAGGACAGACTTTTCTTTCTCAAGTCTGATCTAAAATTTATTTTGAAAAGCATTATGTCGCGTTGTCTTTCAGAAATGCCAAAATCATGTCAGCCAGATGAGGCTTTGTGCCATATTTCCTTTATGTGATCAACATGCTGTTAACCTCTGTAGTAGTTGTGAACTGCTTAGCGCTTCTGGGAGAAAAAAATTTCAACTGGGACCTGGAAAGGGCAAACACATTAGGCATTTGTGGACAGTTTGGCTTAAGAGATTTGGGATAGCCTGTACAGAAGTCTTGCTTATTTTATGGACTCAGCTCATTTTTTTGGGAGCCTCTCTAGTGGGTGCAGCCCCGGTGTTCTGTAGAGAAAAGGATATAAAACCACCCACCTGGAAGAGCATGTCAGAAAGTGGCAGCATGGGGTTTCCAGATTTGGATACAGAGATGATGCTGGTATTTCCTATTTTTGTGTCCCTATTGTTCTTGTGTGTACATTGTTATTCTGATGCGTTGGTCGGTTGATTTGGTTAAATGTATTATCCGTTAAATGGAATCAGAATACTCTTTCCTTGTATTGCATGTAATATGGATACTGCAAACATGCATGTTTTTCAGAGTATGTATTCAGTATATCGTAGATGAAAACTCGAATGATTTCTCGTGAGCTTAAGAGCTCTTTAGAGTTGCATTTTGTGACTCAAGGGTCCTGAGCTGTGGTTCACCCCTCTCCCTCAACTACTTATAGGAAATTTTATATGGGTCTCTAGACTTTTCTGTCCTTTCCTTCCCCCTTAGTGGGTATCTGTTTTCCTGACACTTCTACACTGCTTTTTTCATGCCCTCCACGTGTATTGACTGCTTCTACCATCTCATGCATGCCAGCAGACCACTGCAGCCCAGTGTGCACAGTGTTCAGTTCTTGCACTGTTCACCACAGCAGCTCCTGGTCAAGAAGACTCATAAATTTTAAGTCCAGTCCTATTCAAGTATGTCAAATTGAAAGTGGAGCATGCTCTGTTGCTCTTAGGGGGTAGCACATATTTTCTTCAGCAGGTAAGGATATGAGAGTTCCCTTTTTACATGGTCAAGAGAGCATAGTGCTGCCAGAGTCTTTAAAAGGACACCAATAAGTGAGATTCTTTCCTGCCAACCAAAAAGAAAGAAAGAAAAAAAGAAGCTTCTAACTTAATCACATTTTCAGTAGGACAGCAGCTGTGCTCATTCAAATTGAGCCAAGTTAACAAAAATTAATTTTTCTTAGAATTAAAAGCCCACCCCTGGGTGGGGGGAAATGCAGAAGTACTTCCTGAGGGAGAGGAGGAGGAGGGAGGAGTATGGAAAAGCACAGAAATATTTCTTGCCTTCCGGCAAAATTGGAAGAAGAGGTATGATGAGGGTGAACAGAAATGCTAGTCCTGTTTTATTCCAGTGTGCGTATGACTGGCAATCTGCAATAAAATACAGTCTCTACACTGACCCTTTCTGCTTGCGTTTTCTTCCATTTGTAGAAGCAAATATTTGAATATAGCTGGGGGTGGCAGTTACCAGCCCAACAATAGTAATATGGCTGGTGAAAGAACTAATCTTATTTCTTTGCACTTCTAGTTTACCTCTTGTCTTCTGTTTCCATGGATATCTCAGATTCAAAAAGGAGGAAAATAGAGAATTAGCATTTCCTGATGCAAGAATAACTTTGCCAGAAAATTCCTATTCAGCTTTACAGCTGATTACTTCTTGTAGGGAGTATGCCTTTATAGCTTTAGTATCATATTATTAGCTGTAGGACTGCAGTGTTATCTTTTGCAGTGTAAAATATGATTTAATAATGGACTGTTCTGAATTACATGAAAACATAAATCAAATACAAAAGTTACTAATCATATCCTGTATAAAACAAACCTTTAGTTGAAGGCATTTGACTGAGTTTGGTTGGTAGCTGTACTTAATTGTGACAGTTGCTGTACTTCCTCTCATGGGCTTAGAAAAACATTTCTGTTATAAGAAAAACAGTGCAGCACATAAATGATTTTATATTGTTGTACATGTTTAAAATCATTTGAAATTGGAAGCTTGGTTTTATTTACAGAAGCAGGTTGTATCTTTTATTACATAAGTATACATGGATCTTAAAGGATGTTCTTTGACCTTTTTTGGGGTTATTTATCCTGTTTCTTGTAGGCAATAGAGCTTGTGTGCTTTAATCTGTTTTTGCTGATAAACTGCCAAATTGCCTTTTCTCCTCTGTGCCAATCTTTTTTTTTCCCCTTTTTTCTGTAATCCGCATCCTGACTGATGTATTAAAGGTTTTGTAGGAAAAAAAAGTGAACCATCTGTATGGTTCACTTCTGATTTATGAATCACATTTTACGGTGTATTCATTAAATATACATTAAGACCTTATAAATACTCAACAGCTGTATGTTAGAGTATATACTTACCTGAGCATTTAAATGTATTTCAGCATGTTGTAATGAGTGAGGTGTAGTGCTTTTTCCGTATCTGAGTTCTCTTGGTTTGTCTGTCTGAGGCTTTGAGATCCATCCATCCATACAGTGCTACATAAAGCATTGACAGACTGATGGAGATTAAATCTGATTAATTCAATTTTCTTGCATATATAAGTAGGACTGAGGGTCTGAGAACAGTAATGAAGTTGCTTGTGGTACAGAAAATGTCTTGAAACACTGAAATAGCTAACTGTCACTGGTTTGAGATCTTACTTTATGTCATAGAATAGAATGATTCTGTACCATCACTAGGGCTTTGGTGAATTAAGATTAAATCACTGTCAAGACTTAATGACAAAACACTTTATCCAAATTGCACTTTCAGATCTCAAATACTGCTGCAAAATCACAAGTTAACAATTCAAAAGGAAACCAACTTCTTTCCACAGTTATATCGGTAATGGTCTCAAAACTGTTTTGCTACTGTAAGTTGTACTCTCTGCCTGCATTTCCCCATATACATACCAGTGGCAAAAAAACCAAACCAAACCAAACCAAAACACAGTATTATCTTCAGTCTGTGAAAGGTATTTGCATAGATGATTTTGAAGTCAATATTGCTAGAATATAGCTGTCTAGGTCAGGAACCAGAGATAGCAAGCCATGAACAGGTGACATGCATCCCTTAGAGCAATGATACATTAATTTATACTGATTTTTTTCACTGTGAAATTTGGCTGTCAGTTGCGACTTCAATTAAAGCTGTTTAGAGAGGCAAGTTCTTTTGTTCTTTGTTAAAATACCAGAAAAGTATGTTCTAAGGACTATTGAAATTAGCCAAAATACTTACTCTGTGTGTGTGTGTGTATGTATACACATATATGGCTTCCCCTTTTTTTCTTATTATTTATAAAGTATTTATAGAGTTTTTATCATTGGTATAGTTTGTTCCAAACTTATACTGGGGGCCTCAGGTAGAATCACAATCCCTTTTGCATCATGCTGTACAAATAAATTCATATATATATATATATATTTAATGAGAAAAAGAAAAATAACTCAGGAGATTGGAATATTGATATAAAAATGTGGAACAGTACTCCTTACTTTCTAGTATCTTCCTGTCCCTGATCTCTTCTTGGCTGCTGCTTTTCTTTTACTAGTTTCGACCTCTGATTTTGTGCAAGTTATATGAGAATATAGTCCAATGAATGTGCATGAAAACATGGTAATCCTTCTGCCCCGTACACTGCCGTTGGAGAGATACTGGGATTCAAGCAAGATTTAGATGAGCTGGTTTAGGGGAAGGAAATGGATCTAAGTGAGGAGAGCTATGGAGAAGTCTGAATGAAGTGTGATTATTTACTGATGGGAGAGAGAAAATTTCAAATATGTGAAAGACTGATGCAAGGAGAGAGATAATAATCTGCTTTTTCTTCATAGTGGGTAGACAAGAAGCTTAAATTCCAGCTAGAAGCATGTGAGTTAGATACTTAAAAAAAGAAAAAAAAAAGAAAAAAAAAAATCTTAAAAGCTTTCACATGGCAAGAATAGCAAGCACTGTTATAGACTGCCTGGAGAGTGGGGAACAGGTTGGACAAATCTCTGTCTGAACTAGATGGAGGAAGCTCTTGGGGTGAGGCTTGAGCTACTTGACCTCTTCATGTCCACTTTTGTGTATTTTGTTTTTTCTTTTCTTCTATGTCTTTTAATTATGAAGGCCATAGCCTTTCTATGTCCAAATGCACTATGAATATATGCTGCTTTGAAGTTATCAGTTCTTTATTTGGGATGGAATTTTGCAGGCTAATAAGCCTTGCTCTCCCGTGTCACTTTGTTTTTTTGGTATTTACACTCTTCAAATTGGGAACATTTTTGTACCTGTATGCTAGAGGAGTAGCTGTTTACCTAAAGGAACTCTTTCCTATAAAGCAATCAAGAAACAATTTGGTTTCAGATGTCATTTCTGCTTCTTCACTTAATCTCTTTGCAGGTATACCCTTGCAATACAGGTGGTATTAAGAATGAGATGAATGTATGCAAATGCCAGTTTAGGGACATAAGATGCATTTACATTCGATCTGGGAATATATTCACTGCCTGTGAGTCAGCAGTGTCAAATAACTATGCAGTGAAAAAGATAAAAGAAAAATAAATGACAAAATGAGTGCAAATCATGAAATTAGTGTTTGTCCTTCTATCAGAATAATTATTTCTAACCTTAATGACCTTTGTCAGCCACAGTTTGCTTTTCTAACTATTATGATAGTAAGGATTCATTGAGTTTTATTAGTTTTGATACTGTTAATTTTCAGTAACTATTAATATCTAGATAAATATCACAGTTACTAAGTGCAAGAAGTACTGAAAAAGTTAAATATGAATTTTAAGATATGCATATAAAGGTGAAATCTTGACAGAAAAGTCTTTTGGAGTACTAACCAGTTATCTGAAATAAGAAGATGTCAGTGTAATAGGTTGTTTTTACAAGATGGAGATCCCTTGGTCCTCTGTAGAAAGACTGGGTGAATTAAAGTAACTGAGATATTTGTTTTTAATGGATCTGTGTGATCCTATTTGATTTATTATTGCTAATTTATTTATCTGGCACCAACTGATTCATATACTCTAGCAATTTTAAGGACTTGGAGGACCATTACATCATCTAGGTTACCCTCTGTATGATGTGGACTCTTCAACCTGATTCAGCTACCCCTGTTTTTAGCTTGTAGTTAACATAAAGTGTATCTTCTAGAAGACGAATGTTCAGTCTTCATTTGCAGACATGGAAGGACAAAGAAGCCATGTTTCCCTCTAACTTCATCAGTAGTTAATGACCCTCGTTGCTGAAAAATATAATTATGCTCCATTTTCAATATGAATTTGTCTGGCTTCAGTTTCCAGGCATTGCCTCTGGTTTCTGCTCTAGAGCTCCAATTCATTATTCTTAGGAAGATGTTTATACTGTCTAATGAAGTCACCTTTCAATTCTCCTACTGTAAACTAATCAGAGAGCTCTTTGATTCTTACTATAAGGCATCTTCTCTAGCCCCCTGTTATTGCTGTATCTATATGAATTTTTTGGTTGCATTTTGTTGAAAGGTTTATAGGAGAAATGCACATAGTATGTTAACAGCAGTATCCCCAGTGCTGTACAGCATACTTAAATCAGTATTCAAGTCATTGTTTTTCTGTTGATTTATCCAAGGTTTGGTGTCTGTCTCTTCAGTTGTGTGTCATTCTCGGAGCTGAGGGTCACCTACTTGCTCACTAGAAATTTTTCAGACATGTTGCTTTTAAGACCATGCACTGAGTTCTACAGAATAGGTTAGCATTTTTTTACTCTGGATATGGACTTTATATTTGCTGCAAGAAATAAACTTTGTCCAAATAAACCCAAGTCATTAAAAGACTCCTCTGAGTGATAACCTTTGCCATACAGATTTTCCTGATCTTTTTTCTGTGTTTATTGACAGATCAGTGATGAAAATGTCAAATAAGATTAGATCTCCTTGTGAACTAGCAATGTACTTCTGGAATAGCAGCTATTTTTTGAGTTCATATGCTTAATATGGGCTGCATAGTGCTTTTTGATCCCCTGCAGTTGTGAAACTGAAACCTCCCTCAGTCTCCCACCCATACTTCCTTTTTAGAAAGAAAGTAACAGATGATTGTTAGAACTTGTTTTCCATGGTATATCCTTGGTTTTTCTGAGTTTGTGGAATATCATATCAGGGAATCTGATAGGCTCAGTGCCCAAGGGTATGTTTAATTTTGTTATGTTTACAGAAAGAAAGGTAAAAAGTTTGTTAATTGCTACTGGCTGGGGATCTCTTGTGTTTTCTCTTATTAGTTGTACCATGATTGGTGGTCACAGACAATGAGCTCCCAGTTCTATGATCAGTTCATGTTTAACTGTAGATATCTGGGATTTGGAATGCAGTGATATTCGTATGGAAATAAAGTGATTATCTTCTATTTTCATGTATTTTCATGATGATATTTTAGCTGCTGATTGAGCTCTCTTGAAGGCATCTTCTAGACCTAAGTTTCCTCTAACCAAACAGTTTCTATTTCAAAATCTTATGTATGTATTCTGATTTTACTCAATTAAGTGCAGCACATCCATGTTCATAACAAACATGGTGATTCATGTGTGTTTAGGTTTAGAGTTAATGATAACTTCAGCAAGGGTGGTGGAGACGCAATCGTATTCAAAGTTGCATCATCTAATGGCTGTTGCTACAGTAAAATGTCTCAGTAAAGAGCTATTGATCATCTCCATTTAATTTATTTTAGGCATATGCATTCAGATTTTCAAATTTTCAAATATATCTAGTCACCTACGTCATTGATTTCTGTGACAATTAGATTTAGATGCCTCAATACTTGGGGAAGATGATGGCCTTAGTATACGATATCTTTTATTTTAGCTTAGGTATTTCTAAGTAGGGATTTATTAAATGGTTTGGTGAACTAGGGGCTGCATTAATGCTCTATTCCTTGGTCATAAGGCAAGAAGAACTTTGTAATATTCTAATTGGACCTATGTAAAACAGTTGACAGTGCTTCCGTACATTATCTTGTGTATTAGAACTGATATTTAAGAGAACTGCCTGAAGTTGTTTGGTTTTAAAAATTGGTTTGTGATCATTCCACTGGCTAACCACCCTCCCCGAAGAAAAAAAACAACCAAAAAACCCCACTCGTTTCTGTTCTGGATTTGTCCAGCTTCAGCTTCTAGCTATTAGATCTTGTTTGACCTTTGGCTGCTCTTTTGAAAATTTTTTGAAGGTTTTGTTCCCATAGGTACATACTTACAGACAGGAACTGAGCTGCTCAATAATGTCCTCTTTTGATATAGTAAATAAAGATAGTGTTCTGTCATGATAGTAGGAGGTGTTGTTCTAAGTCTTTTAGTAATTCTAGAAGTCTTTCTCATAGTCATTGTTGGCTTTTTGATGTTTTGAATTGTGGATGTTGGTAGGGACAGGCAATTTCTCATACCAGTGCCAATGTTCTTACTTCCTGCCAAATACCCTTCACCCTGTTTCTATCCAGGCATCTAGTAAATTGTGTTAGTGTTCCAGTTAGATTCCCGGGGGGCAAACGACCAGTTTGGCAAGCCAGAACAAACACACACACACACACACACACACACACACACACACACACACTCTTCAGTAGCAAGCAGTTTATTAGTAAATACTTACAAACAGACCGACCTGATGGTAATCTTGAGAAGGACCACTGCAATGCTTGTCCCGATCGTCTGTGTGATGAGAGGGAGAGTCGGCAGGCACAATCTTTTCAGGCGTCCCCGAGGAGGCAATGTGGTCCTCTGTTGTGTAGCGGCCTCTCTCTCCTTCGGAAAAACTCCGGTATTTATGATTATTTGTGGCCAGTGGGAGTCCCTGCACATGGGGCCAGCAAGTGCAGGGAGTCTAGCCCAACTCTGCCCCAGCAGCATAACCGGGCTGTGATCCTGTGCATGCGTGCAGACTTATTTTGGAGGCCACAGTTGACTTTGGGGGTCACTATTTCATTACTCTTCAACTTCTGACCTTCATGTTGACTGCTTCTCATGGTGCTTTTCATATATGTAACAAACTGCTGTTCTTTCTCATGGATTTCTAAGACCTTGTTAGTTGCTTATTTGTATTCCGCTTAACCCAGCAGTATTGTTCTAGACACCAAAAGGTTACAACATGGACCATTTCCATCCATCACATAATACGGATACAGTTAGTGTTTATGGGTTCATGCCCATCTAATTATTCACTATAATTCCACCATAATTTCAACACCTATACACATTTTCCTTGTCTTTATTCCTAAATAGGTAGCTTTTCATTACCTTTAGTTGTGTTGATCTTCTCCAAATGCATGATACAGACCTGTCCATCAGTGGCTTATCCTCTTTCTAGTTACCAATCCCCTCAACCTGTTTGTCAGCTGTAGATTTTATCAGTAACAATTGTTTTTTTTTCTAGGTCATTAGTAAATTGTTAAATAACAAAGTGTCAAGAACTGATGGGTCGCAGTTGGTTAGAATTTTATCTATAAAAACAATGATGTTTTAAAAGATAAATTCTATTATTTTTAAATGATTGACTTTCTGAAACTGGTGAGTAGTCAAATCATTTGCCTTTGAATATTATAAATATATTACATCACTTTTTTTTCCACTCTTTTAATATTACGTTTACCTTTTTCTCTAGCTATGTATTTCCTGTATAGGTACAATTATTTTAATGGTGACAATCATATATTCTGTTTTACTGATACAAATAAATTTTTACAGAACTTAGGAACTTAACATCTAAAACTTTTATCTCCCAAAATCAAGCTTAATGGTGAAACCCTCATTCCACTGATGCTCAGAGCAAAACTTCAGTTGACTTCAGTGAGGTCCAGGTTTTACTCTCTAACTGGAGACTTTAAATAGTGTATATATCCAATGTTGTTTCTGTATTTAATCACTCAACAAACTATTTGTTCTAATATAATTCTAGGAAATAAAAATACCTTTTATGCTGGTCAATGAATGAATGTTATCATTCTTTCCCTTCTTTGCTGAAAACTACGTTGTCATTCCTCACTTGGTTGCAGAGTAAATGTGTAAGTACAGACAAGAGCAAACGCAATTGCATTTGAGAATACCATTATATTGATAATTAGAGTGTGGTCCGTAACTTACTGTTGTTGCCTAAGAGGTCTTACAGTCCCTGAAAGGTTGGACTTGGCAAGCTGGTTCAAGGCAAGACCTTGTTTGCCTGTCTTGTCACTGGAGTGAAACCCTTGCAGAGGGCAGCCTGGTGTTGCTGTGAGCTACAGGGGAGCTGCCTGGAACCCCCTGTTCCCAAGAGAAGGGTGATGCCAGCGGGGAGCTTGCAAAAGAAAGAAAGAAAGAAAGAAAGAAAGAAAGAAAGAAAGGGGCTTTAAGCATATTTAGAGGGTGAGGGCGGACACCTTGATGACCAGCTATTGAAGCCTTTTCATTGAGGGAGGTGCACCGGATAATGGTTTGGTCCTTTTAAAATGCATAAGGTTGGTGTCTGATGTTTCGCTTGATAGCCTACTAACTGAGACACTAGAGTTCAACTCTTACTTCAGCACAAGTGGAATCAAAACCAGATTTCCTTCTGACAGGGGAGACAGTATTTATAGGCAGGTGGAGGAGGGAGGCAGGAAAGGAGGCTGCCTTCTGTTCCTTCTTCTGCAGCTGGAGAATGGCAATCAAAAATGCAAGTCCTGGAGTCAAAAGGAGAGCAAACAAATTTTGCGTGTGCAGAATATTGTAATAGCTTATCCAGTGAACATGCAATATATTTATGTAACACCCAGGTTTGTTTTAGATCTATGACTTATTAAATCATTTAAAGGTTTTTGTTAAGTTCTGCATTAATTACTATAATAGTTGCTATTTAATGTTTCTTCATAAAAGTATTTTCCCATTTTATGGCATTAGTTGAAGATCATGTGCTTGTTTTCACCCACATATGAGTAGAAATGCCTATATCATTGTGGCTAATAAACACTATTAAGATGTATAACTATACTAAAGCTCTCTGTTACTATGCATTTTTAAAAAAATAGCTTTTAAATATTATTTTGATACTTATTCCAATTTCTGTAGATTTATTATTGGTAGACTTTTTCTTTTCGTAATCAAATTTTAAATTTAATAACTGCTAGTTTATAAGTCACGGCCATCAATTTTCACATTCTCCTGTGCTGTATTGAAAAATATTATCATCCTACATTTATAAAACTACCTTAAAGCAATAGATTAAATTTGTGAGGCCTCTCCACTCATTTGTTATTTCTCTGGTTGAAACTTTTTTTGTGTTTTACAGTTACTTGTTAACATTAATTGCTGCACTACTAATTGCTTTAGTAGTGGGAGTCACTTATATGCTTACATTTGAGTTGAGAGTGAGTACTGTGACAGGTTTGTTGTTAAGTACAGAAGGTAGATGTTTAAGTCTTTGCCTAAATTCCTTTCCCACAGGAAAGAGGGAGAATGGGGAAATATATCTTCTCCAGTTAGCCTCAAATCTCTTTTTCTTTTCTTTCTTTTTCTTTCTTGGTGTTTTAAGTTTGGACATACCTGTCTTTGGGATGTAGCCAGTCCCATTTGCACCTGCAGTTCAGTTTGTCCACTCCTGTGTTTAGTATTCTTCCCTAACATTTGGGTGTAAACTAATGCATTATCAACACACATCAGCACATGAACACTGAGCATTTAGAGGCACGAGAGAATGAAAACCCCAAGAAATGTTTGACTTGCTACTGTTCGTTTTCTTTGTCCTTTTTCAGTTGGCCTTATGTATTGAAATGAGTTACTGAATTTAGCACTTCAGTTGTGTGAAAGACTGCCTCAGGATTCAGCTTAGCTTGCTGCAGGATATGTGGGCTCTGAATACATTATATTTACATCATTCCTCAGTACATTTGAAAAGTCAAGGGAGTAAGAAAGCTTCACTATTGTCTCAGAATAACTTTTATAGTTTTTTTCCCCTAACCCCTCCCAATGAACTATGCCACTAAATGCTTTTTTATTATTATTTTTTAAAGACAGATCTACCTTTCTCCTATCTAGCAGAATTATGTTTTACAGTCCCATTTTTGCATAAGATAATAAAAGCATATACCAAGATATGGCATGTATGTATTTTTTTTATTTCTTGATTAGAATTTAGCATACATACTTGTGTAGGCCTACAGACCTTGGCATAGCTCCAATATGGATATTTATGTCACCCTGCCCTTCTATGTATGCAGCTAATATTGTTTAAGGACCATGGTTTAATCAGTCGTACTAGTAAATAGTGGTTATGCCATAAAAAAGCACTCCTTACAAGACTGCATACACTTAAAAAATAACTGGGATACATAATGCCCTTCCATGCATATAAGAAGCAAAGAAATACCACCTCTACTAATAGAATTTCTGTCATAGTCATATTAGCTCTGCTTTCTTTTCTCTTTTCCCTTTTCAGAGGTAATTTCTTGCCTTCTTTTTCAGAATGAGGCTTGGAGATTTTCTTTGATTTATTATCTTTTAGGATGTTTTTTAACCTCTTGCATTCTCAGTATCTTTAACATTTGGAGATTGAAAAAAATTCTTCAACTGGGAGCAGAAAATCTGGTACATGCAATGAGATGTTCATAAATTTTAGCAGAAAACTCTATGTTAGCCAATCATTTACTGATATTTGCATTAGAATTGTGTTTTAAAGGACTGTTATCAAATTTAAAATGTACAGACTTATAATACTGAGACTGTTTCCAAAACTCAGACCCTGTGCATAATATCTGCACAGTATTAAATTAGAATATATATGTTTTTATAGGCCCAGAAGGGGAATAAAAGTGCAAAGTAAATGTGGTGAAGCCTATGTAAATGATTTCAGTGGTCAATGAGGAAAAGTTTTCATTGTAGAGGTGGTGGGTTGAGTCTATGAAAAATATTTTTGGAAGGACAGGAAGTACACACTGAGATACCGTAGTGCTTCAAAGTTTGTTATTAGAAGCCTTGTGGGAAAGTGCTGCTTTTGAGCTGGTAGATCACTTCTGTGCACTGTTAAAAATCTGACAAACTTGCTTCTTGCTGATTGTATGTGTTTCAGTTATGTTCAATGGAATAATAGCTGAGAATTAGGGACTATACTATTTTAAATTGTTATGTAGCAGGAAAAAATAAAGCACAGAATGTGCTTCTACAGTAGTTTTAAGTGATATGCTAAAGTAAACATTCTTGCTGCAGATACAGATTACTTTTCTCTATACTCTGCAGGATTCCATGTGTGTGCAAACTAGGAATGTTTTTTCCCAGAAGTCAGAAGTGTGTGTGTATATTTTTAATTTGTATATTCATCCTGAGTTCTGCTGATGAAATTGGTTGCACTGCTGGAGTGGCTTAACAGCTAACAGGGCTGTACAGATGCAAGAGAGGCTACATTTTGGCTTACTGTGTTTGAGTGGTGATATGTAAGACGTATATATCCCAGGTTGACTTTTGGATTACTTGCGTGTTTAAGTGAAGGAAAGATTCTTAGAGGAAAGAGTATGTTGTTATTTTCAGCAAATCTTTTTGCAAGCTTTGGATCAGTGAGGCAGAACAACCTCAAACACCATCAAATCTTTTTAAAGTTAAGTTATTTAAAGTTATTAGAAATAAGCTACATCTCATATACGGTTTCAGTAATCTAGCTGTTGACATGTTTTGCTGCCCTGCTTAGAAAGGAGAGCCCAGAACAGCTTTACAGAGGGGTGATAGAGATGCAGCATACCAATCATACACTGATCAGAAACTGGTTCTATTTTATTAATGTAAGGAAAGAGTTTGAAATCCACTATTTAACTTCTTTCTTTGTCTTGGTTTTCATTTTTGTAAGGTCAGTTAAAAATTAACTGCAACAGATACTCAAACACTCTCTTGGGTTAATGCCATTTTAAGAGGTTAGAAGGGAGTGTGTCCATACTTACTTATTACAGTGCTGAAGGTGTGTTAGCTTAAATCAGAAGTCAGCAACCTAAGTGCTGTGATAAACCAGTTCTTCTGTAGTAGGAATTTGTGTGACCCTAGAGGATGATGACCTATATTAGAGGACAGCAGTATTGCCTCTCTGAGAAGCAAAATGTCATCAGCTAGCTTGTTGATAATCTCCCGAAATCTTAGGAGACTGGTAGCAGATTTCTCTCCAGCTCTGGTTTCCAGTCCCTTCTTCTGAAGTGCACATGGTGGATATTGGAAACAGTCTATCCCAGTATCCTAGTTGGAATAGATGTTTTAAATTGATGAACCATAATTTAAATCTTCCTGAAGACAGATATAGAACTCAAATGTTACACAGATTTATCTTTATATAAATTCTTTGCCCTTTCTTTCCTCTTCCTCCTTGCCAAAAAAAAAAAAAAAAAAAAAAAAAAAATGTGTGATAAAAGCAATTGCAAGAAATGTACTTTGGGAATTGGAAAGAAAGAGAAGTAGATAAAAAGCTGTTTTAAAAATAAAATCACTATTGTAACTAAAACATTACTTGGAGAAGATGTTAAATTGTTTTTGCAAAACATTATCTCAAAGTTCATTGTTATCCAAGAGGGGAATAAGGAACTAGACTTTGTAAGCAGGAAGTCATCCAATAAAACAGATTCTCTGTGACATACTTATTTCTTTTAACTGACAAATTGGATGAGCAGTTATAGTTTATTTCAGGATTCATGTAAGGTTTTAAATAAGATTTATATCACATATGCTGTAAATAGTAAATATATAATAGAATCAGTAAGGTTGGAAGGGACCTCTGGAGATCATCTAGTCCAACCCCCCTGCTCAGCAGGGTCACCTAGAACATGGTGGACAGGGTTGCATCCAGGCGGGCCTTGAAGATCTCCAGAGAAGGAGACTCCATAACCTCTCTGGGCAACCTGTGCCAGGGCTCTGTCACTCTCACAGTGAAGAAATTCCCCCTCACGTTCAGGCGGAACTTCAACTTCTGCCCATTGCCTCTTGTCCTGTCACACGGGACAACTGAAAAGAGTTTGTCCCCGTCCCCTTGACATCCTCCCTTCAGGTACTTGTACACATTGATCAGATCCCCCCTCAGGCTTCTCTTCCCCAGGCTGAAGAGGCCCAGCTCTTACAGCTGTTCCTTATAGGGCAGATGCTCCAGTCCTCTGATCATCTTTGTAGCCCTACGCTGGACTCTCTTCAGTAGCTCCATGTCTCTCTTGTACTGGGGAGCCCAGAACTGGACACAGTACTCAAGATGAGGCCTCCCCCAGGCTGAGTAGAGGGGCAGAATCACCTCCCTCGACCTGCTGGCAACACTCTTCCTAATGCAGCCCAGGATACCATTGGCCTTCTTGGCCACAAGGGCACATTATTGGGTCTTGGTCAATTTGTCATCCACCAGCAGTCCCAGGTCCTTCTCTGCAGAGCTGCTCTCCACAACGTCAGCCCCCAGCTTGTACTGGTGCCTAGGGTTATTCCACCCTAGGTGCAGGACTCTGCCCTTGCCCTTGTTGAACCTCAGGAGGTTCCTCCCCTCCCAGCTCTCCAGCCTGTCCAGGTCTCTCTGAATGGCAGCACAGCCCTCAGGTGTGTCAGCCACTCCTCCCAGCTTGATATCATCAGCAGACTTGCTGAGGAGGCACTCTGTCCCCTCATCCAGGTCATTGGTGAAGAGGTTGAGCAGGATGGGACCCAGAACTGAGCCCTGGGGAACTCCACTAGCCCCAGGCCTCCAACTAGACTCCACGCCACTGATGACGCTCCACGCCACTGATGACGACCCTCTGAGCTCTGCCTTTCAGCCAGTTCTCAATCCACCTCACTGTCCACTCGTCTAACCCACACTTCCAGAGCTTGCCTAGGAGGATGTTATGGGAGACAGTGTCAAAAGCCTTGCTGAAGTCAAGGTACACAAATGTCCACTGCTTTCCCCTCATCTACCCGGGCAGCCACTTCATCATAGAAGGCTATCAGATTGGCTAAGCAGGATTTTCCCTTGGTGAATCCCTGCTGGCTGCTCCTAATCGCCTTCTTATCCTCCCTATGTCTGGAGATGACATCCAGAATGAGCTGTTCCATCACCTTTCCAGGGATGGAGGTGAGGCTGATGGGTCCATAGTTGCCTGGGTCCTTCTTCTTGCCCTTCTTGAAGACTGGAGTGACACTGGCTTTCTTCCAGTCCTCAGGCACCTCTCCAGTCTTCCAGGACCTTTCAAAGATGATGGAGAGCGGCTTCACAACAACATCTGCCAGGTCCCTCAGAACCCGTGGGTGCATCCCGTCTGGGCCCCTGGATTTGTGGATGTGTAGCCTGCCCAGAAGGTCTCTAATCCTGTCCTCCTCAACCAAAGGAAAGTCTTCCCTTCTCCAGACTTTCTCCCTTGCCTCCAGGTTGCAGGATTCCTGAGGGCTGCCCTTAGCAGTGAAGACTGAAGCAAAGAAGGCATTCAGTAATTCTGCCTTCTCTGTATCCCTTGTCACCAGGGCCCCCGCCCCATTCAGTAGTGGGCCCACATTTTCCTGAGTCCTCCTCTTGCTGCTGACGTTTTTGAAGAAGCCCTTCCTGTTGTCCTTGACATCCCTTGCCAGACTCAATTCCAACATGGCCTTAGCCTTCCTCGCAGCATCTCTACATACTCTGACTGCAGTCCTGTAATCCTCCTAAGTGGCCTGTCTGCTCTTCCGTATTCTGTGTATCGTATATTAAGATGATACTAGTTTTGATGCTTTGTAATATAGTGATTTGCATGGTGTGAGTACTCCATTACTGCTTTTATTTTTCGTTTTTTTAACCTCCTCTTTTACTGAATTATAATTGCTCACATTTTGTTCCTTTTATACCTTCAGGATCATGAAAGTCGTATTAAAAATACATGTAGATAAATCACAGTTGAGAGTGAATACTCTTCTACTTATATAAGTTATACCGTTTTTGTCATATATTTTAAGTGAGCAAATAAAGAAAGGAGAAATTTGTGCACATTTTAGTTTTACAGGCAGTAAATTTAATTACATCATATGTTAAACAATGCATTTACGAGCTATTAGCTTAGCCCTGGCAAATTTGGTCTGGTCTTTGGTTTGTCTACAATTTCAAATACAGTATCTATCCTTGGTCAAGATGAGTAGGTACATGTTTCTGTCTAAACTTGTGAACTCATTGACTTTGGTAATGCTCTCATGTGAACTAGTTACCTGTTAAATTATGGAATGCTATGTGGTTTGTTTGTCTAAAGAAATGAGTTCCCTCACTTCAGATCTTATTCGTTCTTTTTTTATATGGATATCATCAGATGGTTTAGAAATAAATGACCAATCTAATTTGCTCATTGATGCAGCTCTACATAGATGACAATACTCTTCTTTTGAACAATATATTATAGGAACTGTAAGACCTAGTGACTAATTAATCTCAGAGGAAGTTTAGCATAGTTATCTATAGATCGAGCTTTTATGACAAATCTTGAAATGTTTGACCTCTGAATGTGGACTTCATATTCCCTCTACTTTTATATTTTAATGTGGGAGTGGAGGATCTTTTTTCTTGTTTATAGGTAGCTTGCTGTCTTGACTCCTGTTTCGTAACAGGTATTTGTATCTTATTTACTTTTCTAACTGTTTAGATTGATATCAGTGTACTTAATGTGTATATCGGGTACTTCTGAGTAAATAACTTTGTTTCTGTAATGTTATGAACACAATTCCAGAAATTCTCTTATGTAGTGGGGATTGTTTGTATTCATTTGCTGTTATTTTCTAAGTGGACAGTGGTTGTAAAACCACTTCTATATTTCTGCAAATAAACTCATATAAAGCTTTTTGAATGCTGCTTATGGCAAGATGACAGTGCAAGTTCAACTTTGTTTTTTGTGAGCATGAATGAAGTCAAATGCATTATTGTTAATTATATATAAGAATGATAGCAATGACTATTCCTTACGTTAGTTAACATCCCAGCTATAACCATAGGGATAGGAAAATGCTGGTTAATACAGAGTCAAAGTCTATTGCTACTATGCTAAACTTCTAAGGAATGTCTTTTAGAAACTTAAGTCACTTGTACCAATTTCTTTATAGTGTGTGTGCATGAAGCATAAAAATAATTTATGCTTTTTTATGTTAAGTATTGTTTGATTCAAAGTAAGAAGAGATTTCCTCTACAAAGAGAATGAATACATTCAAAGCAAGATCTGGTTGGCAGATCACTGATGATTTTATTAAAAATAGCATTCAGCTCTCACATGACAACTTCCTTATTGTTTATTTCCTATATCTTTCTAAAAACAAATTGTTACCTTGCTATGTAGAATATGATTTTGTTTTCCTCCATATAAAGTTGTGTAATATATAAACAAGAGAAAACATTTTTAGATATGTTTTTACTGTGTTACTTTTCTCAGAGTAATACGTTTCCCCCCTCTAAGCGTCAGCACTGTGAGGCCTTCACTTAAAATTATCCTGGCAATGACAGAAGCCTAATGACTTTGAAGTGCTGTGTATTTGTTTTAGCTTAGAAAAATAAAGTGTCCAAGTCAGAATCTCTGTATGCTCTACTCTCTATTTAAAGTTGTAGAACTGAATATCTGGTAGATTAATGTTGTCTGTAGTGAAGAAGCTCTTATGCAAAAGCTCAGTCTTATATAAAAGACTTATACTTTAACCTTCTCAAATATCCTGAAAAGTTCAGCCAAAACAATCAGAGATGAGTAACTGAATGCTTCTTTGTAAGAAATGACCTTTTATGTGCTGAGTATAAGTGATGCCTGAGACTTAAGTATTCTGTTAGCCTGTTAAATTGAGGAATGTAGTTGTTGTGGCTTGCAACTTAATTTCCATTGGAGGATCATTACATGTTGTCAAGCTGTGCTTGATATCTTGTTTTTGTATGACAGTTTTTTTTTCCTGATTTCTCCATTAACCTTTGCTGTTCTTTGGGTGTTTGTAAGGGGAAGAGAAAACATGAAAAGGCATAGGATGAAAGCCTGCTTGTAGCTGGCTGTGGATGAAGTAGCATGTATGCTTTACTGTGCTTGTATGTACTTGTCCCAATGCACTGTATTCAGTTTGCAAAGCCAGTTGCTTGATCAAAATAGCATTTTTTTTCTGATTGTTTTTTCCTGAAGCTTGAGTTGCATCTGGTAGGCATGCAGTGGTCTATACTTCAAATTTTGGACTGAGAGTCAGGTATGCTAACTGACTCATGGCTAAGGCTTTATACTCTTGGTACTTGTAAAGTGTTAGTTGCTTCTGGTGTTTGATTGGAAAACAAGAGGCACAGATTTTTGTTTGTTTGTTTTTTCTTGTGTTGAGTAAGCATTTGACAGTGAGTGTTTGATTTTGCAAATAGTTACTCGTTTGCAAAGCCAGTAAGAGTCTCTTACCTATTGCATATCCTGCAGAAAGACTGCTGTAAAACTGCTTGAAGTATTCAGTGTAGGAGTAATTGTCAAAAATAAATCTTACTGCATTCAGCTTGTTGTTTCTTATTTGCAAGTGCATAGTCATGTAGTATTATAATAATTCTCTGTTATTTTCATATTACTCAGTATTCATATTACTCAGTATTACCAGACATGGTATTACACCAAAGGGTCTATATTTTTTGACACAATATGGTGTATCTTTTAACAAAGTCTTTAGATATACTTTAAGGTGACCTGCCTGAATTTATAAATCATGGTTACCTAGTTACTTCATTAGGAAAGGGTTCACACAATGAAGCACAATTACTTACAGTTTTGGTTTGAGTAAAAAAGAAATGCATTGTCTTTTCTTTCTGGTCTTAATGGTGGCTTGAACCACTTAAGGGTAAGTCAGTGGTTTGTGGCTAGGTGAGAATAATGTTCTTTTGAGACGAAAGTGCAAACTGGCTCCTAGTGCACAAAGCTCTGCCAAATACTACAAAGTAATTGAAGGACAGAGAATTTTGTGAGCATGAAACAAAGATATGATGAGATTTTGTGTGTAGTTTGCTGATTGGCCATAATCTTTTAGTTCCTTGTTTCACTAAATGTAAGCACTGCAGAAAGATCACTTCAGGATTACCAAAAGTAATGTAATCTGTGGATAGCTCATTTAAATAGAGGCTTCCATTTCGTGCGCAGGCTTGAAGGGAATTTATCATTCTGCAGAGTTGATCAGAGATGCAACTCCTTCAGCTTTCTACAACACCAAACATTTACAGAAAATTCAGGTTATTTGCTTATTCATAGTGAACAGTCAGTCACCTGTGATTCACTCTAGGGAATATTCACTCTAGTCTTATTTTTCTTCCTCTTTTTGTCCTCTCTCATAGTCCAATGTGTTATTTTATCTTAGTCTTTGTGGCTTGGTTGTACATCTGTAGCTAGCCTCCCACCAGTAGCAGAAACACCTCTCTAATGACCAAAGGAGAATATTATAGTGTAGTTAAATTATGTGAAGCAGTTTATGGAAAATGACTTAACAAGAGACCAGATCAAAGATATGTTATAAACAAAAAGTACTATCCACTATTAAAGCTGAAGGAAATAAAAAACTGAACTGGATTAGCAAGCACTGGTAATTCAGCCTGTTTTCCTTTCTGTAGTAAGATCTGTGCAATAAGTCTTCTGGTTTTGGAGGTAAACTGAAAAATCTGATTCTGTGCAGATTAAACCTAGTATTGAATCTTTTCCTCCTTAGCACCCCCCCCCTTGTGAATATTTCTGACATTTCCTGCAGCTGAAACAGCTTTAACAGAGTCATACCTTAGGATACAATATGATGCAGTGTCTAGAGCACTCATTTGGGAGCTACAAATTTATGTCTGTTCTCAATCATATTTGGACAAATATTTGATAAATACTCATCCAATGTTGTCTGTGGGGAGAGTGGGGGTTTTGTGTGTTTTTCTTCCTTTATTTTTGTCATCAAATTTTTTGTGGGGGAGGGTGAGGGTGAAAATAAATTAAAATGAAAATGTTTTGAGAATTAGACCTGGAATCAAGCAGATGTTTTTGAGTTGACTGAAACTGCACATTTCTTCAGATGTATTTGTTAAACAGTGAAATGATCTATTTAATAATTAAATGTAAGTATGTTCCCAAGGTATTGATACTACTTTACTGAGAATGAGGATGAGAGTTCCAAAATGACTTGGCGTGGTATTTGCATTTCAAATACAAACAATCCTTTTAAAACTCGTATGTGTTCATTATAAAGATGGATGAATTTCCTTTCATGTTTTTGTTTATGCTTTATTATGTATGTAATAAAAGCAGTACTATGTAAACTGTCCTTGCAGTATGTGAACGCTGTGCACCTATTGAACTGAAAGGAGCGGAAATGTTAAAAGACTTGCATAGTCATGGTAATATTACAGGGTTGTTACAGAAGAGACAGCCTACTGTGAAACATTAAACTATTCATGATAACTAGGGGTATGCTGGGGAGCTGTATTACCGTTGCAGTAAAGGTTTCTGATGCAGAATTTGCTTGCTAAAGGCTCCCAGTAGCCACTGACTTCTGGCAGTCTGTGCAGTGAGCGCACAGTCACTGTGGTGTCTCCAGTAAAGCCGTATCACTTCCTTTCATCCATAATAAGAGATATTCGGAGAGCAGAGAACATTTTTTCAGCAGTCAGAGAGCAACCAGTGGATTTAGTGTTTATTTTGATTTTGAAGTTGAGTAAGAGCTAATCTTGTTACTGCTTGCAACTGAACGGTAAAATGATGATTGTGAAATGCTGAGCTGTTTAATGGACATTTTCTGGCTGCACTCTAAAACCTCAGTTACATTCATGTTGTGAATTTCTTTGTCTATTCCATTTATTAAAAAGATCAGAAAAATTCTTAGTCCTCCCTTT
This sequence comes from Rhea pennata, assembly GCF_028389875.1. Taxonomy (NCBI): domain Eukaryota; kingdom Metazoa; phylum Chordata; class Aves; order Rheiformes; family Rheidae; genus Rhea; species Rhea pennata. The sequence goes on along the minus strand of NC_084663.1, from coordinate 137,349,518 downwards.
GGATATGAGATGCGTATTTATGCAGAATTCTACATTAAAAAATATTTCTGCAAAAAAACACAATAGTATAGAAAACATTAAAAACAGGATAATGACAAGTACTAGTAATTTCAAAATTCATTTTTTTAAACTTGGATCCAGCAGCACCATTATAAGTGCCCTTGGTTGCTCTAATGAAATAACCTGAAAATCCATGAGTTAGAAATAACACAAGGACTGCTTCGCTTGTGGGTGCCTGCTAGCCTGAATAAGCAGATGTGGGTAAGAGTGGATGCACAGTTAGATACAGATGCTGAGACTGACGATAATATATCTCTGTTGACCATTGTTAATGACAGCAGTGAATAAACCGTACAGATTTTATCCACTGATGAGAACTGATTCCTTCTATTTTCATGTTATGTAGAAATTATGTGACATGGAGGACATCAGCTGGAAAAGGAGATTGATAAGTATAACTGACGTTTCTTAAAATTAACTGCTTTCTACCTAATGTAGGCCCTATTGGAAATCTGTATACCAGAAGTTACCAGTACCTACATTCCTAACAGGATATGATAAGGAACCACAAAAAACTGTTGTCTATTCCTAAGAACTATGGAGTATGTGCATTTTACTCCCAATAGTTCTGCCTGTAATTTACACAAACAAAGCTACCAAAAAACCCCTCAAAAACAACAGCAACAAATATGAAACAAAACCTCCTTGAAGTGAAGGAAAGTGAATGTGCAACTCTTGCTTATTAAAAAAAAAAAAAAAAAAAAAAAAGTTTAGTTTCTAATTTTCTTGTAATATATAAGAAACGCATGTTTATTGATTGAATGTGTGAACTTGTGTGTACGTGTTTCTGTAAGGATCTGCATAGGGAAGATCCTTACTTCCTTTATCTGGAAGTAGGAGAATTGTGAGAATATGTGTGGGGTTTTTTTTGGTTGTTGTTATTTGTTTTTAATCAAAGGGCACTGTGAACTGATGTTTTTAATGGCTTAAACCCAAAACAGATCTCAACATCAGAACCTTGTCATTTCATTTCTGTCTTTGGACTTCGGTGCATGAGCAAGAGGAAACGGAAGCAGTACTTTTATGCTTCTATCAGATTGAACTAATTTGAAGTGTACTATACAAATAAAACTACCTCTTAGTTTATCTCTTCCTCCTGTGCCTCTGCTGGTATTTTGTATAGAAATTGTTGCCTATAGCTGAGCAGAGAGAGGCAAATTAAGGAGAAAGAGTAGTGATGGAACAGAAGCATATGTTTATTCTGCAGTTGAGCTGAATTTTAACATGTTTTCTGAGCGTCCTCCTTGTCCTCTCAGCCTTATTTATTCTCAATGATGATGCTATGTGGTGAATTGTAGGCCATATATAATTTCCACAGAGAAGATTTATCTGTGAAATAACTGTGTAAGTAGAAAGCAGCCTCTTGGAGTGTAGCCAAAACTTGATTAGTTGCTAAGTATTGAGGAATTAAAACAGAAATAAACATCCAGGAGTTTTTTGTCTCTTCTACAAGAAGCAAAAGTGTGTTTTTTATAAACATTTGCTGTTTTGACATGTGAATGAGTGTTCATCTACCATCATGGAGAGAGAACAAAAACCCCTCCTAACCTCTGAAGTCACTAGTAAATACTATTTTTTGGCTTGCTTATTAAGGGACTTATTAATAGAAGGACTGAGCTTCCAGGTTGAGGGAGAAGAGGAAGATCTTGACACAGAATTTGGAAAGAACATTAATATAGTAACACAGGTGACCTGCAGCACACTCTTCTCGTAATAACTTAAACACCTTAGAGATATAGTGAGTCAAAGAAGTATTAGATTTTTAATGTGAACAGATATAGCCATCCAGTGTAGATTTAAAAATCTTTAGAAGATTACTATTGCTAGCTCCCAAAGTACGTTCTGGAGCATTACTGCATATTGCTGTTGTGATGCCTGATCAAAGAGATCCTTCTGAGTCACAGAGTGCTTGGTGGTACCCAGTGTTCTTGTTCCTTTCCTTGCAAGGACTTAAAATGCGGCTATATCTTGGCAAAAAAAGCTAAGAGTATCTTCCAGACCTGAAATAGTTGTGCTCTGTAGGACAAACTGATCTCAGAAACTGCAAAAGTCAGTAGGCTTCTGGTGAGAGGGAAGATTGCAATGGCTGAGCTGGGGCAGGCAGGCAGCTTTGGTGCTGGCAGGGCTGGCTCTGCTTGCTCAGCTGGGTGGCCTCTGCCAGGGGCTTGATCACATGGAGCAAGAACATGACTTGAAGCTTGGCCAGCTCCAAGTCTTTGGAGCGAACAAAGGCCTTAGGAAGATGTGGGCCCACCATAGTGGATTTTTGCCTTTACCTTGTTGAACCTTTACCTCTGTTGAACTTTCTCTGTAGTTCAGTATGTGGCCCAGCCACAGAGATGCAAGCTGTTTGGAGTGTGCTGGTCTTGAAAGAAAATAAGAGGAAGATGAGAGCTAGTTTTGATTTGCATGTTACATTGATTTGTTTATAATATTCCCTTCTTAAGGTCTGAGTTTGTGTACAGAATCCATTAACAGTGTATGAACAAAATGTACCTGGGAATGCATAGTTATTGCTGATCCACTTACAGCAGAAGCAGTCTGGAGAGAATGAGACCGTGGCAAAGTGAAGATGAGGGAGTTCAGAGTCAAGGCAGTGAAGCTGTAGGTGACGTCAGCTGATGCTGATGCTTTCTGTTCAAAATAATAATGACTCTTGTGGTGATTTTGCTTTGCTCTACTGCAGATTTATATTTACATACACAGAAGTGTATATTATAGCCTTTTCTTTTCTTTTTTTTTTCCTTTTCTTTTTTTTTCCTCCTGGATAGTTATTGAAGGTGGCTAAGGTTAGAACTCAGTGTTCCTCCTCAGGTTTGTAAACATGGGAATCTGTATCTAAGATTCCTATTACGGTTCTCTTAGTTTTTCATTGTGTGAGGATCAATGTCTTAGGTTTGTTTCTAGTAAATACAGAGCTTGATCTTCTGCCTGACACCTAGTGTGGGCATTCCTTTTAAGAATGCTCCGATTTTTGGCTGGTAAGTCCTGAACTAGGAGTAGTATTTGCAATAGGTTGAAGAGGGAAAAGGATTAAGTATTGACTTACAAAGGCATTCCTTAACTTCTTATACATTCTACTTGTCTCCCTTGTCCTAGCTTCGCTTGTACAGACAGTCTCGTTATTTCTCATTTGTTGGCTTGGTGAGTTCCAATTTCATTATTTGTGCAGTTTAGGGCTTGGTCATGTGGGCTGGCGGTGTTCCACTGCCATTAAGAAGGTTATTTGTAGACCTGCAGGCACAAATCTTTCTGTTTTCACGACAACCCTGTATTTAGTTTACTGTCATTTGTATATCCAATCCTGTATGAGATGGATGTGTAATATGCGTAATTAGAATGTCTTCTCTGTTTTTGCATGTAGTTTGATTTTAGGGCAGAGGGGTTGGATTTCTTCAGGTTTCTCATCTGTTATCTTATATGTTCCAGCCTTCAGCTTTCACAGAATTGGTAAGGTTGGAAGGGTTCGGTGCTGGCAGGGCTGACTCTGCTCGCTCATCTGGGTGGCCTCTGCCAGGGGCTTGATCACGTGGAGCGAGAACACGGCTTGAAGCGTAGCCAGCTCCAAGTCTTTGGAGTGAACAAAGGCCTTAAGAAGAAGTGGGCCCACCACAGTGGATTTTTGCCTTTACCTTGTTGAACCTTTACCTCTGTTGAACTTTCTCTATAGTTCAGTATGTGGCCCTGCCACAGAGATGCAAGCTGTTGATGATGAGATGATCTCATCATCAGATGATGAGGCTGAGATGATCTCTGGAGATCATCTAGTCCAACCCCCCTGGGTTGCATCCAGGCAGGCCTTGAAGATCTCCAGAGAAGGAGACTCCACAGCCTCTCTGGACAACCTGTGCCAGTGCTCTGTCACTCTCACAGCGAAGAAATTCCCCCTCACGGTCAGACGGAACTTCCTGTGCTTCAACTTCTGCCTGTTGCTTCTTGTCCTGTCACTGAAAAGAGTTTGTCCCCGTCCTCTTGACACCCTCCCTTCAGGTACTTATACACATTGATGAGATCCCCCCTCAGTCTTCTCTTCCCCAGGCTGAAGAGGCCCAGCTCTCGCAGTTGTTCCTCACAGGGCAGATGCTCCAGCCCTCTGATCATCTTCGTAGCCCTACGCTGGACTCTCTCCAGTAACTCCATGTCTCTCTTGTACTGGGGAGCCCAGAACTGGATGCAGTCCTCGAGATGAGGCCTCCCCCAGGCTGAGTAGAGGGGCAGGATCACCTCCCTTGACCTGCTGGCAACACTCTTCCTAATGCAGCCCAGGATACCATTGGCCTTCTCGGCCACAAGGGCACATTGTTGGGTCTTGGTCAATTTGTCATCCACCAGCAGTCCCAGGTCCTTCTCTGCAGAGCTGCTCTCCACAACGTCAGCCCCCAGCTTGTACTGGTGCCTAGGGTTATTCCTCCCTAGGTGCAGGACTCTGCACCTGCCCTTGTTGAACCTCAGGATGTTCCTCTCTGCCCAACTCTCCAGCCTGTCCAGGTCTCTCTGAATGGCAGCACAGCCCTCAGGTGTGTCAGCCACTCCTCCCAGCTTGGTATCATCAGCAGACTTGCTGAGGAGGCACTCTGTCCCCTCATCCAGGTCATTGATGAAAAAGTTGAACAGGATGGGACCCAGAACCGAGCCCTGGGGAACTCCACTAGCCCCAGGCCTCCAACTAGACTCCACGCCACTGATGACGACCCTCTGAGCTCTGCCTTTCAGCCAGTTCTCAATCCACCTCACTGTCCACTCGTCTAACCCACACTTCCAGAGCTTGCCTAGGAGGATGTTATGGGAGACAGTGTCAAAAGCCTTGCTGAAGTCAAGGTACACAAATGTCCACTGCTCTCCCCTCATCTACCCGGGCAGTCATTCCATCATAGAAGGCCATCAGACTGGTTAAACAGGTGAATCCCTTGGTGAATCCCTGCTGGCTGCTCCTAATCGCCTTCTTATCCCCCCTATGTCTGGAGATGACATCCAGAATGAGCTGTTCCATCACCTTTCCAGGGATGGAGGTGAGGCTGATGGGTCCATAGTTGCCTGGGTCCTTCTTCTTGCCGTTCTTGAAGACTGGAGTGACACTGGCTTTTTTCCAGTCCTCAGGCAGCTCTCCAGTTCTCCAGGACCTTTCAAAGATGTTGTTGCCAAGCTGCTCTTCATCGTCTGCCAGGTCCCTCAGAACCCGTGGGTGCATCCCGTCTGGGCCCCTGGATTTGTGGATGTGTAGCCTGCCCAGAAGGTCTCTAATCCTGTCCTCCTCAACCAAAGGAAAGTCTTCCCTTCTCCAGACTTTCTCCCTTGCCTCCAGGTTGCAGGATTCCTGAGGGCTGCCCTTAGCAGTGAAGACTGAAGCAAAGAAAACATTCATAATTCTGCCTTCTCTATATCCCTTGTCACCAGGGCCCCCGCCCCATTCAGTAGTGGGCCCACATTTTCCTGAGTCCTCCTCTTTCTGCTGATGTATTTGAAGAAGCCCTTCCTGTTGTCCTTGACATCCCTTGCCAGACTCAATTCTATCTGGGCTTTAGCCTTCCTCATCGCATCTCTACATACTCTGACTGCATTCCTGTAATCCTCCCAAGTGGCCTGTCCCCTCTTCCACATTCTGTGTATTTTCTTCTTCTGTCTGAGTTTTGGCAGGAGCTCCTTGCTCATCCACGCAGGTCTCCTGCCCCCTTTACTGGACTAACTTTGAGAGTATTTGAGAGTATTGCTATTTTTTTATTGTCTTTTTTTTTTTTTTTTTTTTTTTTTTGAAGTTAGTTACTAATGAGGCCAAGAAGACTCCTAATCCTATATGTAACAGTGGAAAGTGAAGAATGTTGACACTGATATTTGTGCAGGAGGTAGCATACGTGAACCTGACATAGTTGTAGTCAAGGAGTTGCACAGGAGTCCTGTATCTGGACAGCTGTTTAGGTAGCTCTGACAGTAATAATTCTAGGTTTTTGTTTGTTTATTTTTGGAAGACCATTATATGATGTAGTCTTTAAGAAAACAGCTATAATTGCTACTTCTCTGGTTTTCATAGTCTTTGTGTGGTGAATCACAAGAATCATATGTCACTGAGCGTGTGGAAAGTCTCTTAATTTGTAGTTGTGAAACCTTCTGGCAGTAGACTTGTCAGTCTAAGTTTATCTGCAGAGGATTTAATCACAATCATGACTAAAATTAACCTAAGTGAATAATGAAAAAGGCTGCCATGTAGCTTAAAATAGAAGCAATAAACTGAACGGTAGACCTGTTCAGCTACAAACAGTGATTTGGGTACAGTCCGTATAGACTGAGAAGAAAAAAGTTTCAGTATTTCTTAAAATTTTCCCCTCTCTGATTGTTACTTCTTGTCAAGAAATTAAAAACGTCCGTTGTCTTGATAGTAGAGTTTGTTTCCCGTAAGGAAACTAAAGTTTTATCTCATGATCTATGCGGTCGGATTGTACCATTACATATACCAGGCATGGGAAATACTGTGCTTTCAGGAGTGTGCTCTGATCTTGGGCATTAAAAAGAAATAAAAATTCTGATACCAGCATTCAGGACCATACAATACAGTGATATTTTAGAGGCAGTGTGTTCTTACAGATTTTTCAGATTTTTATGACTTGTTTCACACTTTCCCCCAAGTATGAGTATTGAGAAATTCTTTAAAAAATATATGTAGGAAGACATGTAGTCCTTTTCTGAATCCAAAATCTTAAATTTTTAAGAAAATGCTGTAATATCATTACATATATAATAATGCCACAAGAACTCTGAATTTGAAATATCTTTGATTCTTAATTTCTGCTGTTCTGTCCCACATTTTTTGGAGCGCAAAATGATCAGCTTTTATTTTCCACTTTTCATTTGGTACTACTCCTTTGGTTCATTAGTAAGTCAACTCAACTACAGAATCATAAGAAAAATACTGAAGCTGAGATTTAAAAATTCAGGTTATTTTTCTTTCTAGTGGGGGATGGGCGGGAGTCATATATCAAATTTACTCCTGCATCTAAAGCTTGCCAGATGTCATGCAGAGCTTAGAAAAAGTACACAAAGAATAAAATGCATACTGATATATCTGGGAAACTAAATAATTGTTTCATGCTATTTATGGCTGTTCATATAATCAATATTTTTGTCTCTGTGATTTTCTTGATATTCTTTTGATGGATGTATACTTCATGTGAATGACAGCCAGCAAGTATTTTTTCCCAGAAGAATTGACCAACCAAAGAGCTCTTTTCTAGTAAGAAAAAAAAATCGAATAATTGAATCCAGCTATTGCTGGACTGCAGTGCCAGCTGGCTCCCTTAAAGAATGTTAACAGAAATGCCAAATCCGGGTTTCTGCTCCTGTTGTAGGCTACTGCTTCTGTACAGTAGATTTCACTCTAACTGTCCCGCGATTAGAGTCATTGATAGTCTCTATTTAAAAATACAAATAAGTATCTACCTTAGCTTTGAGTGTTTGTTTCCTTAAGTTTAATAGGTTTTGGTGCTGCTAGGTAGACGTAGTTTTGTCAGATTTTGACAAATATTCAAGTTTTTTTCTGGACACTTTCTTGTAAAGTGCCTATGGGGAAGGTTATGTTGTTTTGTTTAGGGAGTGTGTGTGCATGTACACAATCCTAAATTCAGGTTTTAAAGCAACTATTGTGTATTTAGAATGACTCAAAGACTTGTCATTAAATGTGTAAAAATCTAATTCAAAATTCCTTTGTGGGTATGGGGTTTATTTTTGGGGAGAATTTTTTTTCCCCTGCCATAAGCAGACATGCTAGAAAATGTACTTATATTTCTCTGATTTATTCTTTATGATCAACAGTTTTCCTTTATCGAGTGGGTTGATTCCTCTACAGAAATGCATTTTAATATGTTGTTGATGACTACTTTTTATATAGAAACTTAAGAATAGAAATGTATTTATTCCTTCCATTGCTAATTGTGCAAATAGATCTTTATAATCCAGTTTGCCATGACAGGAATACTAATACCTTCATCATTCCCTCTAGAATTAGTTACCCCTCAGATGACTGTTCTAATTATATGTCACAGTTATATAAAACCATTTTGTTTCGTGTTATACTCACCCTCTTTGGAATGACACTCATTGTTTTTTCATATCTAGACCATTTATATAGGTAGAGCAAGGTTGTCATTAAGTAGAAATTAAATTGTTTCTCATGAGTTGGGTGTACACATAGCACATTAGGTTTTCTCTTTTTTTTTAAGTGCACAGAGCATATAGCATGCATTGCTATATTCTAGTATCTTGTAAGAAAGATTGTTAGAAGGATAGAAAAGATGATTTTCACAGGGGATTCCATTTAAAACCTATAAAGCTATATTATAAAGCCTGCGAACTGTATGAAAATTTCAAGAGAACTAAGTGTGACAAAAGGAATATGATTAGAACTGAAGGGATGCCAAAGAAAGCATTTTAAGTAGCATGCAACCATGGAACGTGCGGGTATAAAGGCATTTACAAAGTGAGCAAAAATCAGACAGTGGCATTTAGAGAGAAAAACAAGTTAAATAATCTTTTTTCTGTTAAATGAAACACTTAAATCAAGCAGTAACTTCTTTAAATATGTGTACCAGATTACTTATTACTGTACCGTTTCTGTGAGACAGAATCTTTGAGACACCTGCTTCTGAGACACTGAAGTAGGCAAAGAACTAGGTTGAAATTTGAGCTTCTACTGAAACTGGTGGCAGAACTTTGATAGATTTGAGGGAGCTGAATGGAAATCCCAAGTGATGGGGCACCAGTTGCTTGTAGTACAAGGACTGACGCAAAAGCTGGTGGTATTTCTGAATGCAGAGAACATTTGCAAAATCTGTTTTTCAGTCTGGCTTCCTGTCTGCTTGGACAGATTCATCATCTTGTGTATCTGTTCTTCTCCCAGTCAGCAGGTAGTACAGATAATGTAGTTAACTGCAGTGCTTCCCAGGTAATGATTTAATTTTCTATTCTTGTTCCTTGGCTTCTTTGTTTTTTAATGCTGCCAGCTTGTCTGTATTAGAGCTTATACCTGCTTCTCTCACCCATCCCAGCCTCCAGCACCTAATATCAGTCTCTCCTGCTTCCTCTGATGGCCATTTGTGCGGTGTGTTCATCTCGTGTGTAGTGAGTTGACATGGACCAAGGAGGGGACAACGCTCCCTTGCTAAAGGCAGGATTCCATAGTACAAGACAAATCAGAATATTCTCTGTGCTTAGTAAATAGAAAGCAAATGTCCTGGAGACAAGCAGCAGCAATGACATCGTTGTTTCATATGTTTTGTAAGAGTAATTTAGTTTATGCCTTTGAACCACTCCAAAATATGAAGGTAAAAGCAGAAGATTCTTCCTAATTTGCAAGTGTATCTCCTGCACTCTGTTATTTCTCCATATGTGTGAGAAAGTAAACTACTTCTAGCTAAATACCTATGTATAAATACTTTGTCTTATGTGCTGATGATCTTTGGTTTATGATATTCCAAAAGAAAAAGGTTTGGGAACTGCCAGAGACAATTTCAAATAAACAGGACACATGGGAAGATGAGAGAGATGGTAATAACAAAACTGAATGAAGAGTATGTTGTAATAATAGCAGGCCAAGCTTATTTTCAGGTTTTTGTTTTGTTTTGTTTTGTCTTGTTTTTTTTTTTTTTTGGATGAACTTCTTGTATCACAGTTGAAGTTGATACTGCTCCATGAAAGGAAACAAGATGGAAAAGGAAAGAAGAAAACTTTTGGATGAGGTGAGATGGTTCTGTCTTATATTGCACAATAAGGAGCGACTAAAACTGGGAAAAGTATAATATAAATACACTGGCACTGCCTTTTGGATTGAAACATAATTTCCTCAGGTGACTGGGATGTGATGTTACATTTAATGTGAGAAAAATTAATCCAGGATGTGTTTTCCACAAGCTGAATGCACGCTTTATAAAGCAAAGGGTGAGATGGTAGAAGATATAAATTATGTTGTTTACAATACCAGTTTCTTTTGTGATGCTGAGCTGCTCAACCTTTTGGGCTTACTCTCTTTAACTATAAAAGTGAAAAATAAAGATATTTGTCTGTGGTGGTGGCGAGGAAAATACTGTTAAATGCAAAATGTTAGAAAGAGTGTTTGCTTTAACAGGAGCAGTTTGAACATACTGGTAATGTACTATTGAAAGCCATGGCAGTGATGTAAGTGCCAAATAGTTGCTGGAGGAAGAAAATGTGTGCCCTTTAGGCAAAATAATCCACATTTTAATAGTGAAGAAGAATCCTTTATCTTTCTTTGGCATTCTTTATTAGTCAGAATTCTTGGGACCTCAGAAAGTAAGCTATATCTGTATGATGGGAATGCCATTTGGATAATACAATTATAAAAGCATGACCAGCTATTTTATGATCTTTATATAAAAGACATGGCAGAGACACAGTAAATATTTTCTATTTATAGTAGAGAGTCTGTGTGTATATATGTGCCTCTGTGTATATATATATATATGCAAAATATGTATATGTATATATATATATGTAAAATATATATATTTGCATATGCACCCTCCCATAAATATATCTAGATAGATATGAAAAGTGCCTGTAAAGACATCAGTGAATAGGTAAAACAGTATTTAAAAGCCAATGAATGGTACCTCTTTTTCTGCCAGAAGGCAGTCCCACTGGTCAGGTCTTGAATCCATCTAGAAGTCAGTCTGGAGTTCTCTGAAGGTTTTGTATGCCTCACCAGGGTGAAAAGGTTTTGAGATCCTTTCATTGAACTGTGCTTTGCTTTTTGTACTACCTCAGTGCCTTCCACGTTATGGGGCAATGACTTCAACCATTGACCTCAGTTTGTTTCTTCTTTGTTAGTATCATAGAATGTAGAATGATTTTATAGCGTATAGGAAAGACTTAAGTTTCAGCTCCTGGAAGATACCGTGACCTCATCTTTGTAGAGAAAAAACAAATAATAACCACTTGCTCCCAAAACAAAGGGACTTAGAACTTCTTTACTATTTCAGACCATGTAGCTATTAGCAGCAATAATTAAGGTTATAAATCAGGGAGAAATTCCTCTCAGAAGATAGAGAGGAGAAGCACCAAGATGAAATTATTGCCAGGAATGCGAGATTAAGCTATTAATTTCAGTATATTTTTTGGTTTAAGGAACTGGGGGACACTAACTTGGGTTTATTTGAAAGAATGTTCTTTGACCTTTTAATTCCATTACGAAACTTGGATCCCAGCGTCACAAGCTGCTGCGGCCAAAGCGAAACCAACTTGCTGGAGTCTAGCATGGCTGGTGCTGTATCTTTTGTTCTTTAATCCTACTTTGTTACAAAAGTGCGGAGTGGTCTCCAAGCCCTGTGGTGTAATTTGGATGTTGTTGGGTTATTTGATTCCATCACAGAGATTGTTTTCTCAGTCTTTGCTGTCTCCTGTATCTCCTGGCAAGTCTAAGTCTGCAAGCTGGGTCCTTGAGAAATACTTAGTCTCGATAATAGAAGGGTACAAGTAAGTGTAAGAAACATCAAAGAATAAAGAATCAATTTCTGTTCTGTCAGGGATTATTCTATATCTGTACAGTCCAAGGACATCCAAAATTCCATCCAGCTTATTTTTATTTCTTTGTCTTTAGTCAAAGCTAGTCTCACAAATAAGGAAATCAGTGATGATAAGGATACAATCTGGTTTCAACTTTCCAAAAGCAGATTTGTGGCTGTACGACAGCATCTGCCACATCTTGTGTTGAGGGAAGCTGTGTTAGGTGTACTCTCCTTTGTTTCCCAAATGTAGACTTTTTTGTGTGTTTTTTGATTATCAGCAAATTTGATCCTTAAACTTCAGTTTTTCCTTCTCCCAATAAGATGAGGTATTGATAGAGAATGAAATTGTTCAGGTATGATCAACCTTCCTTTGTGTACGTGGGGGAAGAGTCTCACACTAAGAGCCACAAAATGCCTCTTTTATCCCCCAGAAGCTCAGGAATTCAGATCCTTGCAAAGGGCAATGACTCCAAAAGTCTCCCACCGCTGATGGGTTAGGGTGCAGTGGAGCTCTTGAGGAATGAAACACTATCAGTCTCAGCAGTTCTTTCTTGTTTCTCAGTGTGGGAGCTCCCAGTTGTGTCTGTAGGTTTAGGATAGCTTTGAATAGTTTGGGACCACCTCTCTGAGAGAACAAAGTGTGTTTATTTGTTTGTTATCTATAGTATGTTGCTTCTCAAAGAATTAATCTTACGTAATGGAGCTTCAAAATAATAAAACGTAATTTTGTCTCCATCGTTTTACCAAAAATTACCTACGATAGTAAGGTTCAACTGAAAATATATAAAATTAAATGTGACTGTCAAAAAGTCTTTGTCTTACAGTTACAAATTGTGGGGAAATTCATGTGGCCAGTTCTTTAACTATGCAGCATGCTAATGTAGTAGAATTAAACCTGTGAAACAAAATTGTCGAGTCAGACGTGCAACAATAGAAAAATAACTCTCAACAACACTGCAATGCAGGTGATAGTTTTTCTGGAAATATGTGAGCAGAGGCCACTGTGGTGATAATTATATGTTGTCTACTTTACGATCCAGTAACTGAATCCAGTCACCTTTTAATTATTGGTATTTTTTTCCCCCAGGAGTTTGAATTTGTTGCTCCTCTTCATATTTTTTCAACTTTAATACGTCATTTTTGAAGGTACTTAACAGCTTCAGCAAGCAATGGAAGCAAGCAAGTGGAAGAAGTTTGTTGAAATGGCTAGGCTGTTAATCTGATTTTAATACAGTCTGAAAGAAAATAGCCTTAAGAGTTGTAACTATGTGAGAGAGATTATGTTCAAAGAGAAGACTGCATTTTTTGCTTACCTATAGAAAGTGTGCTTTCGAAAATATTTTTTGACGTAATGAAATCTCTTGCTCAGGTAACTTTTTCAGATAATAAGTTAGAACAAACTCAAATCCTTACTTACATTTTATTCTAATGTGGGCTTATGTAAGCAAGTTTAAGCTTTACCTTGCATAGGGTGGTTTTTTTTTAATATACTTCTGAAAGCTGTGTGCTGAAAAATGTGGGGGCAAAAAAAACCATAAAGAGAACTGCTCTGATACACTGTGATACTTTCATACTTTTTTAATAAAGGATATACTCAGATGTTTTTGCAGAACAATTACTGTCACTTCATGTCACAGATTGAAAATATTAAAATATATCAAAAAGTTTGAAGTAATATCAAATCGTGTATGATGCTGATGAAAGGAAGTTAATATTGTAGTAGAATTTTACCAATGTAGAGAGAAATGTGACCAATGATTGCAGGCTCGAGACTCCTTTCTTAATTTAAACCCCTTCTTTTTAAGGGAGAGAAGAGAACAGAAGAAGAAAAAGAAAAGCCTGGGGATTGTAAAGACCATACAACACAAAAAGAAATTTGTCTTCTGAAAGACATCCTTCAGATAGTAGGAGTGGGAGGTAAAAAAAGCCTTTGTCTTTGGCAGCCATTTGATGAACAGGCTATTATTATTTTTGTCAAATACTTGCAGATCTTCTGCAGAAACCAAAATGTGTATCTCTTGATGTTTGGCAAGAGAGGGCGTTTCAAACAGCGAGCGTGGGCATTCGCAACGTTTCGCCACATTACCTCACTGCTCTGCCGTGCTTTCCCTCCAGAACCCTGGCCTTCTAAAATTAACTGAAAAAAAATGCTGGCGTTGCCTATATAAAAAGGCAAAGGTGTTTGTATCTACAACCAGTGAGATGTGGAATACGTGGTGTTTTTTGTCTCACGTTAGTGAGACAAATGTGTGTTCATACGTGAAGACACATTTAACAAATGTTGTTAACCTGTGTGCAGTGATGGAGTTGGAAGTTGCACCTTCTTATGTAGCAGAAAGTTGTTTGTAGCCAAGGCTTAAGATTCTAGTGTTTAGGGAAGAAATATTTGGAGTCTTTCTTTTTTTTCTTTTTTTAAGATAGATATGTTCTACATGTAGTAATGCCCTACTCTTTAGTTAGTTAGTTAGTTATCTTCCTCTCCCTTCTGCCCCCCCCCCCCCCCCATTTACACACTGAGATGTGATCTTTTTGGATATTTTTACAGCTCCAGTGTTTTTCTACTGCACTGTGTTCTAAACCCTAGAGTAGAAAACTCTGTATGCTACTAAGTGTGCAAAACTTCAATTTGGATTGCAGGTGCAGTAGGTGGAATCTTTCCTTGTGGAGCATGCATTATGTTTTCTGTAGCTTAAATAATTACGAGAAAGATTTAAATGTGCAGGCCCACTTGTCTTTAAAGCCTGCTGGTGCTCTCTCCATCTTTAATCAGGTGGCTGATCATGCAGTGACTCACCACTGTTTCACATTACAGAAGGAGATCCTCGAGGTTAGGAAATTTGGGTATAAATAAACAACAGTTTAAAAACTTACATCCTTAAATTACATTAAAAATGTAGTGCGATCCTCTGCTGTCAAGGAAATGGGGATTGTTAATTTGAGGCAGATCTGCTTGCAAAACTCATTTCTGTCAGACATCTAGGCATTTTTATGGGAGAGAGGAGAGTTTAGGTTTTGTTCTCACTGTATTTAATGCCCACAAGGGCATCACTTTTATCACCCCCTCCCCCCCCAGTTTTTATTTTTTCAGTGTTGAGATCTGCCCTCTGTTTAGATCCTGTAGTGTCTGTGTACTGTTATTGATGGCTGCTGTTTACATACAGCCTAGCTTTGTTGATTGGGAGAGAAGGTAGGTGATATCTGATGATACGGTTTTGTTCCTGCTGAAGGCTGGTCTTTTTCTCATCTGCAGAAGAGTGGCCAACTTGTTTAATCCTTCCCTCATGCCATCCAGATGCGCTCAGTTATTGCCTGAAATGCAGTTTGACAGTAACAGGGATGCTTGTTGACTTTCCGTGCTGCCTGAGAGAATCCTTTTTAATTTTATTTTAGACATCCTATCTTATTTGCTTGTTGCTAGCTGAGCATTTCTCATGAAGTGATCAAAATCATTCAAAAATTTTTAGGAAACCTTCCTTCTTCTCCCATCTTCTTTAAATAGTACTGCAGGGCACTAAATGCTGTTTCTGTTGTCTTATTAAGTTTGTTTTGAGGAGGTGTTGATCAATCATATCACTGCTTTCTGGTTGTCTAGTTGCTAGCTGTTTTTTTGGAAATCTCTCACTTCTGCACTTGTATATTCTGAAAACCAAGTAAAGACCACTTGAATTCTATTAGCAGTGTTCTTTTTTGCCCTCCATTTCTTCTTGATATGTTTACTTTGTCTGAGGATGTCAGAGAAAAATAAGTTTGTAGCATTTAACTCTTACGTTACTATTGCTTATGATGCATCTTTTCATTTTTTTGATATACATACTCTTTTTGCGAGATGTTTATGTTGCAGCACTGAGCTCCAGTGTTGTGATAGCCACATTCTCTTTGTGCTTGTAGGATGTCTTTCTTCCCTTTTTTCCCCCTCCACTAGGTAATATTTATAGCTATCTGTTGACTGCCAGACTGAGATTCAGAAGAGCATAGGCTATTGATGTACGGTCTAAATAATTAGTACTTCAGAAGTTATTTTTAAGCTCTGATATAACACTTGTTTTGGAAGTCCATTCATGCGCTATCTGAAATGTATCTTTCAAAAGAATTCTCCTAAGGATGGTTGGTTGTGGGGAAAGACTGATCATAATCTTTCAGAGAAAATGATTCCATTCTTCTGTATTCTTTCATTCAGCAGCATGGTGACCAGCATAAAATTTATTTACATTTATGAAAAAAAAAAATCATTGTTTGGGGTTTTCTTCCCCCCTTAGAATGACAATGTAGGAGAGAGTTCTTCCTTAACTTGATTAATCAGATTCAGGGAAGTCTATCTGACCACCACTGTTAAAAAAAAAAAAAAAAAAAAAAAAAAAAAGATACTCCTTTATTTAAAAAAAGAATTGTAGTAACAATAATGTGTTGTCTATTGTAAATTAGCAAATGTTAACAAATGTTGTAATTTGCTACTAGTTTAACAATACCAGAATGCTGTTTTGTTCTCAATGGGTAGTATAGTAGTATCTGAGCTCACTTGATCCTGCAGCTGAATGTTGGGCAAAAAAAAAGAGTCTGATGTTTCTGACATCTGATGTGGCTATTACTGTGAATAAATTGTAAATTTGCTTTTTCAGAATTTTTTTCTAGTTTTTTTTTTTTTTTTTTTTTTTTTTTTTGAGTGGAAGTTTCCAGTTTGTGCAACTACCCCTGGATTTTGTTCTCAAAACTTAAGAGCTAGGAAAAAATGCATAAATATTACAAACCTTCATATTTTAAGATGAAAGACAAGGTATATGTCTTAATAGCTTATATAGATGCCTTCTGCTTATTTATTTAATTGGACTCATTCTGTTCTTTATATTTCATATTTTCCTTGTATTAGAAAATGCATGAGACTCTAGCAGGTGAGAATATTAATGCTTCATCCAGAGAGTTTGCAGGATCTGTATTTTAAGATTTTAAGAACATATGTTTTAAGAAATTTCTGGTTTTAATAGAGGTTATAGATTTGTCAATGAAAGCCATAGTCTGTTTCTGTAATAGGCATTATGTTAAAACTATATGTTGATGATTTTTCCAAAACTAGAATCTCACACACTGAACAACAGCATGTGGTGATGGCTACAAAATTTCTACAGAAAGATGAAAATAGTGACAATATATTTATTTATAAGGAGTGCATATCGAGAAATTTGAATTTTCAGTTTTGGACATGGCTTTTGTGTCCAGGTTTCAAAGAGGAACATTTCTTCATTAAACTAGATGAAATTAAGAATATTTGTGTTAAGAACTGTAGTTTAAGAACAGGTTTTTCCCCCAAATGAGCCTTCCCCCCCCCCCTTTATTTTTTCAAACAGAAATCAGTGTTAAAAATTTAGAGGAGAACCAAATCAGTGTTAAAAATTTAGAGGAGAACCAACATGAACTAAAGTAGAAAAGAGCCAGTAAGAAAATATACCTAGATTTTTTTTCTGCATTTGGTCAGGATATCCAATCCAGTTTTCCTCAATATGATTATGGAAATAATAAACCAATGTAGTTGCCATTTGGAAACAGTCTAGATGCTTTTATAGTTTAAGTCCAACCTTGGTTGGACAAGTGACAGCAATTAGTCTCAGATGGTTTTCCTCGCTTGAGCACTGAAAACAAGCTGATATTGTGGAGGTTGACGGTTTCAAGTTTGAGTTTTTTTGTTGACAGTCTGTTTAGTGGTTAAAGGGTATCTGGACATGCTCATGCCTCTCTCAGCCCAGCTTGGTGAGTTCCCCTTGGCTGCACATCTGTGACTCCATGGGTCGCACGACAGTTGTGTGGGCACTTTGGAGACGAGTGCAAGGACAGCGGTGCAGCTAGCCACCTCTCTGGCCTGTGTGGTGTCTTTTGGGAGGAGGTTGGAGAGTCTGTATTGAGAAAATCCAGCCTGATTTCTGAATGTCAGGCTGTTCTTGCTCTGATGTGAGATAGGAAAAATCCTTTTGGTTTTTGAAATTAGACTCGTTAGAAAGTAAAGTAAGCAAGACTTAGGAGATTGTGGTGGTTACTTTGTGAAGTATTGACTATTTTTAATTTCCATTTCCTTCAGGTATGAAAAATGATATCTCTCTTATATGGACAGTCTTCTTTTATAAAAACCTTTTTTTGTTATTACTGTGTAGTACATTATTTGTCATGCTGGAAATATTTGTAGTTCAGAAAACAAAATACCTGTATAAACTTTGTTTGCCAACACAGGATTTAAGAATGATGTGGACTGGTTTCATAATGAAGTAGTTCTGTAGCTTGCTTGTTTTATTCTAGTATTAGAATACTTGCAAAAAAGAACACGTAATTTCTTTAATTCACTTGAATGTAAATTACTTGGAAGAATAATGATAACAACAACCCTTGATTGTTGACAAGAGAAGGGAAATGTAAAAGAAAACCATTTTTAAGAAGGATTGAGGGATTGAAAATATTTCTCTGAAAATAGGTTAGGTAAAGTAAGTCATTCTGCTCTATTTCAGTCACATCAGTTTGTTTCATAGACATGTTTTTTATTTCAGTCCTTTCGAGCAGAGAAATTTAAGAAGTATAAAATCATTGCACCTCTGCAGGTACGTTACTATGAGCTGCATAGAGCATTGCAAACTTGAAGTTACTGTAGTGTCTGTATTGTCCAAAGGAGAACTTTGAGGTATCAAATTAAAAAGTTAAATGTTAGCTGAGCTGTTGTTCTTGGATGTTTTAGGAACTTGAAATGAAAGTAAAAAGGAGTAATACCATTGCAGTGGGCCTAATCTTATACCTGTCTAAAGAAAAGTTAGAACAATCCCATCGATTTCAGTATTCTGTTGGGACCTTCATACCCTTAACATTCAGAATAAGACTAAATAAGTGACAGAACTTCCTATTTGCTTTATTAAACTGCATCCAGCTGTTTTGTGAATAAACTGAAAGTCCTCAGTTCATACTATTTTAACAGTAGATAGGATTGAGCAAAGTTATCTCTGAAATTACTCTGTGAAAACTAAAAATGTTGCAATTTTAATTAAGCTCTTTAATCTTCTTTCCAGTTCTTTTTTTGCTTTTGGAAGCCATCCTTTGTAAGAATAAAAAGAAGTGTTCTGGTGTGAACTGGATACATCAAGTAGACTGGCTAAAGAATGAATAATGCTGTATGGCACCTGCTGAGTATGAAATAGTTACATTTTAAATATATTATAGGAAAAAATGCCTAGAGATTAAAATGGAATATATGACATCTGTTCTGTAAACAAGAAACATGATTAAGATGCTTTTAAAAAATATCACCATGGTAGTCAAAAGAGCATTTTTGTTTATTATTAAAAGCAATTATCTACCACAAGATAATTTGACATTCAAATCAAAGAAATTTTAAGAGGTGGACATACATAAGAAAAAGAAGGAAATTTTCTCTGCATTTCACTTTTCCTACATATTTTCATCTTGCAAAAAACATGTTTTTAACAGTTACTATACTGCAGTATAAATATAATGGTATATACTAGTTTATTACTAATTGTTTCTCTGCTTTTTTCTTTATTCTGTCTCATGACTTCAGCAGGAAGAATTTTTACTGGGTAGATAAGGATTTATGTGAACACAAAATGTAGTTCTCTCTCTCCCTCTTTCTCTCATTTATTTATTTATTTTTTTGTGCAAGCGCATTTACTTGTCAGACTGACTAGATTCCAGATAGTAGTGGAATAAACTTCATTCTTTTCCATTTGGTTATGAGTCTTAATTCTTGTAGGGTAATCACTAGTTTTTGAGTAAGTCTTGTGCAGAGGAGCTGCTTTTCAGACAGAGGAAAATTGCAAAAAACAATTTCTAGGTATCAGATGAGTTCAAGAAGTTGAGTAATTAACTTCTGCAGCAAACCATATGCATGTGACCTTCTAAGTGTATAGTTATACATACGTTAATATGACTGCTTTGTTGGAAGTTGGTCTGATGTCATAAGCCCATATTGTGTTTTTTGGGAGATTCTCCCTGCCCTCGTTTTCTTCATGGTTTTATAGTCCATTGGAAATTTTAATTAATTGTTTTTGATATGTACATAAAGATGCTAATAAAAAAGAAATTCAAATATATAAGTGAAATGCAAAACTGATATGTTTTGGATTTATTTATTTCCACTCAGAAAACTGAGTCCTTCAAAAAACTGTTCTCAGCCTTGTGCTTATTGTGTCTAGGTAGGCTAGAGAAATTCAGCTTTATTTACAAATTGTCAGTAATCCAAAGACAAAATATTTAGTATTCTGCTGTTCCCCTTCTCTCAGAAGATTTTCTCTTGTGAGAAATTAGACTAGTAAGTAAAGAATTGGGATTATGAGATAGCTAGAAGTTAGAGGATGAGTTAGATTAAGTCCTACACTTGTGACAGATTTTTGTGTATGTGAAATGTCATGATTTAAAAACAATCTATTGAAGAATCATCCCTGAAGAAATAAAAATGACATTGAATTCTGTCTTCAAACTGTGAATAACATCTAGGGATGGGGGCAGTGTTCCCCTATTGCTGCTTTTGCTGTAGTTTTGCAACAACGGCCAGCTATTTTTTCTAGGTGATTTTCAGCAAGTTTTCTTATCTCTTTCTTTTTCTGGGAATGATGGGAAGGCTCCCCAAGCCAGAGCAAGTTAAGTACCTAGTCTATGTAGAAATTCTCTTTGAGTTCTTGAAAATTACTTTTTGTCTTGCGTTAGCTCTACCCACTTTTAGTCTCCTCAGAAGACTGAGAATGTTGCATTTGTAGCTGGCTACCTCAGATTGGGAATGCACCATGTTCCAGAGGCTGGGCAGAATGGGTCTAGTGGGTAGTTAGACTGGAAAAGTTCCATGCATAGTGGAACTGGTGAGTTATGAATTAAATCTTAACTCCCATACACCATTTGCTTCAGAACGAATGGTGAAGTGCATTCATTCACCAATGAGTGGACTTCAGAAGGATAGATTCTTCTAAGAAGAAATAAAGTCACAGTAACACTTTCATATTTAAAAGATCTTGGATGTTTTTGGCAGTAGTAGAATTTTTATGTAATTCTGCTCCTCTTTATGTCCTACTGATGTAGATTTTACTTTGAATTCCATGTAGATGTGCAACTCTTAACCATTAGAATTAAAGAATGAATGAACCAGCTCTTGGGACATGGAAGCACATGTATTTTAGTCTTGTCAACATTCAAAGCTAGATATGTTTTCTCTATGCAGAATTTATAAGATGGGATATGTTTCCAGAATCATAACTTTGTTTGTTTTACTGAGCAAATTCTGTTTGAATTTCTGAGGTAACGGAAATGACTGAAGGCCCCATGCAGGTGTTCGTAAATGTTCATGCTCAGACAGAGAAGTTCTAATACAGCATTTGAGAACTGAATTTCAGCATTTAAAGATTAGATATTCATCTAACCAATTCAAAATTCTCTTTCCTAACTTTAAAAAAAATCTGTATCTGATGACTTAGTATATGCATATATTGTTTTTTTCCCAATTATTGTAGTGTTTCATGCTTTATGACTAATATTGTAGTTAAAAGTAGGAAGAAAACAAGCTTGTTAGATATGGAAAAATTTCCAGATCCTGAAGTGCCTGACCTTTATGTTTTCCTTCAAAATTCTGAAAATATATGCCGTGACTGTTCTGTGTGACCAAAGCAGTAAGGTCCTGCAACTTCAACTAAGCAGCAAAATAATCTGAAATAAGAAGATGGATGGGATTGAATTTTAATCTTGTTTCTCCCTGCCCCCACTCTTTGGTTCTACTGCATGTATTTCTTCTGTTAATGATGTCAAGGGAAGTCACCTTACCAAGCTTGACTTTTTATTGGCAACGTGGGTTGCTTCCCTGAAAAAATGAAGTGTTTGAAACCAAAGTCTATCGTATGTAAATATGCAAGTTATTTTATTCTTTGAAATGATGAGGAACTCTGTTATTCAATCTTACTGTCATTTGTACTGAACTTCATTTATTGGATTTATCCCTGCTTGAATATCAAAAGTAGTTTTACATTCACTTTGAATATAATGATTTCCCCATTCCCTGCCCCCCGTTTTAGGTGTCCATGTTGTGGCAAGTTCACTCTAAATGCTATAAAACACATGAATTATAATGGATTCTTATTCACTGCACTGTATTTCGGTGTGTCACGAAGTCCCACACTGCTGAGTTAAATACTAAGAAAATACCTGATACTATTTTAAGATTACTACTATTGTGATTGTAGAATGGTTTGACTTTTAAATGATACTCCTGTGTTTACCCTTCTAAATCATTCTGTCTCTTTTTCTCATCATGTGCATGTGCTCTTCCAAATTAACTCAAGAGTACTTAGGAGAACTTAATTATGAGATGAATAGACTCTGGAGCATCGTGTACACCAGCAGGATTGCCAGGTGCTAATAATGCTGCAACTCATGTCCAGAAGTGGTGTAATGGCTCTTGCCAGAGCTTAACAAGGTGCCGTCCAGACTCCCGAGACCTGAACACCAAAGCTGTTGTGTTCCCTTGGCTTTGTGTGGGCTGTAGCACCCCTGCTGCTGAGGTCTCTTGGTTGCTATTACCCTGCACAGATACAGGGCCTCGCAATACGTGCAGCCAGGACGATTTTCCTCATCTTTGTCCACCTACTCAAATAGTCTTGTTACCAAAGCATATCCTTTCTTGGAGCTCAAGTGTTTTAGATGCACACTGAGAACAGACACAAATTAAGTATCTAGTCTGAGCTTGCTCAGTAATCAGATGAGTGAGGTGCTTGTAAAGGATGATTTGTTCTCTCTGCATGTCCAGTGCCCGTTGCATTCCTTCTTTTATTGCAAAGGGAGTCCAGGCAATTCATTTAGGCAAGATGAATCCCAGCCTCTTTGTTCATACAGCGCTCCTTCAGGCACGTGTGATATGTTCCCCAGACAGTCAGTCTTTACTTTCAGTGGCGTCAGAGAGATACTGATTCAGACAAAATCATGAAATAAGACAGGATGAGTCTCAGTTTGTAGTTTCACTCACACTCTGCTTCCAGAGGTTTGTAGAAAGGTGACTTCCACCTGAAAGAGCATAAGGCATGCAATATACTTAGTGAACTGGATATAAAATTATACTGGGGATAATTTTATCTCTCCTCATTCTTTTACTAGCCTTTTGACTAACCAAACAGTTCTTGAAACTGTTTATTTGTGGATTTTTTTTTTTAATATTAAAATCACATCATGTAATTGGGGGCTTGAGCTTTTATTGCTGCTTTCTGTTTTACAAACCTTTTCTTTATAACAAACCCTTCATTCTGAAATACAGCAGTTACTCAGTGTTGGGTGTCAGTGTTGGGTACTCTTTAAGGGAACATAGTAGCGATATTACTGTTCACTTGAGATTTTCTGAAGAGCCAGTGAAACAGGAAATGACAAGAACCAGATCTGTGGAAAAGGTGGAGAAATGTGGGGAATGCAGGAGAGGAGAAGAGATGAGAGGAAACATGGTGAAACTGCATGGTCCTTAAGAAAACAATTCCAGTTACCTGCTGGCTGGACTTTTTGCCATATAAGACCAAAGGAGTTGGTGCAGCAGCTGCTTGATAGTTTGTGGAGCACAAGGCTGGGTAGCAGTTTGGTACAGAAATAGAAAGATAAGTGTGTTGCTTTTCACTTCAGTGGTGTTCTCTGTGAAACTACTCTCCAGCAAAAGTTCCAGAAAAGAATAAATATGTAATGTGTTGCCAGAAGTGACAGTGCTTTTAGTATGAGCATCTAAAATTGTTATTTGAGCAAGAGAAACTTGCAAAGGCACTTATGCCTTCTACTGCAGCCAGTTTTTGTATAAAATTTATGTTTTGCTGTCATGAGGAGGGAATAAATTGATTGAAATGAGCAGTCATAGAAGTATTCAGGTTGGTCAGGACCTTGGGGCTATGAAGATGATCAGAGGACTGGAGCATCTCCCCTGTGAGGAAAGGCTGCACGAGCTGGGCCTATTTAGCCTGGAGAACAGACAGCTGAGAGGGGATCTTATCAGCATCTACAAATACCTTAAAGGGGGATGTCAAGGCTATGGGGCTGGACTCTTCTCAGTGGTGCCAAGCGACAAGATGAGGCCACGAGCATGAACTGAAGCACAGGAAGTTCTGCCTGAATATGAGGAGGAATTTCTTTACTGTGAGGGTGACAGAGCACTGGAACAGGTTGTCCTTGCTTGTGGAGTTGTCTTCTCTGGAGATATTCAAAACCCACCTGGATGCGATCCTGTGCCGTGTGCTCTAGGTGACCCTGCTTAAGCAGAGGTGTTGGACTAGATGATCTCCAGAGGTTCCTCCAACCTCAACTACTCTGATTCTGTGATTGGGAGGTCTCTAGCCCAACCTCCTGCTCCAAGCAGGGGTAGTATTGAATTTGAGTTGCTCTGGGGTCTGTTTCAATATACGACTCTGGGCAACTTGTTCCAGGGCTTGGCTGTCCTCACAGTGATTTTTTTTAAGAGTGGTCTTAAGGAGGAATGCTGTAGTGCACCCATAAATGCTGGCAATAGCAACCACTCCTAAGTGATAGCAGAAGAGCATATGCAACTCCTGTGACTCTGACTGTGTAGAACTAGGAGACTGTTAACAGTGTTATTGTAAGCTCCTCCTTGAGATCATGTTTCAGAGCAGTCTCACAAAATAAAGGTCGCTGTCTGGAGGGCACTGAAGTAAAAAGCTTGACTAACCTTGGTTTTGTGAACATAGACCTTTTGTGCATAAAAATTATGAGTTTCTAGCAGAAAAGCATGGGGCAATGTCAGAAGGCAGACTGAGATTTTGAAGGACAGAAGCAGAGACCTAGAGTGACAAATCATAGCTGTTTCATGATAACTGGACTTGTCTCAATGGCAGTTTCATTAGGATTTCTGCACCTTTTCCATTATTTTTCTTAAGAGTTACCAGGAATTACAAAATATTTTAGATGAGGTTTTATCATGCTTGCTTATTTGTAAGGTGGCACGAATGCTTATCTCTACTATACACTTCTGCTGCATCACAGGACTGATTCTGTTTTCATGGCTACATAACATTGATGTCTCATAATTCAGTCCTGTGATTAACTAGTAGGCAGAGCTTTTTTCTCCTTTTTTCTCTCTCTCTCGCGTGTTTGCTCTATTTTTTTTATTATTATGGATGAACACATTACAGAATTTTAAGGTTATATTCTCCAAATTACATTTTATTTTAATATGTTCTATGTATCTGATGTTGTGCAAGTTTCCACTTTATGCAATTGAATTTCACCGCATTTCTTTTATTCATGTTTTCAAGGTCATCCGGTTCTTCCTCTGTGATTTTCTTGTCCTCCTTTGTTTGGTGGTGCTTCCCATTCTGATAGTGCATGTTTCAGTGGTGCACTGCTAGTAGTGCGTGCAGATCATTACTAACAGTGACCCATCTGTAGCTTTGGGTGTTTTTGTCATTTTTAAGCAGAAAGTTTCTTCTCCCCTCCCCCCAGTGCAATTGTGAAAGCTTTATTTCCTGATGGGTGTTCTGCATGTTTGCTGTAATGGCAGGTGAGTGATCTCCATGCTGAAGTGTGAAAGGACATGCAGCCTGTGCCACACTGCATTCTGCACTCTGGCCTCATCCCCTGCTTGAATTCAGACTGGTTGTGCCTCCGCATTGTTTGGAGGGCAGCCTTGATTCTGAGGCAGAGAGAAAACTTTGACTTTTTCCCCTTCCCAGGATTATTATTGGCTTATTACTAAAATGCATTTTACTCAAATATGGTAGCAATTTTGCTGTGCCTGGCTTAACTGACACCGTACATCCTATTTATCCTTGAGCTGATGGCTTATGACTCAAGGCTTCTGCCTCAAAAACTTTAAGGGCCCTTGCTATGGGGCAGACAGCTTTTGTAGGCATACCAAGCCAGAGGCTTCCTACAGGCAGGAATACAGAGGTCCACTCAGGTGCATCACCAGCTTTAATACCTGCTGTCTGTTAATGTAGATGACAGCACTGATTTAAGAGACTAGGCTTGCTTGCTTGGTTTGGCGTTGGTAGGCCTTTCTCAGCACCAAAATAATTACGAATAGAAGGCACTTAGCTTCTAAGTATGTTGGTTCCCCTCCCTCCTGGTAGGACACCTTCTGCTTAAAACATCTGGTTGCTTTCATGTAAATCTAACTGACTGATTTACAAAGCTGTTTTGTGGACACAGGCTCATGCCACGTGGCACAGGTCTCAGTGCCATGTGCACATGCTTGTGTCATCTATTTGTAAGAGTCAGGTCCAATACTTTATCTGTAAGGTCTGAAATAAGTGCCAGCAGCCATCTCTGCTCACAGGCCTTGATTAAACATGTGACTGACAAGGAGCAGAGTGAGGCTGGGCATGTTTAATGTTAAATTCTAATTTGTGCCACAAATCTGCATCTGGAGAAACGATAACATCTGCCATTTCTTGCTAAATATAATTTCCAGAGGAAAAAAAATACAAATATTCATTTAAATATGCATCTCAAAGGGTTGTGAAGAGAATCACAGCTGGCGTAATGCCTTCAGGAACAAAACTGTATTGCCATTGGTTTCTGTACGTTCTTTTAGCTGACTTCTCAAAAATTGCCTTAATATGCAACCAATTGTGTAAGTACTGTTTCAACTGTTGTTGTCATCAATATATTTGCATATCATCTTTATTTATACTGTGTGATTGCTGACAGCCTGGGTTTTTCTTTTGATAACTTCACTGGGTTAACTAACTCATGTATTATGTATTACTCATGTAACTCATGTCACTAACTCACTGGGTTAACTAACAGAGCTGTTCTTTCACTTGATATAGCTGTCATCTTGGCTCTTTTGGTCAGTTATAGCACAGGTCGGAGAGAAAGAGAAAGTCCCTGTTAGTGCTTTTTCAATTCCTTTTGCTATTTCATGTTCTAAATATTTCTCTTGAAAAACGGAATTGCCTTTTTGCCTTTATTTTTCCTCTTCTGAGCCCTTCCAGTAGGTGCAGTAGGTGATGAATTTCACTTTTTTTTTTTTTTTTTTTTTTTTTTAATATAGAGACCTTTTCAGTTTGAAACAGCAAGGCTATAACTCTTGATTTAAAGAGCTCTTTATTCTCAATTTGTATTAAGTCACCTCCTAGCCACCTTTCTGACAGGCTAACTATCTTATGTTCTTTGATGTGCTCATTGAAAACCCTGCTTTTCAGTTGTTCTCTTGGCTCTTTTCTGAACCCTGTTCAATTTGTGGGCCCCCAAATTGGGTGTTACTCTCTGACTTGGGGGATCTGTGCCAACAACAGACGTCTCTGTAATGTTCTAGTGTATAGATTGGAGATTCATTTTACTTGTTTCCCTGAAGCTTTTCATAGGGAGTTTATTTAGTGCTCATGACCTCTGAGTCACAATTCAGAGTTTCTCAGATAGAACTTCATCAATCGCTAAGTGCGGGTGGTTTCTTTTTTCTCTCCCCCCCCCCCAAACTTATGGCTCTTTACTAAAGCCATGTTGTTTCTTGAAATTCAGATTATTGACTTCAGTGAACCATATCACTAAATCTGCTGGCTTTGTTATGTCTTACATGTTTCTGTATCATTACATGGCTTGGTATAGCGTTTTTCAAGCAATGTGGTAAAAACTGTGAAGAGTATGGGATGTCCAAGAATACAGTCACCTGAAAGTGACATGTTGGTAATCACCACTGCAGAGCTATCTTCAATCAAATTTTTTGATCTTCCAAAAATTATTTGGGATTAGATTGAAATAAAATATTTCCATAAATCTATATTGTATTCTTCTTTACTAGCTTTTTAAAAACTGTTTTGTACTGATTTTTTTAAACTATAAATTTTAATAAATGGAGATTCAGTATCTTCACAGCTAGTGCTGAAGTGAAAAATACATCAGCTAAATGTAGAAAGGTACTAATTGTGCATTTGTATTTTCTATGTTGTTTTTGTAGCTTTGTCACTTAGTATTGTATCACCATTTTAGTGATTTCTTTTTGTGTTTTGCGTTTTTCTACAAAACCTCATAATGTTCTTAGCCAAGCCATACAAGCCATAGGTTTCTATTTTGGCCTCTTGCTTTTCCCTATAAATACTTCTGAGCTTACAATTTTTATATGTAACAAAAGGGCTTGTTGATAAGGAAACTACTTATAATAATTATGTGCTCAGTTGAGCATGACTTTTATAAGTTTAGCAAAATTGGGTAAAGCACCAGGAAAACTTTTTTTTCAAGTTGATGACTAGTACAAATCCCTTTTGGTTTAATATTTCTTGAGTTAGATTTTTTTAATACTATAGTTGATAATTTCAAACTTTTTCTTTTTTTCTTTCTTTTTTTTTCTTTTCTTTCTTTTTTTTTTTTTTTTTTTAAGGTACGGGTCACTCTCCTTAATTCATTACACTCTCAACATCCCAAGGGTTTTTGTAACTTTTTTTCTCCCACTGCATTAATAAAAAGGAGTAATGATTCAAATATCCTATTGGTTAGTTTAGTTTTTTCTGTTCTTAGTAAACATGAGATAGCATTCATTGAGCATTTACTTTGTAAGCGTTGAAGATGATTTGTTTCAGTGTTGTTAATTGCTGGAGGGAAGAAAAGTGGCATTTTGATGAAGTTCTCTGCCTCTTCTGCTCAGTTGATCCTTCTAGTTAAGCATTGCCTTTCACTTTCATCATGAATCTTCCTTAAAAAAAATTGAGCCAACTCAGCAGTTCCAATTCTTCTTGTGTATTATGCAACCTTTTACCATAGGCTTTTAGGTGATGAAATAATTTCTTCTTCATCTGTCCCATGAACATCTTCAGTGATGTTTTTTCTCTCTCTCTCTCTCTTCCCCCCCCCCCCCCCCCCCTTAGGAAGTATAACAAAGTTCCACATTAAGAGAACACTCTGTTATATTTCTTGCAATAGCCTCTGCCTTTTGCCTCTCTTCTTTGGCTTACAGCATGAAATAGATTTCAGAGTATGAAGTGACCTGTCCTTATTGCTACTTCCAGGGTATTAGCTTCAAGAAGCTAAAAACATGCCCTGAGATCTACTTACTCCTTGTAAAATAGTCAGTATTTTATTACTGATAAATATAATATGCCTTCTTGTTTGTTAGGCTACTTCTTTAATAGCATTTCTCTGACTGTTTTTTTCTGTGATAAGAGCCTAAAGTACTTTTATTTGCATGTATAGAGTTCTTTTTCATGATTTAACCTTGATATGGGATACAATTTAGTTTTTAAAAAGTTTGGCAATATTTACATAGGTATTTCTGAATGACTGGAATGCTATAAATGAAAAATACTATGTCAGTGACTTTTTTGATCTAAGTAATGTTTAAAAATAAGAGAGCCTGAAACCTGAAAGAACCTCTCAGTTTGCTTGTTTGAAAGTACTTATCACATGCCTAATTTCCACAAAGACAACTTGCTCAGCAAAATGGAAAAACCTAATGTTGAAGCTGGCATCTGGTTGTCGTGATCATGTAACCCTCCATATACCTGGTGAATGAGTATAGAGGCTGAACTCTTTGGTTGATGATACAAGGTCCCAGTGCTGGCTTAGCTTTCAGACACTGAGAGTCTTTTGGGTCATGCTCCGGTGAGTTCATCATCTCCTCATAGCCCAGAGACCCTCCATCCAGCTGTGCTCAGACTGTCCCCATCTGACTCTTCTGGCCTTCAAATCTTTCTTGGTTGTGTCTGCTGCCTATTATCTGTGTGTGGAATAGTCACCTGAAGTGCCTGGACATCTTCTCCAGGAAGTTTAAAGGACCCTGCTGTGTGTTGTGTGGAGAGACGATCCCATCCTCTAGATAGGGACAAATTTTATCTTCCCTTAATACAACAAGTATCATTTTTTGTCTAGTTACAAGAAGGAAAATAGAACAGAAAAATGTCTATTGAGATTTTTGTCTCTTTTGGCATCCTGACCTTTTGGCTTTAATTTCATTTTGCATTAGAGACATTCAGAGAAAATGTATTGAATGTACGTAATGGCTGAAATCAGTTGCCATTCTTGTGTCATTTGGCCATATTAAAAAAACCCTCTTCAGTCCATTTATCAACAAATACAAAATCTGTTTTTTGGTAAATTCAGTAATTATGAATAAATATTTTCTGAATTCTCTGAGGGTAAAATTCTAGCTTGCTGAAATAAGTGTGAGTTTTCCCAGTGACTGTGTCACCTTTGAGCAGTGTGCATCATTGCTCTTGGCCTTATTTAGCAGGGAAGGAAGGAAGGAAGCATGTTACCTGTGTTTCACAGAGTCTGAAACAGGAGGGGATTTGCTGAAGGACACTTTGCAGGCTTGCTGGGCAAGTCAGAAAACAGCACACAGGTTTTCTGCTTGGCACTCAGTGGCAGCTAGCCACATTACCTAACTTCATGGAGAGCACTTCCATAGCAATAATTACAAGGGGTAAATAAATACTCTCATACATTGTTTGACTTTTGAGTATTAAGCTTTCAGTTATTACAGTTCTGGTGTATTTCACAAAATTGAATTCATATTCAAGCAGTGTGAATCCAGCAAAGACCTGCAAAACAGTAGGAAGCCTTCTTGCATATGAAGTCCTACAAATAAATAAAATAAAGGCTTCTTATGATAACATAACCAGAGGGATGACTGTTAAGCTGATGCACTTTAAAATCCTGCTCATTCAGATTAACTGCAACCATCTAACCACAGCTTGAAGCTATGATAGATGTAGATAAATATATTCATGGTTCTTTTGTAGTTGATAATGTATCTGAAACCCAAACTGAACCAGAAAAACTTCTAATAAAATAAAATAAAATACAAATCTGTTTAAATTTCTTTTTTTTCAAGGAGCCTTTTAAGCAAAGGCAGGTATATAATGGAGTGATGGTAGTGACTGTTGCTGTTACAGCTAATTTAAAGTCTGTTTTGAAGGACTGAATGAGGCAATTGACACTATAAGTGACTGACACTTCTAGTAATACACTGAGCTGTAAATCACTTCATGTTGTATTTAAATAATGACTTCTGCTGTTTAAAAGGAGTTACTTCTCTAAGCTACATGATTTGATGGTTATGTTACAGCTGGGAAAGTCACAGTTGCCATTAGGAGCGTTGTCTTTTTGGTGGGCCAGTGGGGAACAAGGGAGAAGACTAGGAGGTCAGGATGAACAGCGTAACAGAATCCCCAAAGACTGCTTGTGCGTAGTGTGGGAGCACTCTTCAGTCAAATACCCTGTTTCCCCATTTCGTATTTATTAGGTCTTTTTATCATGTTTAGTCTCTCTGAACTGTTGGGGACAAGCTGCATGCTGTGGTGATAATAACACGTTTGCATATTAATTGCATCTTAAGGTAAACGACTTATGGGCTTTTGGAACAAACTAAATGAGTTTTTTGATATGGAGGAAATGGATCTTTGTGAATGCAGTGAAAATACTAAGTCCGTGCCAAAGACCTCAAATGAAGTGGAGTGTTAAGTACTCTGTATTTGTATCAGGGAGCAGATGCATAATGAAGCTGGTGTGACAGAAAAGTCGCACCAAGAGCTCTCAGGTTCTGTAATGTCAGCTTGGCAGGTTACGTTTTTGGAGCTGATGAGTACAAATCAGGAGGAGGTGGGGAAAGGGGACTCATGGCTCTGCTAAGGTCTGTATTCAAAATAGCTTGACAAGTTAAAAAACAGGTGTATGGAAATTTGATTCCTGCTTTGGATTAAGGGTCTCTATGGTGATGTCATGCAATTGTGAACTGTAAAAATGGTACTAAGGGGTTAAGCACATCTTTAGGTAAGACATGCAAGTAATTATTTTGTTCTGTTTAGCTTTGGTAAGTCCTTGTTTTTAGAAAAGCATGGACCAGTTTTAATACAGAAGAAAAGAGAAACAAGCTGGAGCCCAGGAGACATTAACCTAGAAATGGAGATCATAATAGGAGATTAGTGTTAGTAAGTCTGAAGAGGAGAAGACTGAGAAGGAACGTTAAGTCTTCAAATGTGTAAAAATGCTTTTGTGTAATAGATGAGTATTTTGTCTTACCAGTGAACATCTGACTGATTGTGACCAATAAAAAAAAATAACTTTAGCAATTAAATATTCAGTGATGCACCCACATTGTATGGTGTCTTGTGACCAAAAAGAACTTTCCCTCGTGGAGCATAGATGGTGAAGGGTGGTGAAAATGGATTTCCACAGCACACTAAGAGAAATTGCACCTATTACATGGAAACAGGTTGCGCCTTCCAGCAAGGCCTCTTTGAGCTCAGGGGCCTACAGGAGCAATTCCTCAGCCCTCTGCTTGCAGCACCCTTGTGCTTGCCTTTCTCCCACGTGCACCTGCCTTGTGCCAAGGGATCCTGTTCAGTGACTTGCACTAGCCTGGCACGTGGGTTTATGGAGCAGGAGAGACGCTGTGGTCTTCAAGTATTTGAAGATCACAGCTGTACCTTTTCTGACAGATCCTGGTTTTAAGCTTCAGCCACCCTTCTGTTACGTGCTATACTTGGCTCATAGGGAACCATATTGAGAGGCCAAAGACTTCAGCTCCTTTAGGGTCTTATAGGAGGGTAGCTTGAATACAGAAGTGAAGCAGGTGTGGGACATAAGGTGGCATAATACATGGAATAACAGCATGGAGATGAGAGGAAGGTCCTGATTAGAGAAAACAAATGAGGAGGAAAATGGAGTACATAGAAATAGCAGAAGTAAAGTTTAGCTTGTGGTTAGAGAAGATTTAAAAGGGAAGTTAGGAGAGGAGGAGACAAATGCAGTTCTTCAGCTGACAGGAGGAGCAAAGTGAAAGAAGTGGGAACTATCTGGACAAGAACTCTGGGATGTGAGAAACCTGACAATTCGCAAATAGTATCTGCTGGCTGATGAGAGCCTAAATGGATACAGAAGATGCTCTAAAGTGAAATCAGGACAATATTGGAAATTGTGCTGATGTTACAGGCCTAAACTGGGGTTGGGATATGCTGAATCCCTTCACAGATTCTTGCACAGAAATGTTTATACTTTGTTTCATAGGGGCATTTGCTGAGATTGGGAGTGAGTGGCTAGTCCCTAGGTTGGCAGGTCTATGAAAATAGATGTGCTGTACTTTAGTGTCTGCTTTGGAATTGTTCCCTCAGATTTGAGAAGTGCTCAGAGTAGTTCCAGGTAGTATGCAGGGATTGAGATTCACATCTATCTAGATGAATAAAGTGGCCTGGGAGAGGGGGACCAAAAAAAAAAAAAAAAAAAAAAAAAGGAAAGAAAAAGAAATAATAATAATTAAAAAAACCCAACCCCCCCAACAACAACTAGAAAACAGGGCTACATCAGGCATTAATACTTGAGTATCGGTTCATTTAGGAGGAAAATATACCAGCATTCCTTTGACAACAAATACTCAGAGATGTTTTATGGAATGGATATTTTCTGAGCAGAAGAAAACGCAAACAAAAAAGAAAAGTTTACAAGATGCCTGTAGCACAAATATTCAATTTCTTGATCTTATAAATGAAGTGGGAGTTTCTTGGCAACTTTTAACAGCATTGTATAACTAAACATTTAGTATATGGAAAAATGGCTAGAAAGGTTCTGAACAGGTTAAGCAATCTGTCCTCCTGCCTGAAGGTAGAGCCTTTTGAAAAATCTACCTGTCAGTATTTTTTTTATGAGTCAAATATGTTTTCCCTAGCCTTGATTTTTTGAAAATGACTCATGTTATTTTAGATCAAGTTCTCTGGAAAACTCAGGTTGAGGGAAGGACTGTTTTTTATAGCAAATGTTGGTCCTAGCTCTGTAAAATTGGTAGAGCTAAGAATTGCAGAACACCATTATGATGGGAAGCAGTGAGTATTTGTAGTGGGGGATACAGAGGGCTTATGTTTCCTGCTAAAATAACTTTCCTAATGGATTTAGATTCGGATTTGTTTAGACTAGACTGAGTTCAGTTTTCTAAAGTTCTGCTTTTTCTTACAAGTCATGAAGTGAAATTGTTACTTGAATTCGATAATAAGTGTTTAATACAGTCTACTTGTTTTCGCCATCATGCAGAGGATGTTCTCTATTTCTGCTGTGTAAGTACATACACCACCTTTTTCATTTTCCTGTGATTCTATGGGAGAGATATGGAAAGCTAAAAAGCTCATTTTATCACAAAGATTTTTGAAGAATATAGCATCTGTAAAAGTAACTGCTCAAAAAGTTGTTGATATATTGTAAAATATGAGCTTCTGATAAAAAGTTAAGATGATGGTGAAAGAAAATGCTCAGAATCATCTTTGCTTTTCTTTGTATGATAGATTGCTATGTTAGTTAGAGACGTCAGGCTTGCTTGAAATGATTTGCCACTACCATTTAGTTATTTATATTTCCTAATCTTAGTAACTACACAGTGTGTATAGCAAAACAAGATTTTAGCTGTTCTGAAGTGAAATTAGGCAGCATTTGAAGAGAAGTGCTCACAGCCCCACTCACTCAGGTGCATGGAAAGAAAGCCCAAGGGGGGGTTCTCGGGAATCTCAGACACTGAGATGTGGTGAAGCAGTGCAAGACAGGAGAGCCCGTTAATCCCATGCCTCTGAACATATGTTTGGAACAAGAACAGTGGATGTGTGTTTTTGGCTTACTAGCTTATTAATAGTAATTGCTGTAGTCCTAAGCTTATTAATAAAATTGTTTTTTTCCCAGTGAAATAGCTTAATAGTAAAAGTGCGTTTGGGCTTCAGGAGACTCTTTAATTATTTTCCCCCATAATCCCCCATAGAGCTATGATAGTGGAAGTCACCCTCTCTCTTCGTTTCTGCACTTTTTGAACAAGATACTAGATCACTGATTGAAATGTAGGTTTGATTTACAGAGAAAGAAGCCTGATACTAGAAGAGTGGATGAGAGTGGGCATTGTAAAGGAAAAATGAAATAGGAACTCAAATTATATTTCTGTGGTGGTAAGAGCAAGAGTTTTATTTTTTTCTTTCAAGATTGTAGTTCAAGAGAAAGTTTGTTGAACTGAATTTCAGAAGGAGCATGTGGTAAACTTTTACGGGTTCATAACATTTTGTTTGGAAAATAGACACATGGGTTTATTTGAAGCTGTCTTTCTCAAATCTCTTCAAATATACTGAAAAAGAAAAGTGTCCCAGCTTAAGACAAAATGGAATTTTTAACTATGATGTGTTTTTTATTATTGTCTTTTACTGTAGTAAAGATAAACTGAACAGTGTCCTTTGAATTATCTCCTTCTGAAAATACATATTTGTGCTATTGAACCATAACTACCTGGCAGCTTTAAGCTGAGCACTAAATTGCAGCTGGCATGATAAGGAACATCACAGCTTCTGAGAAACTGAATCTTGATTTGTACTATTAGATAAAATGTAATCATTTTCCTTGTTGTTTGCTTTACAGTTGTGCCCTTTATAATTTTTCTGTGTAGATCACAAATCCTATTCTTCCATTTTAAAATTACTAGGTCCCTTTCTTTGTGTGAAGATCCAGAGTGAGAGAAAAATGCTTTGCAGTGCTTAAGAAGTTCTCCGCACACTACTTTCTGAAATCAACTTGAACAATAAACTTGCTCTTACCCTACATCTTTTTTTATTATTATTACTGTTTTTTTAAAGGAGGAGGAGAGAAAAAAAAAAAAAATAGCTCTGTAGGGAGACGTATCGTTCAAGTCTATATTAGATTTTCTCTTCCCAGTGCCCACTCTATTGACTTGAATTGTACAGGCTGTCTCCACCATAAAGCAAAAAATTTCAGAAGTGCAGTGGTGGTGGGAGTTCAGTAAACAGTTACTCAGAAGAGAGGAGACAAAGCGATGGCAGTTTCAGCAAGGCTTTTCTCATGCTCCAGTTTCTGATTTGTGAAATATTCACCCTTGAGTTCAACTGAAGCAGATGCTACTTATGCACAGGGATGGTCTTCTCCTATTGTGATTATACTGCTGCCCTCTCTCCTGGAAGGGTTGCTCTTTGAACAGCTATTCTGCTGCTTGGCTGGCTTTTCTGATAGGGGGTGAAAAGAATAATTAAAAGGACTGACAGTATGGCTCATGTAGGAATTACAGTAGATAGTTTATAAGCATTTATTAGTATTTTTTGGAGATGACAGTTAAATGGAATTGATATTTCCTTTATGTTCTGTTCCCTCACACCCCCTGCACCAACTTGAAAAAAAAATCCATGAGGTTGAAACTTCCATGAAGTTCCGTTTGGGAATAGATGCACGTTTGTTGGATAAGCTGACCTCTCCGTGTAGACAGCCACAATATTTTTATCAAGAGAATTATATTATTATTTTATTCTATTAAGTCTGAAGCACTCCTCACTGCCAGCTCTAACATGATCCATCCCAGCTTTGTTACAAACTCACTCTTTCCTTTCATACTGAAGTCAGTGTGTGTGTGGAGGGGGGGTGAAGGGTGGGTGCAGCTTTTAAAAAATTTAGCATTATTGTCTGCCTGTGGT
This sequence comes from Rhea pennata, assembly GCF_028389875.1. Classification (NCBI taxonomy): domain Eukaryota; kingdom Metazoa; phylum Chordata; class Aves; order Rheiformes; family Rheidae; genus Rhea; species Rhea pennata. The sequence continues at coordinate 137,313,580 of NC_084663.1, read as the reverse complement.
TCGTTGAAATGAAACAGTTTCATCACTAAATGTTATTTTATTTTGAGTCTATAAGCTGTTTTGTTTCTCTTGTTAGTATATAGAAATATACACGAAAAAAAACTGTATAAAACTAAAAGAAGAAAAATGCTTAAAAATCATAAAGAATTAATTTAGGGTTTCATAAGCTTACAGCCCTGTACAGCTTAACCTGTGGAGCCCCTGCCTTTATTCAAAACTGTTTATTCCATTCATTGAAAAAATCACAGGTTTGTGAGACACAGGCTATCATGTACATTCTCGGTTTTACTCTCCAGCGTACTAACAGCTGTGGTCTATTAATGAGGATTTTATCCCCCGTACAAATGCAGAATACTACTGACTACTTTCAGGAAACTGTGTGGTAATATACATGTAAGGAATAATGAAAAGAAACTTTATTTGAAGTAAAGTCTAATTTTGCTTTTCACTGTATGTTTCCATGATTACACAGTGCATTAATACAGGAGCAGTAGTATTCTTTAGAGGAGTGTAAAATACTCTGCTAATAAAAGGTATAACTAAAAATTCAACCTCACTTTAGGAGAAAGGAAAGAAGAAAAACAACAAACTCAATAATACAGAATTAAATGGATACTGTCTACTGACAATTAGTATGCATCTACTTCCAAATTTCACGCATACTTTAGTAACAAGAAACATTTAAAATGACTGTAATAATATAAAATTGGAGGAGGAAAATACTTCTATCTTTATTCATTTATGTTCTGCTTTTGCAGCACTTTGTATCAAACCATCCTATCCTTTTATATACAGCTACTTTGCTTATTATTGTTTGTATGAGTGTTTTCTTTTTTTCTCTTTTTTTTTGTGGAAAAGCAGGACTATAATGTTTTTGGAGGCAATGGAGGTGAGAGGGAATCTTTTTTATCTTTTTAAACCAGCACTGATCATCAGGAGACATGGGGGTGTTTGAAGCTGTTCATAAGTTCATATCCTTCAGAGCTTGATGGACCAGAGTGTTTTGTTTCTTGAAATACAGATTAAGTGAAGTAGAATGTGGCAGATTAGAGGTCCTAAATTCTATGGAGTTATTAAAAATTGCAAAGCTAAAATCTCTGTATTTTGCTGCCTTGTACAGCTGAGTTCATATGTTTAGAAAAGCTGCAGGACAGAAGTCTGGATACTCCATTATTCTTACATCCTTCAGATCACTTGAACTGAATTAGTCCCTCCAGCTGAGACATTTCAAATAAACTAGTTTGTATTTTGCTTGTAGGAACAACTGTTTGCATGTATAGAATGGAGCAAAACCTGTATGTGTTGAATAGACATTGTTAGAGTATATTTTTATGGTAATAAATATTATTTGCCATATATTAGAGAAGGAGGGGAGGGATCCTTAAATGAGGGCACTCTAGACAGAAATAATAAAAATAGTAATAAACCCCCTCACTTTTTAGAGGATCTGATCAGCTACAGTATATATTATGTGTGTGCTGATTTAATACATTTTTACCATTTGGACTTACTTGCTCTGCAGACCTTACTGCATGAAAAGAATAAGATAAATGTGGCTAATTGCTTAATGCTTCTGTCTGATAAAAGATTTTCTTAAGTTATCATCAGTGCAAACACACAAGGAAGAACTGAAATATTAAACGGCTGGGAAAGATTTGGCAGTGGCCAAAGCTTTTTTCGTGTAGGACATACTTTTATTTATTTTTTTTTTTTTTTTGACTTTGGATTAAATCAAATAGGTCAGAATTTAACCAAAAGTTTGGTAGCCATCTCTTTAATATGAGTGAATATTTAAGTTAATAGTTTATTTAACGTTTATATTTTCCTAGCAATATAGACTACTATTTTGGTGTACATTTTCCCCTAAGTTTTAATCGTATATTCATCTAGGAAGTCACTTGATACAATAAAGGTTACTCTTAAGTGTTTTAAGTTTGTGAATAGACATATTGTCTTTTTATTTTAAGGTTATGTATTTGTTGTGCAGAGTAGTTTTGCTGAATTAGTCATGAAAAAGACTTGCTTTCCTGTTGTTCTTCATTGTTTTTCTTCTTCTGTGGAGAAGAGTTCACAGCAAGTAACCTTGTGTTTGAGGCTAAATCTGCTCCTTTGCTGTCCCTCCGAGCCATCGCCTTTTGCTGAAGGAGGAAAGGTGTCTCTGCAGCGCTGGCGTCACGGAGCTGGTGCGGAGCGCGCAGGGGACAGATGCTGCGCTCCTCAGGGAACAGAGTGTTTCTGAAAGCTGAATGTGCTGATGTGGTATCACACGTTAGCATTACAAGCAATTTAGCAAGATCTGTAAACAGTTTCTTTGTAGGGCATATTTTCGGCTTCAAACCCTTTGCCTTTACAGTCTCAACAGTAGGAGTTTGTTTTGTTTTGTTTTTTGTGTTTTTAACAAGCTACCTTCAGTATTCACTAATGATCCTTGTCAGGACAAGGGGCAACAGTTTTAATAAGTTCACAGTAACAGCAGTAAAGGCTAGATAGTCTGAAGCCAGCATATATGTCAGCAGCATTCTCAGTGAAGAATAAACACGTTTGGCAAAGTGAGTATGTCTTCAGGGTCCAAATGGGGTTTTAGGTCTGAATTAATCTTTGCTGCAGAAACAGAGCCTTGGCCTTTGATCTCCCCGAGGGACTTCTTTGGAAGTACAGTGCTTTGAGTTCTGACACGTGATTGACAGTGTGGAAGAGGAGCTCTGAAGCTTTAGGTCTAAAGAAACCTAGTCATCCGAAAGGTCAGTTGGATTGAGGGTGGGAATAAGCATTTTTCCGCTAATGTGCTTTTAAAACATAAGGAGCATCAGCAAAGTCATTATCTTATGATTTGTTCAAAGGTGCAGAGACAGGGTAAAGAATAATGCAACTTCCGTGTTCTAAAATTGAGAAGGTTACATGGTGCTAGGGAGATGGCTTAAACACTAATTGCAGCAAAATACTGTTCCATCTTTTTCCTTCAGATAACTGGAAATGTTGCTTGAAAAGTTTTGGCGTTTATATTGTCAGAGATGTCTTTGAGATGATGAGTTTACAGATGCTATATGACAGGGTGCTAACAGGTGAACCACAACACCTAGACAGTTGGAGAATAAAAGTTTCATATGGCATTTAGGGCAGTGATTCGTGACCTCTCCTCCCTAAGTTTCTTAAGAAAACAGATAATCCAGCCTGTTACATGCCATCATGTATTTTTTATGTCACTTCTACTTTTAATGTCCTATCTAAATGGATTTTAACATATGCGTGTAGTAAAACAAATGCTTTGTTATAAGGAACTGTAACAGTAAAACTTTTCCATTAAATGTTTACAGAATTATAAACCTAACTCGGTGTAAAATCTCTGTGGTGAAGAGAGCAAGTTCCATCTATTTTCCATCTGGAACATTCAGGTTTGTGGGTGAAGCAAGCTGGCCAGGGTGATGACTATGTGAAAGAGCGAGGTGTACCCAAAGAAAAGAATACACCCCCAACTCCGTGTCCAAATTTTATGTCAGAAACAGAGCACCATTTACCTTTATAGATAAGAGTTTATAGTCTGTATCACGTCTATATCTGTATCACACACATTCCTACACTTCTGGTTGAGTTACGCTAGGCATCCGTCAGAGTAAGTGTAGGCTAAAGAGAATTTTTTTTTTTCCTCTTGTGAATACTTTAAAATTTCACATCAGTTCCCTGGAGTGCTTATACTCAAGTAGATTTGATTGTTGCATGGCTTGCTCTTTTGGCTGTTTTTAAAGTCTTGTACCTGGTTCTCTTTGCAGGCTTTATGAATACCCAACTATATAAAAGAGACCATGCTCCTTTATGAGGCTTTTGATGATCCCTGACAGATTGTGTTTGTGGCCAAGTTTAGCTGAGTGAAAACCTGGCCTACTTTCTGAAGATTTTTTTCAGATTGTAAACAATGTGGGAGATTTGGAAGTGGAGTGGATTGCTCAGGGTGTCCATTTGCATGCCAATATTCAGAGTGCTTTCACAGATCATTAGTGCTTCTTAGCAGTGCTACAGTACGGAACGGAGTTCTGGTGCTATTACTAGAGGATATACTTCTTTATATATTATATATACTTAGCCCCACTGGCTGCTTAGTGAGAGTAGGTATTGTAAGGAAACTACGAGGCTTTCTGCATAACTCTTCTCATTACAGAAACCTATAAATCGTTATTCTTTATCATACCTGATTGTAGGGTAAAAAGCAGAATGTATATGCGTCTGTTCATAGATTTGGGGTTTTTTTTAAAAAAACTCTTCCTATGTTCAAAAAAACATCAGTAGTTTGTTTTTCCTAAAGCAGTCTTTAGTTAAGAAAATGCTTGGGCTTCAGATCAGATACTTAAAAGGCTTGAAACAAGTACTAGGCCAGATCCTTAATTAATGTAAATTATCACAGCTTGAAGGAAGTAAATGGAGTGATAATAGTTTATGCTGACTGAGAATCTGAATTACTATATACTGTGTATTTTGCTGTAGTTACATGAAATCCAGCAAGCCTGTTTATTCCATTACCACTCTAAGCATGTGAGGATGCAATTAGATCTTTCAAGCTCCTGCAAAGGTTTCTAGCTTCATCTGTGATGGATATTGTTACCCAAAATGCCTTTTCCTGTAATGTGTGATTGCTTATTTAGGTACTAACCATGTAGTCCTCCTCTTTTACGGAAATAGGACAGACGTGCATGTTTTTTTAATGTAGTGCTGAAAGGCTTGTAAAGGTAATTCTCTTTGAGTTAAAAGAATTTCAAAATTTTCAGGGACAGCCAACTTTAAAAGACTTTTTACTAAAGAACAGTAGGTTATTGTCTTTGTCTATCAATAATATACCTTGCTAGAATGACATGGTCTATCCCTAATTAACACACAGTTTTTACAAATTTTGATTGCATTATGGATTTAATGGTAAGTGTTAGTTCTCAAGTTACTTTATAACTTGTTGGCACGTAACCTACTATTTCTTTCAGAGTTGAGTATTTTAGAATATTCATTCTTATGTTAGACTTTTTTTCTGTAATTATTTCACTTTCTGCTTGAACTCTTAAGATTTTCATCTGTCAGGTACTTTAAATGAGTTGTGTCAACTTATGCAATAAAATAAAATAGTAGCAAATCATGAAAAATAACTACATTGAGGATATGTGTAATGATAAAGTTTCATGTCTCAACTCATTTTATAGATAACTGTAGATATACCTATCAGTATGTAAAATGTTAGGGGAATAGCTAGAGGGGATAGCTGGCTATGTCCTAGGATTATAGTTGCCATCTGGTAACTATTCTCCTCTGCTGTTTTTCTGTACAGCTTCACTCTATGCCCCGCGGCAACACAACACCAGATCCAGTTCTTTGTGACATACTTTCATGCTCAAGTACATAGTTACAAGCCTGTGTCCCTGATCTAAAAACTATTTTTGATTCAGTTTTAAGTACTGTAAAATTTGCAGATGATTGTGATCTTGTTTTCTGTGCTCAGGTATAAGAATTAATTCATGTTAGAAATTATTTATTCCTCCCCTCCTCCTTTTATGTTGTGTGGAACCCTGCTCTAAAGAGTTGGATAGCTGAGTCCATCTTTTATTTCTCAAAAAGTTGAAATTTGTGAGATCACTGTTAAGGTCCCCTTGACAACTGTAATTGTTTTTGTTTTGAGATTTGTTGGGAGGTTGGCTAATAAGATGGCTGGAGTAGCAGATGGGAACTGTGGCTGGCATTGGTGCACAGGGTTTACTAACCTTTTTGTAGTGGGAAAGAACTTGACCTGCAGGAGTGCGGTGCGCCAGGTTACTGTTTGGTTGGGAGCTATCCAAACAGGTTAACAGAGCATGCACTCTGGTTCGTGCGAAGGCAGCATACTCCAGCACAGAAAACTTGTTTCCATAATACGAGCTAATTATGGTTAATAACTGAGGTTTGGGGGGCAGGTTTAGCTCAGTTGATTAGAGTGTGGTGTTGCTAATGCCAAGGTCGCGGGTTTAATCCGCGTATGGGCTATACTGAGGGTTGGACTAGATGATCTCCAGAGGTCCCTTCCAACCTTACCATTCTGTGATTCTATTTCCTATGGATTTTTGTGTTCCTTTTTTTCCCCAGCATGGGCTCTTTTTTTTTTTTTCTTTTTTTTTTTTTTAATTGACTGCAAATAAAAGTTACAGAACTTTGGTATGTAAACAGTATTTTCACTACTTGGTCAGTTTTTTGGTGTTTTTTAAATACTTTTAATATTAATGCTATGCTCTTAATATGCGGAAGCCTCAATAGTCTTTATATATCTGTTCAACCATGCCCTGACAAACAACATTCTGATTTTGATTTGCAGAAGATCAGCTGTTACATGGAGGGGGAGGGAAATAAGGCAGAAAAAAACCAAAAAGCTTAATGAGAAAGCTTTTTTTGTGTTTATTTGTTTTACACTATTTGTGAATGACTTTTTGATATTCTTGCCATGTAGGGTTTTCACCCTCATTTAATACCTGCCATTCAGTACCTTTGTCCAGTAATAGCAAGACTATTTAAATAATTTGGAGATTTCTTTTATGATTTGCATGAGTTTTAAACTTTGGTGTTCCTTCCTAATGCTGCTACTACAGAGCAGTCAAGAACTAAGTTTGTTACTTCCAGAAGAGACAAGTGAGAAGACTTGTACATCAGCGTGGATCTGCAAGTCCTAGTATACTGTTTACTTGCAAACTTGTACAAAACACAGTTTTGAACCAATAACCCTTTGAACAAATTGGCTACTTGGTAACATAGGATGGACCTATCCTTAAGACTATTCATTTGCATGAACATTGATCAGCTGAGAAAGTAGAACATGACCTATAGTCCCATTCTCAAAATTCAAAGGAATTCAAATGTTTTCTTGTGAGCCCATCAGTTTGCATCTATTTCAGTAGCAAGTGTATGCATTAAAAAATAAAAATCTTGCAATTGACGGATCTGTCCTGGAAACTTATGTTCTTAACATTAGAAAAATTGCAGCCTCAGAGGCTGTGTGCAGCTTTTCGTAGGATTTTGCAAGCTTTGATGAGCTCTGCGGAAAACAGCTTGGTTTAAAAAAGTGTTGGGCCTATGTAGGAAGTCCCTTGTACAACAGAATTCAATATCTTTAAACACTGCAGTTCCAAAACAAACAAGCAAACAAACAAACTCCTCAAAACCCAGTGGTCTTCATTAAACATGAAGCCTCACTCTAAAAGTGATTCTTCCTTGAAGAACTTAGATTACTCAGTTCTCAGGCTGAGATACTCCTTGCTTTTAATTGCAGGAGGACACAGTGGCTTATTATACGTTTAACCTTTATTAGTATTGTTTTAAAGCACTCTATTAAACAGTGTCCACAAGTGTCACTGGATATGTATGTACTGAATGAAACTAAATAATAGAGGATAATCTTGTATTTCATAATCTCATCTCAATGATGAGATTTTTTAAAAAATAATTTGAAAGTGTTTGCATGTAATAGTGTCACTTCATACCTTATTTAAGAATTTCTTTTCATGTATCTCTCATACATGCCTAATGTTACCATAATCCTTCTGCAACTTCACTGAGAGTGGCAAGGAAAAATATCAAACGTGGCATGCATTTGGCTTTTCTTGGAAATCCTAACTGCAGGATTAGCTTCTTGAGTCAGAGAAGACTTCAGTGTCAGATCCAGAAAACAGCTGTTTTTATCTTTTTCTGGGATGGGCTATTCTTTATCTTATATGTGAACATTGCCAGTCTTCCTCATTAATACCTATCTGTTCTACAGTGTTAAGGCCACATATATGTGTGCACACCTGTGAAATTATTGTCACTAATTGCATTTATTGCTGAGCTGATATATCTGCTTGGAGTTATGGGGGTTTTTTTTAAGGTAATTGATTAAAACTTGACATCTAAGAAAATTATTTCTATTTTACTCTAATTCCTGGGCCCATGTGAGCGTAAGAACATTTGTCTAGGGGTTCTTGGGTTCTCTGCATATAGTAGCACGTTCCTTACAAACTTAAATCTCGGGAATTGTCATAATAGTGCTTATACTGAGCAAAGTCTGTGCACTTGAGAGACAGACTGAGATTGAGAGGCATCAGAAAGAACATTTGCTTATTATGTGGATATGCAGAGAAGAGTCTTTGATCCTAGAATCTCTGAAGACCTGATAATGATACTGATTGAAAATAATCTCTTGGAGACAAATTTTGCAGGTATAAAAACTTGTGCCAGTCTACTGACTTCTGTGGAAAATAGTGTAGTTGGATCTTCTGTTAGTTCAGTTAATTCTAAAATACTTAATTTTTTATAGCTATTTCCTGAATACATGTGGATTCTATATCCTGATGTATTTCATATTGAAGCTTTTTTTGTAGCCCTCAACAGTGGCACTGAAGCACTTTGTTTACTGCTGTAAGTTCTTAAGCAGTGGAAGATTTTGCTCTTGCAAGCTATTATTTGTTGAATTGCAGTTAGTCCATATTCTCTAATCTCCTGAGTATCTTTAATTTACTTTCTAGCTATAAAAAGGGGGAAAATATGTGAGCCTTTGTTCAGAAACACACTGCTGTTTTGAATCATCTGAAGCTGAAGCATGGACAGTGTGTGCAAAATGACTCTTTAAGTTTTTGTTGCTCTAAGCCCAGACAAATCCCTCAAAACAGCAATTTAAGGCTCCAAGTTTAATACTTGTGTCAGCCTGCAAATTGAAATACTGCAGCTGCTCTTTTTTCATTGGCAAAAAGAAGGAAAGGGGCTGGTTCCATGTCTTTTCAGGAATGTGCTCAAAACCAATTTCTCTCTCTTCTGTAATGTTAAGCAGTAATAGCACTGCAAATGGCACTACAGTCTTTCAGTGGACCTTGGAGCACAATGACTTGCAGTTATATTTGCTGACTAAAAAGCCTGTTTACGGTATCTGTAAAGGGTGGAGTTGTTAGTTTTTCTTACTCATCTTAGAGCAGACAACAGAATATTACAGCTATTAGAAAATGCTATATAACAAAGCTTATGATTGTGTACTACTTGCAGTATTACTCAATAATGTAGAAAGAATTGCTGACCTTCACAATGACAAATGTCTTAAATTAGTACAATAATGTCTAGGCTCTTTTCTTCCAAAACCTGCAAATATTCCAATGGGTGTTAAGTATGATAGAGTACTCTGTAGAAGTGGAAAAAACAGTCATTACTACTTCTGACAGTCTTGTGATGTTCTTTTAAAGCATCTTAAAGTATATAAAATTAGAACCCATTGACAAACAATAGAAGCACTGCGTCTGTACACAGAAATAGAGTAAAATGGATATGACAAAAGACGCATTGAATATGAAATGTCCTGGTAGGGAGCATTTCAGGATATATGACAACTAAAAGGAAAATAGAAAAGTAGATGAAAATGCAGATCATAAAAGCAAGTGAGGGAATGTAGTTTAGAGAAAGTGAGATAAAGCAAACCTGCACATTTGGAAAGGAACATCCCTGCCAGAAACTTTTTCCAGGTCATTGCCAGCAGTGTTTCACCTGCAAAGGGTACCATCCAGCTTTAAGAGTTGTAGGCTACGTGCAGTTTGGTATTTGAAGATATGATTTACAGTTTAGGCCAGAGCTTTCTGTGGTGGCATATATGTTCAAAGTTAATGCTGGCGTAGTGGTTTATGTAGGAAGGAGAGTTTGTTTGGGAGATGAAAAAACTTTCTGGAGTTTCTGAAGGTTGATAAGAGGCACAGAAAGTGGACAGAGGAAAGAACAAGGTATTGTCTCTCTCCCTCCTGTTTTTCTTTTGTTTGTGTTTTTTTGTTGTCCCTCTTCCCTTTGTGGGTGATATGAAAACTGAAGGAGCAGTAGACCAGTCGACTTGACTTCCATTACAAGGAAAATACCAGAGAAAAATAATCATTTTGGAAGCTCCTGGAAGAAAACAGTGACGTGTGTAGCTGCCAGCATGGCTTGTCCAGAACAAAGTCCATTAATCCAAAGCAATTTATCACTGTGTTTCAGAAGAAAATTAGAGGCATAGATGTTTCCTCTTTGAATATGGCTCTCGATATACTCTGATCTCACAACATAATGAATATGTTAGCAAACTGTGGATTAGTGATGCAAGTTAAAGCAGCATAAAACTGGAAAACTCTCCAGTTATCAGTGGTTCATTTTTGAACAGTAAGTTTCGCAGAGGTCTGATGCTCTGCATTTCTGCTCACAATCTGATCGATGGAGTGAACATACTCTGCAGTATTTTCAGGTGACATTTCTTCTTTAAGGGCCTTTAAGACTAGGTTAGACGAACAGTTATCAGAATGGTACAGGTATAGTTGATCCTGCCTTGAGGAAGTAAGTGCAACCTTTTTAGGTTCCAGCCCGTACCCCTATTGCTGTCTAGCTCTTGACAGTTCTGTCTAGGTTATTGTGGAGTTCAGGGGAAGGGAGGAACAGGAAACTTCATTTTTCTGTATTTTTGCTTTTAACAGAAGAAAGCATCATTGTAGTAATCTGGGCCGTTTGGAATTTCACCAGAAACTATGTAGATCACTCCTTTTTCTTTTGGCTGGAATGGAATAATGCTTTTGGAAAGGCATCCTATCCTGATTGCTAAAATACAAATGATGAATCACAACATTTTATATAACTTGTTATACCTGAATACTGTGCTAGAATGCTGTTTTATGTATGTGCACCATAAGAATAGCCTGGCTGTGGTCAGGGCTACTGGATACTAAAGAAATGCAATTAAAAAAGCATAGATTTCATTAGCATTGGGCATGAAAAGACTTATTCAGGCTTGTTTTCTAACATCAACTAAAAAACACTATATTCTAAATGTGTCTGTTGCCTACAACAGAGTCAGTTTTGGCTTTTTAAAATGAAGCTGTAAAAACACTAAACTCATAGAAATTTTCTTTTCAAATGCTTGAAGCATAAAGATTTACATTCTGTTCTTTAATGCTGCAAATATTTTGGTGGTCATGATTTGAGATAAAATGACAACACTGCAACCACATGTTCAGTGTACAACATGTCATTCCTTAAATAGCTGTTTCTCCCAAAACATATACAAGCATATAGCCATTATCCTTCCTAAAACACATGGTTCAGTGTTACCAATTGCATTGGGTTGTTTCAGCCTGGATTACAAGGTACGAGATTTCCTTTCTCCAAGTCTAAGCAGATTTGGCTGGTGGCGTGCTGCTGGTTTTATAACTTTCTTCCAGCTGTGCTGTCCTGGTCCAAGCCAGATGCAGGTGTATATTTTATTTACTGTCACATTATTAAAAAGTGCAGAACAAATTCAAGATATTATATCTATTATCCAAGTGATACTAAAGTACTGTCATCAAATTAAAAGGAAAAGATAATTAGATACTCACTGAAATACTAATGAAATGTTGCTTGTTCCTAATACAACTCTGCTCTCTCTTTCTGTTGGAGTTTGCAGGCTCTGTTGGAAGGTCACGTGGTATAAATACTATAAATAGTCTAATTATTTGATATCAGGCTAGTAACAATATTCTTGGAATCCCAGTATATCTCCACTTGATATCCCTCTCCCCCACACATACACACCTCTGCAGGAGGAAATCCCAGTATGTCTCCACTCAACAGCCCTCCCAGCAGTCTTGCTTTTTTACTAGGCAAACTTTCTCTCTTTTCTCATGAGAGAAGTTAGTGCAAATAATTCCTTTATTTTCCCTACATGTTTGGTATATATGCCAGAATATCTCTTCTAGTTTTCCCATCTAAACATTCACCAAAACCAATAAAAACATATTTCAGCATTGTTTGATAAAAATGCAATGGTAAAAAAAAAAGAGGGGGGCTAATTTGCAGAGTATAATAAATAATTATAGTTATGTTTTGGCTGTCAACAGAAATTAGCAAAGTATACTTTGCAGTTAAGAATCCTTTTATGCTATTTGTTCTGGAGCTTGTTCACAAATTTAGTAATTTAATGTTGGTCTTGCTAGTATGAATTGAATTAATGAGAGTCCATACACTATATTTTGCAATCAAAAGCTGACTAGAAGGTGTTCCTTTCTCTCTGTCATCCTGTGCTCTGACACACTGAAGTATTTGCTGAATACAGCAACCTATGAATAAGCTCAAAGCATACAGTAAAAAGCACCATTTCAACTAAAATAAAAAGAACCTGTTAACCCGCTTAAGTAAAAATGACTATTTTAATTAGATATCCTCTAATGTATAGATACAGGACTGTTAGTTTAGCTGGATCTATAAGGCATAGACAGGATAGGTGTTTTGGTCCTGCATGGATCCTTCTGGCACTGCTTGGAACAGCAGGTGGGATGGATGTGGCTTTCAGGAGCCTTGTCTCCCTGAAGGACTCTGCTTCTGTGAAGCCTGCATATGGCTGCTCAGCTGCATGTGGTGATTGATGAAGAAGCAGAGGAGATGAGGTTCGACAATGGGCAAGTGCAGAGTCCTACACCTAGGGAGGAATAACCCTAAGCACCAGTACAAGCTGGGGGCTGACCTGCTGGAGAGCAGCTCTGCAGAGAAGGACTTGGGAGTGCTGGTGGATGACAAGTTGACCATGAGCCAGCAATGTGTGTGCCCTTGTGGCCAAGAAGGCCAATGGTCTCCTGGGGTGCATCGGGAAGACTGTCGAGGGAGGTGATCCTGCCCCTCTACTCAGCCCTGGGGAGGCCTCTTCTGGAGTACTGCGTCCAGTTCTGGGCTCCCCAGGACAAGAGAGACATGGAGCTATTGGAGAGAGTCCAGCGTAGGGCTACAAAGATGATCAGAGGGCTGGAGCACCTGCCTATGAGGAACGGCTGCGAGAGCTGGGCTTCTTCAGCCTGGGGAAGAGAAGACTGAGGGGGGATCTGATCAATGTGTATAAGTACCTGAAGGGAGGGTGTTAAGGGGACAGGGACAAACTCTTTTCAGTTGCTCCGTGGGACAGGACAAGAGGCAATGTGCAGAAACTGAACCACAGGAAGTTCCACCTGAAAATGAGGGGGAATTTCTTCCCTGTGAGAGGGACAGAGCACTCGAGCAGGTTGCCCAGAGAGGTTATGGAGTCTCCTTCTCTGGAGATCTTCCAGGCCCACCTGGATGCAACCGTGTCTAACATGCTCTAGGTGACCCTGCTTGATCAGGGAGGTTGGACTAGATGATCTCCAGGGGTCACTTCCAACCTCAACCATTCTGTGAGTAGGGTGTCGGTGATAACCTGTTCCCCTTGCCATGAGTGTGGGTATGTGCATGGTGTGAGGCCTGTGTCACTTGCTCTTAATGAGGAGAAACAAGAACTGGGCAGTAGATGACAGGAAAAGAAGCTGATGGCTCCTGAATGGCAAAAGAAACTTCACAGAAGCAGAGAGATCCAGAAGGAAAGGAGAAGCTCTAGATGAGAAGTGTTGAAGAATAATTTATTAAGAAAAGGAAGGTAGGAAATGAGTCCTGGGGAAAAGAATAAAGGTAAGATACTGTATGAACGTAAAGAAGAGAGTGATTGAAATCTGAAGTAAAGGACTGACAGCTGTTCAGAGAATGACAACTGAATCTGTACAAAACTACGGTATGAACCAGGGAGCTGTAATGTGCATGTTTGAAGCAGCTTTCAGCTTGAAACCTTGTTAAACTCTGCTTTTCTGATTTGCTATACAGAGCCGAAGCAGAGTATTCATATGTGTTCCCGGATACTGTTGGCTGAAATCAGGGCCAATCCTTGTTATAGATAAATCATACACTAAAACACATGAACTGAGAAAAAACAGCAGGGAAAAACAAAATGAGAGAGATGACTAAAATAGGGAAAATTGCAAAGAACAAAGATGGCAGTAGCAGGAAGAGGAGGGAGAAGAAAGTGAGGAAGACATAAAAACAGGCAAAGTGAGAGAGGAGCTCTCCAGCAGAAAGTGCTGGAAGTTAGAGAAAACAGTAATGAGATGGAGGAGAATTTTTTTTCATCTATCCTGTCAGTAGCGTATATGTTCTTGGTAAAGAGGCAGTGGTGGGTAGCCATGGTCTTAGCTGTTGTATTGAGATGAAGCTAGGAGGTTGAGGGTGCAAATGTGAGCCTGGGGAACTATCACAAATGATGAGCGGCCAAGTCCTGCCTGTGCTTGTATTATTTTTCAGTGCGTGCGATCTAAACAGTTGGATATCATCAACTTTCATAAAAAGTGATTCTGACTGTTGTTTGTGATGTGGGAATTTGTTGAAAGAAACTGTGAAACTTCTTCCAGACTACTTGGAAGTTAGACCATGAGTCAAAATTAATTTTTTCAGTCCTTGGATAACAAATAAGTGGTCTGGAAACGGCTTCTCCCTGCCTGCCCAAGACACTGCTTTCACAAATGACAGTGGCTTGGGTTCTCGGAGACAAGTTAATGTCATGGTCTGGACTGAGGTGAGCAAAACCAGCGCAAATATGTAACACAAAAATGTTGTAATACCTGTATTTCTTCTTTCTCTGTTTTGTGTTTTGAAGGGCAATGGACTCTGCAGGGAATAATATCCTGGAGGAAAGTGCCTGAAAAATAATTTCATATATAACTCTATGCGTTCTTTTTCATTTCTGTAGTTTTACGCCAAGAATTAGGTAAACTTTTATTGCGCATATTTATTTGGACAAACTAGTCTGATAGAAAGGGAAATGTTAGAACTGAACCCATATTAGCGACATTATAGCTTGCCTACCAGGGAAGAAATTCTATGATTGCAAGCCGGTTTTTATTTATTTATTATTTTCCGCAGGCTTTAGTGTCTCATGCTATTTTGAGTAGTTGGCTGAATGCTGTCTCAGTGTTGTTGGCCTCTATTGCAGATACAATTCTCTCTCTCCAATTAAGGAGAAGAGCCATTAAGGTTTGGACTGCTTATTCAGACAGAGGAAAATGCATTCACTGGTTTGTTTTTGGCAACTAAAAAACTAGGATTTGTTATGTAGTGAAGGATGTGCCATTTTAAAGAAATGAGCTGGAAGAGTTTCTGTACAGATGCTTAGGATCTATTCTGGCTAGTTAATTTTGAGACATATACCCACAAGCACACATGCATATGTGTATGTGTGTGTATACAGTACCCCCTCCATACATGCTCTGCAAATTTGTTTTTTTTTTCTGTTAAAATAAAATGCATGACTGTGAAAAGTATTGTTGCATTTGGATATGTGTAGATTATATCATACATGCTGTACTTTCAGGGGCAGAGATGAAGGTGGCTGTCATCTCCATTTTAACATTGTAAGAAACGTTACGAAATATCTTCTTTTTATAGTAAATCTTTGATTAATTTTTTCACTTTTACACTTCATACATTGCTGTATAACTTGGACATATTGCTGCATTTCCAAGTAATACATCTTTTGAAATAACAGAATGCTTTCTGATTGTACAGCTGTATAATGGAGGCTGATGATTCTTTAAACACTGTATTTTTTTTTTTCTTAAGTGTTGCCTAATAGCAACTTCTTTTTTGCACGTCGAGTCTGCAAGCCATAGAGACACTCCATTTTGGTAGGTTCTGTATAACCCACAAAAGGAAAGATTTTTGATCACTCCAACAATTATGGGACTAGCCTTTGCTTAATAGAGCACCTATTGAAATGTATGTTGTAAAGCTACAAAAAAGAGGTAAACTATGTATATTATGTTTTTTTAATTAAAAGCCATATGTATTACTATAACTATAGTATTGTTTCAAACTTGTATTTATCAATTTTTAATAAAAATAAAACTGATTTATCCATGCAACAAATTTTAAAACGCTATTTTGCGGAAGTCATTTGCCCTCAGTAAACGTCAAATGGAAATGCTTATTGAATCCATAAGTATCATTATTTATATACATAAACTTCCTTTTAGAGACCTGAATACAAATGATCATAATAAAATATTACCTTTCTCTAAATCCACTTTATTTTGCATATTACCAGACTTTTTAATGATTTTATTATCTTTGTGAAGAAAATGCATTACTATTGAATTGAAAAGGGTTATTATCTGAGTCATAAGCCACTAAGCAATTATCATATCTATATTCCTAGCCCAAACTGTGCTGTTACATGAGCACAATGCTTGTTTCCTTAAAAAAGAAAAAAAAGCAATTAGAGTCTTGTTTTCTTAAGTTATCTGTAGTGCTTTGTTTCAGTCAGAAACTTTGTTTCATTCTAACCTCTTTTTCCTTTTCTAAGCAGTCTTTTTCTTCCACTTTCAATTCCCATTACTGTGTAATATGTGATTAATTCTTTAAAGGAAGTAGAAAGGTGTAAGATCAGTATCTAGACAACTAAGTTCCTTAAGCAAGGTTCAGAATTTTAAAAGCATTATGAACCACATGTTTCGTATGCTTGGGATCCTCTGATGGAGGAGACTGAGTTATTTGTATTATATTTGAAATTTTTAATCCTCCTTTTTCTCTTTATGTATATATATTTATAAAAGTAGCTGTAATACATAGTTTGTGTTTTCTTTTCTTTCTCCAGTGCTTAGATTCCAGATGCAGTTTTAGGTTTAATGTAATATTTTGATAGGCATTCAGAAAAAGCATTAAGAAAAAAAAAAGAACTTAATGGGATATTGAGCAAAGAAAGCTGTCATCTGCAGCTGTCAAAATGTTTTCAATATGAAAGCAAGTATCCTTCACAGTTTAATTTTTCAACTGAAAGACCAGCTAGGGACATTACACTCAGAACACAAAGTGAATGTCTTTATGAACTATGTTTCGCTATAAAATACAAATTAACAAATTGTGTTTTTATGTTATTTGAAATAGTATCATAAATATAAATAGATTTTATACTATGTTTTTGTATATAACTTTAAGTGTGTTATTCTTAGAAAGTACCTTTGAGATAGTCCTTTATAGTGACCATATCATCTAATACTAAACACTAAGTATTTTAAAGTGCTTATTTTAATAGACGTATTAAATATTAGATGACTTGTTCACTCGAAAAACTGTGTCACAAAGATCGTTTATAAAAATAAGATACATAAACACGATACAAAAAGAGTATTATCAGATATTTTCTGGGGTCACTAGTATGCTAATATGCTACTGTGAGGGATGAGTGGTAATTGGTGTTTTTGAAGGCTGTATTAAAACTGCAGGAGTATTCAGAGGTTTCCTCCTTATATTTTAAAAACTGATTTCAGAGGTAACATGTCACTGAAGAACAGCCCACTTAACCAGTGCTGGGTGAGTATATGGGATCTGCCCATATTGTGGCTTGATGTTCCATGTTGATATGAAGAAGCAACCAAATAATTGCAAGGATTGTCTCATTTTTGCAGGAAGTGGAGAATACTTTGATCTACTGAAACAACTGATGAAAAGATAATTTCCTTGACCTACAAAGAAGTGTTTTGGAATTTTTACTGTAGTACCAGAAGTATTAATTAGTGACTAGTAATTTATTTAAACCAAATAAATCAAAATATACCATTAAACTTGTTGTAATTGCAGTGTGCATTTTTGCACATTAGTGCTATTTATGAAGGAGGTATCAAATGCTGTAGAATTTATTCAGATAAATGGAGTATGACTTCTCTGTGATTATTGAATGAACTTCTCTTGATTATTTATAATCACAATGTGCACTGAGGGATTTTTTAATTATTTTTTTTTTACAATTAGCTACTTATCTGCATAAATGTAGCAGAATGTATTGGCTCTACCAGTAAAATACCAGAGCTTTTAATGCAGGGTTTTTTTAAAAAATGCATATCCTGATAAGATTCATTTAATTTTCTGAGAGTGTAATTTATTAACCTTTCAAAGAACTGGAGCTGGAATCTTCCAGTAGCAAAGACATTCATAGTTTTAAGGATGTTTTGAAATGACAGACCTTGGTCCTCAAGATCTGTTGAAATCGCTAGATGAAGGTCTAGATGACCAAGGTCACCTAGACCAAAAGCAAGGGGATGTGTGTGAGGGTAGAATAGCACAGTGTACTTAAAAAACAGTACTCAGCCACCATACTCCTATACCTCCGCAAGGTTCATCTGTTTTCCTCAACTTCCTGGTGCTGGTGATGCACTTCCTGATACCTCTCTTCTCCACCTCTTATTTGCAAGTGTTAAGCACTTTTCCAGTAAGCCTGTGAAGGTTTTCTAGCTCTTTTACACGATGATTGCTCCTCAGCCCTTTTCTTCATCTCCCAAACCATGGAGGCAATTTCAGTAGCGGAGCAGGAAGTGTGTGCACTGCACCTTTAGAGGAGCGCTTTGCTCACGAGAGCAAAGAATGTGTTGCCAGATCTGCACTCTGCAAATAAAAATGACATTACTCCTATCCTGGGGCTTAATGAGTCTGAGAAGAGATGAGATGGAAACTACAGAAAAGATAAATATGTTTAGTGGTGGAGTGATGCTGTAAAGGATTGAAGACAAGCGAGCCAGGAACTGAGTGAACGTGCAGTGAAAGGCAGACATTCTCCTACATGTCTGACTTACGCCTTCTAGCTGCTTCTGCCTTTCCCCCTTTGCTCTAGATGAAGATGAGATGAAAGAAATCACTTGGAAAAATCTTTGTTCAGATAGCAGTGCCTAGTGACTTTCTGTAGAATTCTCAGGGCCGTGTTAAACAAATTGCTATTTGAAATGTGTTATGAAAATAGAATCTAATGTAATAGAAGACCATATAAAAGAGATTATATAATGACCATGGTCTTTAATGATACCAAAGGTTTCTAGAGGGACTGTTCTGGGCTGTTGTGTGTCCTTATCTAAAGAATTCTTATGTATGTTGTCTAAATCTTTATTACAGGGAAGATGGCAAAATTAGAAATTACTGTGAAATAGAAAAAAAAATCAGTATCTTGATGATGTGGATACAAGCTAGAGTTGTGTAGCAGGAAATAATGAGCATTAGAAGTATGTGAGGGACTGGCAGTAAATTCTAAATTCTTTATGCAAGAATCACCTAATGCAGGATTTTACATACAAACCCGAGAATTGAAGATTAGATCTGTAACCATTTCTACTGAAAGTAGTCCCATTTTTTTTTAATATTATTTTTTAAGGTAAAACCATCTGGAATTCAGTTTTATAGATTTCATGGGAAATCTTATTGTAGTTACTTTAGTGATGGCTTTGAATTTGATGTACCTTTAGGACAAATAGATAAAATAAGTCCATCTCAAGAAACCTGTTAGCCAATATCCTTATAAAATGAAATTAGTGTACCTTTGTGGCTTGACTTTGACTTGGACCATTCTGGTTAGAAAAGAAGAAGATTAGATAAGGTGTACTGGAAAATAGAGCATAGATGCAATTGAATGGTTTATTCTCTTTTTACTGTAGGCATTTTTGTAAAATGAATTCATCTAATAACCTAGAGTTACTTTCCTGGAAGATTTCTGATGATTTTGCTCATATAAAGTGGAAACCTTAGCTCTTGGTGCAATTTTTTTTTTCTTTTATAGTCCTGTAGCTCATCTGAGCTACTAAAGACATGGCAACAAGCATGTACTTTATGAATTTGCTCAACCTTGTGTGTAGTAAAATTCAGTTAAAAGAATCCTCTATTTTTGTGCCTCAGTCAATTGAGGATTATAGTGACCATATGGCTGATGAGCATTGTAACTGGTGTATTAATGAGAGTAACTGAATCATATTCGTTCTATCTCAACTTTTCCTCTGGTATTGAAATTATGCCTTTTAGTTTTTCTCCATACATGCCAAAAAACCTTAAATTTTAATTTCCCACTTATTTCATTTTCTGCTGTGTACCATATGTCTTTAATAACTTTCTAAAATGATTCATTCCTCTCTAGGATATAAAACTACAATGAAATAAAAATCATGCACACTTTTTGTGTATTCTGTTATATTGCATCTAAAAGATAAGGAATGTGTAGTCCTCCAACACATGTATTTTTATGTATAATTAACACATGGAACTAATTTACTTCTGTGGTAAAGAGCTTAATGGAATCCAAGGTAGGATTTAACATTTTTTACTGTTAAGAAAAAGTGTACTTGCAGTTGCTTAGTTAAAAATTGAGAGATTATCAGTTCTCTTCAGTTAGCATAAGATAATGGCCAGAAATGTTGAGAAAAATATCCCTGCTTTTTTCACCCTTTCTCTTTGAGCTGCCCTTGCTCTCCATATTGTGTATTGTGGATAGGCATATGTTGTGCCACTGTTTGATATGAAATTGGTTAATAATTGTATTCATGATCTAATTCCAGTGATATCCAGAAATATCTGTTCTAAATTCCAGGAGAAAATGAAATGAAAAAAAGCTGATACTTTACTCAAGAGAGTAAACTGAATTTTTGATAAGGAAGTTTCATTATAACTTTCAAGGATACTATTAGAGCAATGTTATGCCTTCTTCCTCCTCCCACCCCCCATGTTTATGTTGTGGAAAGGGAAAGGTGTGATATCTTGGAGGGATTATTGCTGCGTTAATGCTTTTTTTGACTTTTTCTGTAGTCCTAATCTTCACGAACATTTTTAGGTAACTGTAACCTATGAAGTCAGTCATTAGAATCCAAAACACAGTGGTGATGGATTCTGTCCTTACAGTGCTCCAGTATGCACTATCTTGAATTCAACATTATGTGAGCAGATATAACTTACCTTTATGTTATCCTAATAATATAATTTTTTGTAACTATTTCAAAAATAATGGTATTTCCTACATTTGGTTCAAGTCAGCTGGCTGGCCCTGTTGTTTCCCTTTTTCATTCATGAGTTGAAAATCTCAGTTGGGTTAGAGGGAAGAATTATCAGAGGGAGGTGTTTATCTCTGAAACAGACTGCAGACTGAGGAGCAAAATTGGGGCAGCGTGGTGCCCGTGTGCACAATTTCTCTTGACATTAATGATCATTATGAATACAAAGTGAGGCTAGCATACAGTGATTACACATGAAGAGCCAAATTATTATTGTTAATGATGATGTGTATAGGTTTCAGAGAAGGCTGAATTGCTCCTAATGGTTTTTGTTTTCTGTTCCTTTGTTCAATATGAGTACTTCTGGCTCCTGAGATCTTGTTTGGAACAGGATTTCCCTCTTTTGCTCTCTGTTAAGTGTTATTCCTAGTTTCTCCCCATTAATTTATGCATGTATATCGTTGCTTTTTAAAAAAATCTAAATAATCGTCGTATTTTCATACGTGTAACTTGCACTATGTATGCAACCTATGTAATTTTCAAGGGAAGGCAGTGCATTGAGGCAGTGCATTGGCAAGTAACAGTGGACAAAAGCAAGGGGAACTGCTAGGATTTTAGAGGAAAGAGGGAAGAAGAATAAAAGTTTGAATAAACCCACGGTTATGTTACTGAGGCATATGTAGAACTAACATGAATACTGAATTGTGGGGCAGGCCTGAAGGTGTGTGTTTTTGGGGGAGAATTTGGGTGTATTGTAGGCAGCTTGCCAGTTGTAGATGTAGAAAACGGAGTCGAGGAGATGAATGTTAGTCTGATGGATACTGCAAGGTACCAGTCAGCAATCGAACGCTGCCATGGCTGAGCTGACTGTCCTCAGGCGAGGGGAAATGTGCCACCAAGTGAGGGGGCTGCTCTGAGCAGGGCTGCACTTAGCAGAAACAGTTTTGAGCTCCGATTCAGGTAGTGATGTCCCAGACGGCTGGCACTTCCATAACGAGTTCTGTAGGTACAGCAAGGGAAAATCTCGGAGGAACTGTGTATCCTGTTGTTTGCCAGCTCTAGTATATTGACTTAGGGTGTAGTCTCACTGTATCTGATGCTGCTTAGATGTAGACTGCTGCTGTGAGAGATGACTCAGTTTGTCTTCCTTCTTCTCTTCCTCTCTTGCTCCTGGCTGTGCATTTTTTTGGACCAGTTAGTTAATTCATTAGAAAGTTAGCCCATTTCCCACCATCCCTGGCCTCCTTCCTACCCTAATTCATGGTGTGGCTGCACGAGTGGGAGATGTGGTGCAAGGGAGGACTGGCCAAGGGGGTTATCCCTTTTGGTGGCTTTCCAAATCAGATGAACAGATGAACCTGCACTCTGAGCCTCTGACCCAGGTACAGTGCACTGGTGCATCTGAGTTCATTGGGGGAAATGGGCACGTAGTAATTGGAAGGGATCCCAGATCAGGAGTAGAAGTTTGTCCAGCTAAAGGCCTGATAGCTATAAAAAATATACTTGTGAAGCTGATGTAATCATCACTGTTCCTGTATACTTAGGAGTTTTACTAGAGATACTTTAAAAAACAGTTTGTAAATTTGATTGATTGACTGGTAACAATGCCTTATTCATGAATTTCCTATCCTTCTCCTCCTCTGAGTTTTTATATTAGGCAATTCAGCCTGAGATTCCTTCTGTGGTTCTTCCCATCTCCCTTTCTAATGAACCTAATGGTGAAACCACATGAGAAGTGGTGTTTGGCCATCAGCTTGCTTATTGCAGGCCAAAAAAGCATGGGCAGTTAAACTTGAAACACCTGCCATCTGAAACAGAAAAAAAATCTGCAAATTTTACCTAGAAACAAAGATTTAGCTATTTGATTAAAGCATCTTCAGTTGCTGCAGAAAATTGTAACAAAATTTTGTTTTTTTGGGGGGTCAGTCTTCCCCATGGAAAGAGCCCTGATATGCTAATTGCCATAGGAACTAAATTTGTTGGAAGTGCTGTTTGTGAATGTGAATGGTATATATTGTTGCACTTGCAAAATGGAGCTTTCAGAGAAGGAAATAACTAGACTGATTTACTAGAAGGAAAAAAAGAAAGAAAGAAAGAAAGAAATTAGTGGTATGTCCTAGGAAGTCTTCCTGTAGTATACCATTCCTTTTTCCCCAAGTAAGAGAAATAGAAACAACATTTTCAAGAGCTAGACATCTTAAAATTTGTTACTTGTTTATTTAAGTAAGTTCATTACACGTCTTCTAAAAAAAAAACAAGTGAGGAGTGTTTTTGTGACTTAAACTGAAAACTTCATTAAACTGAACATCAGACATCAGTAAAAACAAAAAGGTTTTGCTTCCTTAGACATTTCAGAACAGTTCCATTGAGTTCATTTCCTTTTTTGCTCTACCAAAATGCTTCACTTTGAATTCTAAGTGAGGCTCAACACTAGTTTTGGTCTGTCATCACTAGTTTATCAAGCTTAAAGAGTACTTATCATAAGGCTTTTGTTATAGCTCTAATAAATAATTTCAAGCTATGTTTTTGTTACTTTCTCAAAACAGAAGTTTTTAGTGGCCTTCAGGCACCTGCTTCATTTACTTTATGTGCTTTATAAGTTATCTCTACATCTGTTAAAAAAAAAAGTACAGATTAAATTTTATTTTTAATTACCACTGGCTTTCTGATAATATTTAAAATTTGTGGCTGTTTGTCAGGCATTAGTTTATATGCCTTCAGTATGGATTTTCTTTCTTTACTCACAGTGCAAAGAGAGAAATGTTGTTTTAGTTACTGTTCTTCGTGCTGAAAGATGACCTGCTTGCAAGCAGAACCTAAAATCTACTTTGGGACTGTGACACAATAGATTTCTCTGTGTTTTGGACTACTTGCAAAATTTGCTAGAACTACAGTGAAGTGCCAAAATCCCAGCACAGCTAGGCATATATATTCTAGTAAGTATTAGTCTGCTTTTCTGGTTGTGCAAGGTGGCTTCTCTTAACTACTTACCCAGTAGTTGTGTGCTGTCTCAGGAGTGTTTGCAAAAGGGGGCAGCACCTATTTTATCACAGAAGTTTTGATGATGGACATTGTTGAGGAAAGAGGCTGTTTTAGTATCTTTAGTGTGTTTCAAGTAACAGGGAAGAGATGACGAAGAAAGTCCTTAACCCTCTGGACCATTTTGCTCTAGACAGCAAGAGGCATCTTTGAGTCTTCCTGGAGCTTCCTGACAAGGCAGGGAAGAAAAGAATATTGTGAACAGAATTGGGTGGGAAAGGATCCTGACTACAAAATTCAAGGAAAAATGTCAAGATGTGGACTTCAGGGTAGAGAGAGATTATCATGGGAGGAAGAGACAGATGTGAGGCTGTAAAAGTATGTTGTACTAGGAGCACCTTTGAGGTTAGGAGGAGCAGAAAGGTGTACGCATCTGTTCATGTTGCATACAATTTAGCTTTTACCCATATATTTTAGAGGATTTTTTTCACAGATAATTAGATTCACTTACAAAATACAGAATAACTAAGTAACTTTAAAAACACCTCCTCTTCTTCCCCCCAAAAGCACTTTGCAACTCTTGAGTTTCTTACAGATTTGCTATTCATAAAATGTGACTGCTGAACCTTTAGAAGTAATATTGGTCATCTTAGGAAACCAGATGCTAGGAAAAAAAAATGATATATTGTTTCTTCATACTAAAACTGTTTGCCAGGCAATAGCAGAATAATGGAGACCTGGAACTGGGTACTAGCCTCAGGTCTGGGAGGGGAGCATGGCCTGTGAGTTAGAGATAAAACAGTCAAAATAGAAATACCTTGCATGATCAGTCTGAGAGGCATCATGACTTAGACTACAGCTTGTTAATATTTTTATTTTATTTTATTTTATTCTTTACAACAATTGCATAGAGCTGCTACATGGCTAGTATAAAACTGTTTTATTTTCTAGGAAGGATAACAAATCTTAGTCATAAATTAAAGCCCTGGAAACACAGTTTAAGCTTTGTTAAAATGAGACAAAACTCTAGGTTTTCTGCCTGCTTCTGATCTAGTCTGAGTGATGACATTTCATTAAAACGGAGCATGCATGAGAAGCAAAGGTATGGTTTTTGATTAGATTTTCGTGTAGGAGCATACACATAGAATTATGGTCATTGAAGCCTTCTTGCAAAGTTTTACAGTATTTGGATCAAATTAGTGCTGGTTGCAGCTCTCATCGTTTTCTAAGACAGAGGTTTAAATAAAGGACATTTATAATGAAGAGAAAAGATACAGGATAATATGCAGTTACTCAGCAATAAACGCACTTGCTTTTTTTTTCTAATTACTTTCATAATTTATTCAGTGAATATTTGTGAATCCAGAATTGAAGAAAATGTTGGCAAGTAGACAGCTTAACCCCACGCTCCTGAATCACTCTCCTTCAGGAATGAAAATTTGTTTTGTTCTTAAGTAACCATTCTGCCATCCAAGTTAAAATTTCTGGCTTGGAATAACTGGAAGAATGCCTTAAGGAAATAATTAATATTTTAGCTTTTGTAACAGTAACAGAGCTAGCATAGGATGCTTCAAATAAGGTACTCTAAGTCTCTCTATGATCTCTAGTTTTAAAATGCTAAGCCAGGCATCTTAGTTACATACTATAGTCTTAGAGAGTTGGTGAGGTTACTGATGGGACTTTTATGGAAAAATCATGCTATTTTTCACAAATTATACTTGACCCAGTGTTACTAAGTAGGGAGCAGGCAAATTCTGATTCACTGGTTTCGTATTCGCTAAGATTGTAACTAGCCAAAAGTCACTTCCTCCCATCACTCCCAAGTCCCACTCTCCCAAATGTCCTACTTATGCTTGACCTGGAAGAGCAGGGGATTTAGATTTCATTGCTTCTTGCTTGACAAAGACTTACTCAAGAAGAAACTACATGTTAAGCAAAGCAAAGTTTGGTACATTCTGAAACTGGCTTTAAAGAGGAGCCTTCAATCAAATGAGTGCAGGTGGGTTGCTATGTCTCTGTCTTGGCCGCTTGTGTCATTTCTTCAGGTAATCTTCTGTTGGGATAGCTGTTGAAATTAGACTGGAACAAACAAGGTTTCCTGCTGCTGCTTTACATGTCTGCAAGTGATAGGGAGTTTGCTTCTACCTGTGTGAAATCCAGACCCTGGCAATTTTGGTTTGTATAGTTTTGCTGAAAGGATAAGATCAGACATTGGAACTTTCTGTTACAGCTAACTAAAAAGTATGATAAATGTAGATTAATGGTTTTTGGTGACTCATCGCCCTTCTCCTTTCTGCCCCTGCCCCAAACTCCCATAGATGCTGGTGTGAATTGGACATTGAATTTCTTGAAACCATTCATTCAATTGTAGGTACAATTTTCCTAATCACTTGCAGTTCCCATTTAAGTCAGAAAGTCATGAAATAATCTTTTTTTTTAAATTAATGTGACGTTATAAATTGACCTGTCAATAAATGACATTAAATCTTCTGCAGCAATGCAGTTACGTGTAGATGGATTCGTAGCACTGTTCTTTAGCCAAAAGAGAAATATTGGATCCAGTGCTGAATTGTTAAATACTAATGAATTATTTATTTAATGAATTTTGTCTTCCTGTGTTCACTGTGACTGGCAACATACCAGCCTTCTCCAAATGTTCCATTGTTCAGAATTATTTAGACTTTTAGGAGACTTTAGTACTTTTGATTTGCTATTCAGAATCTTACCTCCATTGCCACGTTGTAGACTAGATAAATACATTATCTATTGTTTAATTTTCCTGATCTGGATGAGAGCCATTTTGTATTACAGGTTTTGGTAAGAATACATACAGGTAATTAGTTTTTAAATTCAGTTTCTGTGGAAGCTTAGCATGTGTTCTGCAGTAAAGCGGATTGTGTAAATGATCATGAAAGCGAATGCACAGTAGCTGAGACATAAAAGTGAATTAAAAATATGTTGAACTGTAGAAATATTTTATATGTATAATATTTTATATTATACATAGTCTGGTTCAAGATATTACTTTATTTTACAAGATTAATAGGGCAAGAAAAGTGGAAGAAAAGTGAGCTCTTTCCAAAAGCATTACTAGATGAGGATTGACTTTCAGTGCACATTTGGTGTAAAAATAAAAATTCTGCCAAAGTTTGTAAACAGTTGTACTAGAGGACTCAAAGTTGTAGGTCCAAGGGTTTATTAGTGAACAGCTGATTAGTAAAGCAGGTGAAGCAACTGCTTTCTTTAGAAGCTGCTTTGCATATATACTAGCTTTTGACTAGGTGAAAGAAAGAAAGAAAACTTATGAAGTGGTGAACTTCTGTGGTGCTGACAATGAAAATCAGATAGAAACCCTGGATGGAGTTTTTGCATGTCTGCCCCCACTGTGTGGGCTTTGGTGGGTATTGAGGTGACCTTTTGCTGGAAGTGTTGCTGAGATCTGAAGAGGGATTCCTGAATGGGAATGGGATATGGAGTTGGTGACTGTCATTGCTGTTCTATTCATGGGCTGCTACTGCTGCTTTTTAAGCTCATATGCTTCTGCTGCTGGCATGTGCCATGCCCTGTGGTAGTCTGGTTTGCTGGAAGACACTTGACATTTTAAGAATTTGTTTTGTACTTATTTTTCCCTGTCCGTCATCTCTGACATTTACATAATACTCTGAAATTGTGATAGTACTGTCCTTACATCTTGCTACATCATCTGTGTCTTCAAGGCTACCAAACCTACTTTTGTAGGAAGAGATTTTGCTGGGTTTTTTTTCCTCTCTTCTGACACACAATTAAATTTGAATGTTGCTGTTAAGGTCTGAGGAGATTGCTTTCCTGTCTCTGTTTTCAGAGTAAAAGAAAGAAAAGTTTGTGAGAAAGGTCATGTATTACTTTGAACAGAGGCAGGAGAATGGTGGCTTTAGTGTTCATTGCTGGACATGTGTTGGGAGCAATTGTGGGACTGAGGTCAAAATATTTCAAGTGTATATGCTGTTTGCTTAGTCCCTGAACACTGATTGTTTAGCTTACCTGGTCTGTCACTGCTAATAGCTTTTAACTAGTCTTTAAAATCAGTTGGTGAGATAATGTTCATGGCACATTGGCTTGTGCTTCAAATTACAGTCTAGCAGGAAACTGGGACCTAGGTCCTGGGCACACATGCTCTGAGCATTAGTCAGTTATTTAATAGCTGGATTTTTTCCTGCTAACTATTTCCATGACGTTGTATACGTTGTTACCCACAGGCATATTGTGATGCTGAAGTGGATTTCTTTTAATTACTATTTTTGATTGATTTGAGAAGGCAGAGGGGCCTACTAGTGAAGCTTTTTTTTCTTTCTTTAAGAGAAAGGAGCTGAACATCATGATATTCAGCTGCATTGATTCTCCTTTTGTCTGAATAATTGCATTTTGTATTTTCATGTTCATTGTGTATTGCGTGTTCTACTGAATTATTCTTTTGTTCGTGGACTTGCTGCTTTGCTCTGTTTCTTCTGTGCCTTTCATAGGAATGTAAATGTCTCTGTTTATCTGCCCTTCAGTACTTAGTCTTTTGTAGATTAGCACCACAGTTCATACATTTCAGGACTAATGTATGCTTGTACTTTGTTCTGCATAGTTTCATTGAACTTGTCAAAGGCTGGTCATCTTCTGCCAGGTGGCAGTGTGACATGTTTGAAGGAAGTCTCAGCAAATATGATGTTATTACATAATACTGTAACAATGAGGGGGGTAGATTAACAAATACTCCTCTGGGACCTCAAGTGGGTCTGTAGCCCAAAGGACAGTGTGGAGATCTAAGCTGGAAAGCATTTTGCTTCGTTCTAATAGCCAAACGACTTGACCATGTTCTGCCATTTCTTCCCTCTAGGGCTGCCAGACCTAGTTCATTGTTTACAAAGCCTGATGATCAGGTTAGACCATCAAAACTTTTTTTTTTCCTCTGTCTCTCTTCCCCCATGTGCCTCACAGACAAATAAATACCTGAAGTAAATGGAATGCATGCTTGTCTCAGACTGGTACAGCAGATGGGCTTAGTTATCTTCTGCTTTTTACCCCCTGCGCTTCTTTGTTCCATCTTGTTCTGGGAATTTAGTGTGAGAAAGGGGAGAAAGGGGAGTAAATATCTGTAGGCACTATCTATCCACTACATCAATGTTCCAGCTGGTCTTTAAGAGAAGACAACCCTATCAAAAAGAAAGATGCAAGCAAAGTCCTCTGCTTTAATTCTTTTTATTTTTTCCCTTTGATCTCTAATGATGCTGAGGCTCACCAGGAGGCAAGAAAAGAAGCTAGTTTTTGTTCAGCCTCTTGCTGAGGCCATGTACACATTTTTCTTAAGTTGTTGAATTGTAAGCTGACAGTTGAAGGCTGGCAAATGTTGAGTTTCATATTAAGTTGAGGAAGCTATTCTCAGCTCAGAAAAAAACAGAGGAAAAGCTGTCTTCTCAGGGAAGTAAAGGGAATAATGCTTTACTAGATTTTGTACTTGGAAGGGAACAAACCTGATTGCCCTATGCTGGGACAGTCTGACCACCAGAAAATGCTTCATTGGAAAGCTGGCTTTCTCTTTCTTCCCCCGTTGCCCCCCAGTTCCTCTCCTCTGCAAAAAGAGATTCTTATTAATTAAAATTAGCATCATTTTAGCACTAGAAAGTAAACATTTCATATCTAGTTTTGGTACCTGTAAATACGAACACAGAACTATTTTCCTGACAGCAGATGTATTTTTGCGTGCTGTGTGGATAGGTATCTGTGTATGCTGGTCTGGGCACCTGCTCTTCTCTTCAGTATTTATTACTATTCGCAAGGCTGTTACAGGAATCTCCATTATTTCTGCTTTTGTTTTTCAAGTTTTCAGCTTGTCTGGCCTTACCTCTTAAGAGTTTTCAGTCTTGGAAGGCTTGAGTCTTTTCAACAGGAGAGCTGGGTGTATTTCAAACTGCATACACTTCAGTGAAGGTCTGTGGTTTTGGTAGATGGATGCATTTTGGCCATTCACAATTGATTTAGCTGGCAGCCTGGAGTTATTAAACGAAATGGAAATCCTCTGAAAGAGAGAGCACCAGCAGTCAAGTGCCTATTCGAGGCTTGTGCGTTATGCCAAACAACAACATTGTTGTGATGCTACATAACACTTGCATTGTGATTAGTTGCATCCCTTTTTCATGTTCTGCAAAATGAACACATTTAGATGGCTGACCATGACAAGCATTTCAAGAAGTTATGGTCTTTAAGTGTCAGCAAAGACATAATTAAGCTGAATATTGAAAAGAGCTTCACAACAGTGAGTACAGATAATCAATGAAACGGGCTCTTAGAAGAGCCAAGGAGATGTTCCACATCAGATTTCAGTCCTGCGTTTTTGGGTCCAGGAATAACATAATTAATGCACCACTGTAGATGGAGGAGACCACCCTTCTGAAAAGGGACTGGTGTTCAGAAACTGTCTGGTATGCTGCTGGGCATCCACAGGCTGTTTGCTGCTTGCTGCACTGCTGCTTTGCTCTAACCCTGCAGAGGGAGGCCTTGGGTTAATTAACAAGATGTTGTATTGGGATGATTTTTGTTTTTTTGTCATATGTAGAAAGAGGGAATGATGATATGAAGTAGTGATGAATGGTTGGTGATGGTGTGTTAAGCAGCGACAGAGCGCGCACAGTGATGTGGTGTCGCGATACGGATCTGTGAACGCTTGCGTTCTTATTTAATAAGAGGAGGTGTAACTTGCCACAAGGGGCAGTTGTAACCTGCTACACACAGTGTTTCAGATATGAATGCCTTCGTCTTCAGAACATTCACTATGAGTTTATAATGTTTTATCTATCGTTGTATCTTTTAGTTCCTTAATCTCCAGGTTTTAGAAATGCTGGTTTTGTGACAGCAAATTGATCAAACTCTGGGGTTTCACTTTCTGTGTGATGATGAAGCTGATGTAGCAAGCCATAGACAGGCTGCTGTAATCTGAGTCTGTCTACTAATTTGTCTTTGGAAAGGGACAGGAGGGAAGGAGAGAGAGAAAAAAAAAAAGTCAGGTTGGCAGACAGGGAGGAAGAATGTGATCAGAAAGTAAAATGGAGTAAAAGAAATCATATGACAAGAGAGTGGAAGGACTAGCAGAGATGATGGAGAAAGTTATTAAGAAGAAGGAAATTAAAGGCAAAGGCAGTTATACAAATTAAAGGCAAATAAAGGCAATTATACAAAAAAGCGAAAAATTGAGAACCAAATGGAGAGAGAAGGAAGAGGAGCAGGTAGTGATTTTAATAGTAGTATGCTTTATTAAAAAAAAAAAAAAAAAGGCTAAATCAGCAGTGACAAAGGGCATATATTTATAACAGATATGCAAACATGCCAAATCCACTGTTGAGAAAATGTCTAATATGTATGCCCCAAAGATGTTTCACTTAGAACGCTTTATGTAAGCTGCGAGTGTACTGTGTCTTATTCAAAGCAGTGGGTTGGCAAGCCGAGAAGGCTGGTGTCTTGGAAATGCTCCTATTCTATGTTATTACTAATGTAGATAAGCTGATAGTCTAGAATGGTACTGACCCTTCAAGACTGGATGCAAAGTGTATGCTAAAGAAGTCTCTGTGCTTAAATCCCCTTGAGTGGCTTCTGCCTCCCTTTTCCTCTTTAACACCCTACCTGCACAACACATGGGACTTCTATAACCACTTTTATTTTGGTAGACATTTAGGATGTTGTTTTGTTTTTTCAGACCCTGATGCCTGATCGTGTTCAACTTTTTGCCAGGAAGATAGAGATCAGAAATTTAAGCAAAAAATAAAGAGAGGTTGCAGTTTTCCGTGTAAGATAGGTATACGATGAACAATAGTGGCCAGAATTTTGAGAGGGAGGTAGGGGAGGAGAGTCAAGCTTCAGGATGCTCATGGTAAAGTGGAAAATCCTGCTTGAGTAATTTATTGTAGCTCTGCTGCTGGAATTGTTATGGGTTGGGAACATTGGGAACAAGTCTCTCATATCTTTGCTTTTAAGTTGATTTCTGTCTGCTTACACCTGACTATATTAGACTCTTACCTTAGGCAGAAAGAGGAAATAGCATGAATTTATTACTGTCTTGAGAAATGAGGTTTCTGAAGATGTCTGTGATTTGGGCAGGCATACAGTAGTAGAGTGTAACTGTCTCTCTGAGCAGTCCTTTACAGTGCTAGGAAAAATACCTGAAAGTTGTAATCTCTGGTGTTATGGAAAGTGAGATGTCTTTACTGTTGTTGAAATTCAGTGAGATTTGGGTGACTAAATTCCTTTTTATCTTAGAAATTTCTCGTCCTTGCGCTGCAAATGTCCCCTTGCAGTTCTCTTGTTTTGCTTTTTGTGCTATCACCTAATCTCTTTATCATATTCCTGACAGTGTACCTGTAATAAATCAGATCCAAGTATGCCTGTATCCCTGGATGAAGAACCTTTAAAGCTGCATGAAACTCAGAATGTACATTAACAAGACAGCAAACATGTTTCACTGCTATTTCAGGTTACACTTTGTATGACCTCTTGAAGTACTGCTTTCCAGTATCATCTCTTTGGGAAAGTCCTTTTTTACTTTGTGTCGTTTATTTGTATTTCAGAGGGCAGAGGCTTAGTCAATCAGTCTCTCTTTCAAATGGAGGAAAAAAAAAGTAACTTTACAAAGATTTTTGAGGTTACTGAGTATTTCTGCTGTAGATTTCTTTCTTTTTCAAGGTGTGGGGTTAATAAATGGATAGTATAAGCTTTTCCCCAAAATTTGTACCCAAACACATTTGAAAAGATCGTTAGTAGCTTCTGGCAGTCTGTCTTCAATAGGAATAACTGAGGAACTGAATGATAGTGAAAATCCTTAATAAATGACTAAATACTGAATAAGCAAAAAATCTCAAAGTTACTCAGTTATTCTGAAATCCCTTGAAACCCAATTTCTCCACAAGGTAGGCAAATGTTTAAAGGAGGAGAGAGACACAGTGCGCAGAATTTGGAATTAGATAGTTTCCTTAATATCTGCACAACTGTACATATACAGAGGAAACCTATTTTAAATTCTTCATTACAAGGGTGAACTGCAGTCAATGAAAAACAGTAGAAAAGATCCAAAATCAAAGTGCTGGAGGGCAGCTTCAGCAGTCACCTTTGAATGTGAGTATCTTATGTGTGACTAATTAATTACATGTATGAGCTTTTGCCAATGTCAGCATGTATTGCATAAAATCTCAGGACGAAGCCGGAAGGCAGAGAAATTAAGTCTTGGTTAATGCAAGAATAGTCGATAATTTATTACTAAGATCTTCAATTTGAAAATGTTTTATTTGTATTTATGTTTATAATTTGTAATCATAAATTGTAATTAATGTAATTCTGCTGAGGGCATTATTTTGCTGTAGCTCAAAAATTTCAAAAATTGTGTCCTGAAATGTACAATTTTTCTGTAATACAATTGCCATTCTTCTGTATTTCCTCTGAAGATGCTCTTACTGACAGTTCCAGAGAGGATTCAACAGGATAAAAACAAAGTTCCTTGAGCTGATTTCCAAAAAAAGTGGATTGTCAGTCTTTTTGTGATATCCACTTCTCCTCTTCTCCCCCCAGAAAAATAAGTAGATAATGGATAATGATAATGGAATGACATCAACAGTAGTAGGTAGAATGGAAAGACTCTGAGAATAGATTCCATAGTATTTATTTTTAGCATGAATATTGTCTGCTCAATGTGTTGGAAAAAAAGATTGATGGAATTGTGTATCTTCCTAAATTACCATGGATCCTGTTTAATACATTTTAAAGATCACCGAGAGTTTCAGCTGAAGCAATATGTCATATTGGGATGCTGCCAGTTTGACATATCAGCCAGTAAAGGCCCTGAAAGCCTCATGGTGAGGCTCCTGCTTGGCTTGACCTGTTGTGTTCCAGCTATTAAGAAATTCTTCTTGTTTTCAAACTGTACACGACCTTTCTGAAACTCTGGTTGTGCTGTGTGGGGTTAGTGCAGGAGGAAGCCCTTCCTTTGGGAGGCTGAGCAGTCCCAGGTATTGGTCCAGGACAGTCAGTGAAAATCTGTGGTACACTGTCTGTGGACCAAGTGGTCAGACATTTAAGAAAATTTCTGAAGTCAATTATAAAGTGTAAGTGATGATACAGAGACGGTGTTTTGGTAAGAACATAGTGGGAGAATGAAAAATACAGTAAATACCAGAGATTATATATAGACAGATACAGATATATATTAAAAGGAAGAAAGAAATAAAGAGAAAAAATAGAGGGGAAAAAGCAAGAGAGATGCAGGAACCATTAATATGAGTTATTTCTTATGTTTTCATTTTATTGATCTTTTATTATTTAACTAAGAGGATAGTGAAGGGTATAGCTGTAGATGGTGGATTTTTAAAAACTGTATGCTTCTAACAGTTTGTCATTCAGAATGGGAGTAATCCAGCATCTCCATCCCATTACTTGGAACATTTGATTTTGTTGTACCTGGGAAACCATATTTTTACGAGATTAATTTATTCCTTGCTTGCTGTATTGGAATGGAAGATCTCTGCGACAGAGACTTCTTTCCTAGCTGTGTAAGGTAATTAGTGCAAAGAGAATGCTACTGAAATATAAATAATGTATTGATAGGAACTGTAGAACTATGTAGGTGAAGGACAGGAAAAATTGAATGTTTGCCAAACTCTTTTATTATTTATCAAAGCTGGTGAAATCTAGTTGTCGCAGCTCAAGATACTCAAAGATGTGAATAAAAGACATTCTTCTTGTAAATCATGTTTGTTTAAGCAAAGATTACCATTAGATTAGTAATGTTCTTTAAAGGGTTGCAGAATCTAGGTAGCTGTTTCTTAGGTCTTCTTTTTGTTAGATTTTAATGAAGCTTTGCTGATAACTTCAGAAATTACAATTTTTGCCACATGGAGTTCTGACAGAACAGGCAAAATAACTTTAGCTTCTGTACGGCTAATTAAACTACTGCATCTTCTTTGAATGTCATAGAGCTAGTTTTTAAAATGGACTTAGTTAGGCATGTTTGAAAATCTAAGCCTGTAATGCTTTTGGAGGCCAAAATACCTTTAAAATCTGGTTCTTAGTGACCAGAAAGTTGGCTGCATACAATATTTTTTTTTATGTCAGTATTACATACAATGCTTCCAGTAGCAGAGTTAATTATTTTTAAATAGTCTCAATTAGATTATAATGCAGATATGATATATAGTGTGTTCATGTAGAGTGTGCCTGTATACAGAATGTAAAAACAAGCATACAGATAGCGATTGGCCTTAAAAGAAATAGAATGATTGCAGACGTGTTGATACGCACTGGTGAAAAGAAAGAGAGCCCTGTAATAAAATCTCATTGAAGATGCAGAGAGTATGTTTCAGCATTAGGCATTCTGCTCATGTTTCACATAAATGCATCCTGCTCTCATGAGAGGATGAACAGTGCATTTGCACCGGCTCATTCAAACTGAATGTTGGTAGAAGAAGAGTCTTGAGCAAACAGTGAAGAGTCTGGCATTTTTTAAAGACAGGAGAAAGGTTAAGCTGTCTGCTGTTTAAACTGCTATTTATTGGATATTTATTTGCTGACCGTGTATATTGAAGGTGTTCTTGAAAGAATCATTGACAAGATTTCGGATGGCTGCATAGCACAGGTCTGGATTAAATTAAACTAAGGCTGCTTTTACAATAAAGTTTAGATCTTCATAAGTGACTTAAAATGTTGTTTTTATACCTGAGGATAGATTGTATTTTGCCGGGAGAGAAAAAGGATAGGATATGCCTTCTGTGTTCTTTTTTTTTTTTATTATTATTATTATTTCCTTTATCTCTCACAGTTTTGACAGCACTGCAGCTTTAACTTAGCTTAGAGCCATAGTAAATGAGTAACTCCAGTAGATACGGCATTTACTAACCAGAGCATTTGTTAAAAGTAATTAAAAGTAGACTTCACTATGAACATTACGTTTTTATTTTTTGCGTATGCTGTTTCAAAAAATAAGATAAAGCTCACTGAACCTGAACTTGAAAATGTTTTCCATAATGCACTGAACAACTACATGGAGTATAACAGATAGTCACCCTTTCGGGTAAAGCGCAGCATCATCTTGCAGTGCCTTTGGCATATTTTAAAAGCATCACTAGTTAATTATAAAATGAAAAGGTAAGGCTGTATATGCATACTAGGTTTAATCATCCATTATTCTCTCAGTGAAGAGATTTATAAGAGATAGGGAATTCTAGTATTATTGTAAATTATTCACCTTTTAAAACCCCCCTGCTTCCCACAATGCACACATATGTGACCATCACCTACATAATTTAATCTCATAAATAAATGTCTTTGCTATTTCAGGATATCTATTCAGCACTTCTCTTAAGCATTAACGAGAAGCTTGTATTGTAAATGTTCCTGATTTCCCATCCCCTATTTATTTGTATTTTTTCTTGAAGGCACCCTTTATGATCTAATGCTGATTTATTCTGTTTGTTTACTTTTCCCTGCCTTTCTCAGAGATAGCAAAATGCCTTGCAAAGCAACTGATATATGGAAACTGTGTGTTCTTGGATATGAAATCTTGCTTGACTGGTGAAAGTAGTCTGCAGTATTCATTTAAGGAAGTTGTCACTCTTAGAGAAGTAGCTCAAAATAAGAGGGAGACTTTAAAAAAAAAAGATTTTGTGTGTGTGTGTGTATAAAGTATATAGGGTCTCTAGAGCTGACTTTGATTTGTGTCTGCAAAAAAGACATGTTGTGTAACTGCACTGTCTTAAGATTGCTTAGACATACTTCCATGGATATTCTGGATCTGAATTTTGCATAGGAATAGTAAGAACTCCCATGCAGCTAGGTCTCGGGGTTGACTGGGTCTATCTGTAGGGTTGTAAACAGTGGCATGCTGTGTGCATGTTTCCTCAGGCAACTGGAATGTGTTAGTGGTGTCAGGTGAACAGCAGAAATCAGATGGTCCTGCTGCCATCATTGGTAGTAAACGATGCATCAGTAAAGGAACTTCTGAAGCCCAGGCAAAATTTCAGTATTGGATTGTTTTTGTTTTTTTGTTTTTTTTGGTTTTTTTGGTAATAGGAAAAAAAGTCTTGCAGTGGTCTGTATATACTGTATGGGCTGCAGTGACACTGGAAATTACAGTGAACATAGAATCATAAGCTAAAAGATAGTAAAACATGCTCCAGAGATGAATAAACACAGTCTGAGTTTCCTGGTATATGTTTCATAAGTTTTTGGTAGGTGCGGTCTGTCTGTAGCATTACATGGAAGTGTTATGTGAGCAGTGCATTCTTATGCAGTCCAGAAAAGATCTGTTGAATTCTCTCGTTTAACATCTGTTTTGCTGCAGATGATTGTGAAAAAGCTAGATGTCATATTTGGTTTCCAATAAAAAAAGGGAGCTTTTTTCCGATAGAAAAAAGTGAGTAGAAGCCTATGAGATTATTATGGTCCAAGGGACTATTTTGTTGCCTCCATAATTGTCAAATGCTCTGCATTCAATTAAAAGAAAAAAAAATTTTTTGACTTGGTACACTGGAGAATGGCAGACAACTCTGTGATGGGCCAGCCAGGGTTTAAGGGGGAAAAAAAGGAGGTGTGAGCTGAGACTTGCACCGCTTTCAATACTAGTTGAAGGATGGTAGCCTTTACAAGCTGGACAAGCCCTCTTTGAATCTAATGCACACATCAGTTCTTAATAGCATTCAATTGTATACTCTTCAATTTTTGCCAGTTGTGTGTGTGTGCATGCACATGTGTGTGCGCATGTGTGTTTTTGTTTGTTTTTCTTTTTTAACCCTTTTTTATACTTCTTTGAAGACTTTAGAGTAGAATCACGGTATTTTAAACATTAGCTTTCTGTAGCAAGATAGCTTCTTGTTTTTCTGAAATCTGATGATTAATGCCTTTGTTTACTTCTGAGTGATATGCTGTTTGTCACATCATGAGAATGCTTAGAAGTCTCATTCCTTTTCTAAAATGAGCATTCTTGGCTTTGCACAGGTAAACTTTTCATTTTTGCTTGCAGAATTGCCTTAGTTTCTTCTAAAGAATCAAAATAGAAAATGAAATTTTAAAACTGAATTAATGCTATAACAATATTTAACCATTAAATCCGAACACTGAGTTTTGGTATGTTAGGATTATTCCCTTCTCCTGTTACTAGGAGGAGAGATGAAGATGACGACAGCTCGTTATTCTGCATGTAAACAGTGTACTCTCAGCAGCACAGGATTAATTAGACCACAGTTCTGGTAAGCTAAGAGGTTTCAAGTTCTGTAATAACAGAAAAATAACCAATCAGTCAGCAGCTCTGCATATGCCTCCTTCACCTTTGAGCGTCTTAAACATTTGCATTCTAGCAGAGCCATTAGTCAGTTCCCAATCAATATTTACAGTGCAGTAAATTTTAATCTTTCTCAGACAAGCATACAGAGTATCACCAGGTATATCTCAGCGTACACACTACTTACGAGCAAGCGTTGTCTTTTGCTAGTTGGCAAAAAATTACCCTCGGGACTGTGCGATTATCCCTGTGTAGTTTTGGGACAGCAATAGAAGAGTTACCCATTGACAGAGGATATGTTTGACCCATCTTTGAGAAGACCTAACCTGATTCCTTAGAACAGCAGGAAGGAAAAACAGAACTAACATTGTTTTGGGAAGGGTTCATCACTGTCGCTTTGAAGTGATAACCCTGCTGCTCATGTCCAGGAGGTTGTCCATTTGTGGAACCAAATTCATATGCTTATGTTTATGTGCTTGTGTTGTAAATGCGAGCACCGTATCTGTTCCTAATGTATCCTATGATATGATATCAAAATGTGTGTAACAGAATATTCTTATTATATATTGTTTTCCTGGTTATAGTTCAGTTTGAGATGAAGCATCCCAAATGGAGGGAGTGTACTAGATACAGTATCCACAATTGCTTTTTCAGTTCAAGCTTTAGTAATTTTAGAAGGTTGTGGTCATTTTTGGCTAATCAAGCAGACTAGAGATCTTAAAGGTATACTTGCAGTTTTTGCAAAAATCTATCATTGCTTAGAGAATAAAGGCTCAAATTTATGCTCATGCTCTGAGAAAATGGTGAGCCTCAGCTTACTCCTTCTGTTTACTGGCCAGTCATCTTGGAGGTAGCCATAAACTAACCACAGCACAGGCTGCCTTTTGCCCAGCTGTTCTCATGGGAAGAGAGATATTTGAGTCGAGGGAGGTAGCTCAATGTCATGAGAAGCCTGTTTCTTATGGGAGAGCCTCTGTGATGAGTCTTTTCTTTCAGATTCTGAAGAACTTGTATGTAATCTTAAACAGTTCTTTCATGTAATTTCTTTTGGAGCTTAGCGTGTTTTTATTACTCAGTGAAGAACAAACCTAGTCCTTGAATTGATGCGGTCTTACTACGCTGCACTGAATTGTGTATTTGGGTAAATATGTGCTACACCAGTAAAACTTTATTGAGGAGGACATTGCAGCTGATAGAGAATGAAATTAGGTGGTATTTGATTGTATATCTATCTATTCTATCTGTATCTATTAAGTTTCTAATAAACTGAAAGCTTGCTTACCAGCAAAAACTGTTTATTGAAGGTCATGCTTTATGCATATCAAAAGGATAGAGCTAAAGGACGGTAGGGAGCTAGATGCGCAGCTCCTAATGGTGATCAGATATCTTGCATCTATTTTTTCATGTTCGTTGACAGTCTTTCTTCTACAGTTATGTTTTTTGTCAATATTTAGACTTTATTCAACATTTAAAATGCAGAAAATGCAAATGTCAGTTCCGTATTAAGATTTAGCTTTGGTCTTGGAGAAGAAAGCAAAAAGTTAATTGTAAGGTTGTAAATAAATCATTGCTTTTCTTGTGTGAATTTTCATGTGTACTTTTAAAATCTGTTTGTGGATAAAGAAATTGTTAGGTTCTAAAGATCTGAGTAAACTTAGGAAGCTTGTTGACCATTTGAACTAATACTTAGTGGTAGTACGCAGGAGTCTTCAGCTGTCATTTACATAAGAAAACTGTTAAATCATTTCAAGTCTGATGGGACTGTTTCAGAAATAAAAAATAATTGCAGGATGAGAGATGCAGTACCTAGTGCTAAATGAAAGTAAATTTCTAAGGATTTTAGTACCTGATGTCAAATACTTAGGAGAGAAAATAGAGAAAACAATGTTCAATGCAAAAGAAATAGCATTTCATGAAAAAGTTTGTGGTTATTCAAGGTGTGCTATCTTGGAACAAGTTTGGTTTCTCATTTCAGTGAAGCTATACCTATAAAATGTAAAACAGTAATCTTGCGAAAAGAGGAGCTTGCTTAAACCAGAAATTGTCTTTTAACATAACATTTATTATGTTGAAATTTTCAATCTCTCAGCACTAAAATTTTTAAAAACATTCCAAAGCCTTAAAAAGCTAAAGTTATTGAACAGTGCAAGAGTGGAGCTTGAAGGAACAGATCAAAAATTTTAAAATAATTGATAACATTGAAAATGTTGGCAACACTTAAATGTTTCCAGAAAAAAATAGCAAGGAAGTGCTACAGCTATATTGAAACACATTCAAGAGTGATTATTTTCATGACTGATTCTTTTAAAGAGACTTCAGTTAAGATCTGGCAAATAATCTTTACACGTGAAAGTGGAATAACAGAATAATTATACCAGTATAAATATCTCAAAACAATATACAAGTAAGTCTCTCCCATGAAAAATTATGCATGAGTACTGACTGAACTACATGATTGTCATGAAGTATATTTTAAAACACCTTTTTAAAAGAAAGGTCTGTGGAGACTGTCTGTATTCAAAACAATGCTATTTAGACCCATCACAACTCAAAGTTTTATAATAGTAACCTATAACATACTCATGAATTGTGGTGTTCCTCAGTGCTGTAGTGTAGTGTTTGGAATAAAGGTTTAATTTAGAAATCAGCCAAATGATGGATTTTAAACCACAAAACATATATGCTGTGTTTCCACAAGTAATGAGCTAATACAAAAGCATGTTTTTAATATCCACAGGGACTTTATTTCTTCAGAATTATGCAAAAAAATCTGAAAAGCTATCAGAGCATTTGTTGTACATGTGAATTGCAGAAATATTTCCATTTTTGCATAAAAAGATAATGTGGATGAATATAATCTGCGGAGCGTGGCAGTTAATACATGTATGTCATTTTAGCAAAAGAGCTTCCAAGAGAAGGTTTTTATAACATCTGTGCTGTTCATTGGATATCAAAACTCCTTGAAACACTAATTACAGCTTGGTTTCCGCTGCCGGTCGTGCGCGAGGCGGTTCTGGCAGCCGTGCTTCTCGCGACAGTAACGTGTGACTCCGGAGGGCCCGGTGGGAGGACAGCAACAGGGTGGTGCAGCCGTTTCGGTTCCCACCCTGAAGAAAGGGCAGCCGCTGCGACCCCCCTCCTGCCGGGGGCAGCGGGGCAGCAGTGGTGTTCGTGGGGCCAGCTGGGTGCTTCTGCTGAGGGGAGGGGGCCGACCG
Source organism: Rhea pennata (assembly GCF_028389875.1). Lineage (NCBI taxonomy): Eukaryota > Metazoa > Chordata > Aves > Rheiformes > Rheidae > Rhea > Rhea pennata. The sequence goes on along the minus strand of NC_084663.1, from coordinate 137,272,547 downwards.
TGGGGTAGAGTCAGCAAGATGAATCTCACAAAACCTCCTTCAATCCTCTTTGCCTATAAAGCGATCTAAACTGTGGTACTCCTGTTATTAGAGCAGCCTTTGGAGCATCCTACTTGACTTCAGCGGCTTGGTGCAGTTTAGAGCAGGTATTTCAAATTAACCTAAAGATGCAGGAAATGCAGAGATAATGTGAGGTAGCGCAGGTTCGTTCTCACAGGCTTTGCCAATCAAAACTGCGCAGGGTGAGGACATCTCAGATTTTGCTAGCTATTTCCTATATTAGTAATCATTCTAAATTAGCTATGCTGCAAAGATTTAACATGAGGTTAAGGAGAAATTTTTTGAATTTGTTAGTTTTCTCAGTTAGCTTTTAGAAGCTGTTAGAAGTTTAGCTTTCTCAGTTTTTTTTCAGAGATTTGTCATATGCTCTCGCCACATACAGTCTCTTTCCACAGAGGGGCAGTTCTTTATTGATAGGTGGGAATTCTTCTCTAAGAAGCGTCAGCTTGCTGCTGTTTTAATAATTTGAAAAAGGAGGCCAGAAAGTTTGTATTTTAAGAGGATGTAGCTTTCATCAGTTTCTTTATTACTCTGTCTAGATGACTATGAAATTAATACTGAGCTGGTGCTGTGCTCAGAAAACAAATGCTGAGCATAAAACACTGTCTTGAATTAAAGGAGCGCCATGCTAGTGTCTGTATCAATACTGTTTTGGGGTATGTAGAGCATATATATCAATGTTGCAAATTACAAAGTCCTTATCTGGGATATCAGAAAATAGCAGTGGGGAATACGTGAAAGTCATTAGTCTTGTAGCCATTTCTGTTATGCATAAGTGATGATTATACCAGTCAGATCACTATTCTGTGAAGTCTAATTCATGAAAATTTCGAGTTACATTCTTTTTGCTGAAAATTAGTTAGGGCAGTTATTTGTAGTTCTTTGCAGTTATCAGTAGTTCATGCAAAGGTAAAGATGTTCCACAGATTTCTGAATTGTCCTTGTCATAATTCTTACTTTCATCTGTGCACTCATTTATATGGTGAGATTGTGGCTTAATGTCTCATTCCAAGGATGAACTAATTCTGTGATGATGACATTGCTCTAAAAACAACAGCCCGTCATTATGTTCTGCTCAGCTTTTCCAAAGACTTCATGACAGATTAAATTGCAGGTGATGATGATAATGGATCCAACGAAAAGGAGTATGGGGGGGGCTTCTCAATGCAGTAGACCTGAGAGATGACAGAGATGGCAAATATCAAGTAAGAAACAAGCTAATGAATAGAAAAGAAGGTTCCTTTCTAAAGACTGGTGGTTTAACCGGGTAAAGCCAGTAGGCATTTGAAATTTGTTTTCTCTGTCTTTTGGTGTTATTTCTACTTCAGATATGGAGGGGAAAAATGTTATAACTTTCCATGAAGGTTTTTGGGAGGGGAAAAAAAAAGCTTCTAAGAAAGAAATTACTACTAGGGAAGTAAATATATACATGTACACAAAAATACACATTTATTTATGTCCGTGTGTGGGAATACATATGTGTATACATTACATACATATGTACCACTCTATCTCTCTCTCACACACACACATACACACACACACACATATATATAAAGTTGGTAGTGAGATTGGGAGTTAGTTTTGACTCTCTTAATTTTTGAATAGTTAATCCATGAATAAAACTCTTCCGTGCAACCAGATTGCTTTTTTATATTGATTATGTATAACTTAACTTTCTGGCAGAGCTAAAGTCCAGTTGTTGTTTACATCTTGGTGCTTTTATTTCATATCTGGCCTGAGCTAAAGTGCTGAACCATGACAAATCTACAATGCAGAACATTTCTTTATAAAGATTGAGCACCATAATTCTGCAGGCTAGGATAGAGTTTATTTAACAAAGTGCTGAGAAAAAATAGCAAATTCATCACCCCAAGTCCTTTATTCCCATTCCACTGTGGGGTGACATTTTTAGGCTCGGCAAAGCATCATTCCAGCTTGCCACTTCAGCAGCATGAAATTTACTGAGGATATAGGTTGGGCACTGGCATATTAAGCTGAACAGGCATCTGTTGTTGTAGGCAGTGACCAACAACAATTACAGTTCCCCATCTGCGAACCTGATGTATTATGTAGACTTTTTTAAAGCTGTATTGACAAACATGTAGTCAAGATAATTAGCCTCTGGAGGCTTCATTGAAAGACATGAAAGCAGCTGTGTGTATTGTGAGAATGCACAGGCTTTTGCAGCAGCAGCAGTGTGAGGCTGAAGTTGAACCCTTGCGAAATAAAGGCACTTAATTGTATTAAAAGCAACAGCAACATGCTCCTGAAACCTCATTGCTTCTGTTAAATACATACTTCTATATTAGAAATAGTTGAGAATTCATTATGAAAGTACTTGCTATGTTTGTCTGTCAAGAAATCAGATTTTTCTTGAAATGTAATTTAGAGTCAACCTTCTCCAAATATAAGAACAGAGCAGAGTACCCTTTGTACTTCAGAATGTGCATGATTTTGCGTTTCTTAAAAATGTTTTACTTTTTTATTTCACTGCCTAACTGCTGACATCTGAAGCAACAAGCCGCAGAAATAATAGCACTTGCTGGGGTTAAAAAAAATGCTCATTATATTTTTGTGTAAGGAAAGTATGTTAAAGTATACAACCTCCCCCCAAACTGAAGGCGAGTGTAGCAAGCATAAGTGTAGCCTTCAGATTCCTATTGTGCTTTTATCTCAGCATTTCCATTCTGTGATGGTTCTCATGGTGGCTCCATGGTAAGAAGGCACTCTGATTTGTCGTTCTGGGTACCGAAAACGCATGATGTAGTAAGTTTGCAATGTGATCTCTGGTACCGTTACAGATATATGTAAAAACATCAGTGTCTGGCCTTAGCAAGTTATAAAATATTAGATGTTAAAACTCTCATTACACCCATGATTGACTGGCGCTGCCCTACTTAACCTACTGTATCAAGCCCTAGCCTCACTTGTTGTTTCACAAGTGAAATTATGTGTTAGTACAGAAGGTGTGTGTTAATTTACAAGTTAAACTGGTTTCTTTAGAGATGAAGCTAGAATCTACTCATATTATGTTCAGGCAAATCTAAAGAAAGAAAAAATCAGATCGCACACTTTTTCCACTTGGCAGAACAGAACCTGACAGAAAAGAGACTGGTTTTGGGTCGTTTTCCCTTGCAAGGCAGGCCCATACGCGTGTTTTTATTGGCCTGCCTTTCTGAACTTGATGTTTTCTACAGCTGCTGATATCAAAGGCTGAAGATCTTCAGTGACTACAGCCTATTCTTTTTGGAAACTTTGGAATTTTGGAGGTTTTTATTTATTTATTTATTTTTAAGTCCTGTTAAATCCAAATTGAGAAGACATTGGTGCTTACATCAAAGGCTAAATTAACTGACTACATGTTACTACATTTGCAATTTCTGTTTAGGAAAAGCAGAATATTTGTCTACTTACGTATCTATAGACTACGTACCTATAAAAAGCAATACTGGTAGCATAATGCCTTCTGGCTATAATGCCTGGCTAGGGTCAGGACCAGATCTTTAGAAAGTGCAATGTTTACTCTGAATCTTCTGTCTTCTTTTCAATAGTTTCTGGTTACTGAAAACTCTTGAGCAAAGTTTATTATTTCAGCTAATCTGTTAGGTCTTGTGAAATAACTGCATAAAATGGTATTCTGACTTGAAAGAGGGCAAACTAAGGTATGATCTTGCGCAAATCTGGTTTGAATGTTGCCTCATTTGCCAAGTTCCCGGGTTCTCTGCTTCATCTCTGCGAAGTATTATATTGTTTGTATTGTAATATGTAAAGAAGCCACAGCCATAGAGAGGGAGACTCCGTTGTGTTGAACTGAGTGGAATAACAAACAGATTGCAATATTCCCCTTGATGCTGCGGGAGCAGTAATACCTGCACTTTGAGTGCAGCTATCTGTCATCTGATCTGTCATCAGATGTTAATGCATTTAGTGTTGATGAAGTATTACCAGTTTCCTTTATATCACCTCCAGTTTAAACTAGAGGTTTATCAGTGACATTCATGGTATATATCTTGGTGGCTCGTATTAAGTTTTTAAAAACTCCTTCCAAACTAGATATTAGAGTTCTTTAAATCTCCCCACTCTTTAGGGAGAACTAAAGGCAACTTCAATGTACAATTTTTCTTGGCTCTTCTAGCAAGAAGGAATTGGATGTACCTTTTGTTGTAGTGCAATTGAAAAATTTGAAAAAGTCATGCAGAGGCGGGTAGAAGTGTGGCTAACACATAGCTATTGCGTTTCAGAGACTAGATCTTTTAAGAATGGTTGGGACTTTTTAAAAAGCCTGCTGCTCCAAGTGACTGTCATTTCCTCTGTTCTGGAAAGCGAGGGCACAGAACCCTCCATCACAATTTGGAAGGTGAAATTTGTTACTGGAAGATGATTCTATGAGCTGGTCTTACTCAGAAGATGAAGGCTCTTTCAATCTAGAGAGGAGTTATCATGGGAGGATTGCCACTGGAGGAGGAGGAAAGGGGGAGAAAAGGAGAATTTCCAGAACTCTTAGGATATTTCAGAAAAAGATTAAAACAAATGATCAATTTACTTATTCACTGCCTCAAAAAGCAAGAGTTTGGTAATTTTCCAGAGTCCACCAACTGCAGTAATGAGATCTGATCGTTGCACCAAGAACACTTCTAGGGGAACCGTGTTCAGAACGGTTTGCAAGGAAGGCAGTGTCTCTGCAGAAAACTGTCTGTTTCTAATTGGAGTTTGTCAGCCTTTTGAAGATACGTAATTTGGCTAAATAGAAAAAACTGCAAAACATCAGGTCCAATAGAGCTTGTTTTATAGGAATATGTGTACTATTCTTCTTTCTTTTTGCCGTCAGTCCTCACAGTGCTGTCCCATAAATCAACGACTGACTGGTCTTTCTTATTTATATCACTTGTAGCAATTCGTTAGCTATGTCTTATCCAAAGGGCTTTTATTTTTGGCTTTATGGTCCTTTAATCTGCTGTTTTCTGGCACTGACCCATGATTCTGCGTCCGTCTCACAAATCCAGCCTGAAAGTGTGTTTTCCTACAGGGGATGGAAACAGTTCATCCTGTCTATCCAGGGACATATTCCAGAGATTTATTGGCATGTCCTGTGACATCAGACTTCTTTGGATTGTTTTCTTTAGAGAAACTCTGCAGTTTGGGAATGGATGCTAATGAGCTTCACAGACAAGTAGTAGAATAGTAAAATGAATGGTATAATGAATGGTAGATCTAGACATATCCTACTTCTCTTCTGAGCTAGTAAGTGCATTACATAATTTTAAAAAACACACTTGAATACAGTGCAGCAACTGCATCTCACAAGCAAGGGCTGCCAAGTATCAGCACAGTCTCCATTTAAGATACTTGCTAACAGATTCCATCACAAACTACTTCACTTAATTTTTAGATTTACCTATCTCCTGTATAACTTATTGAAATATATAGTCATTGCATTATTAAAATCTTCCTTACGAACTAAGATCTCTAGTAATAGGGAACCCGAATGTGGCACCGTTGAGTGAGTATCATTGCTTTAGAAAATAAGATAAGCTAAATATATTTAGAAGGGTCTTCCCACAGTTGTTAACCTGCTAGATTTACAGAGCAGGAGACGAATGACATATTTTAAGCATGGAGTTACAGTACAGTGTGTCTAGAAGTTTAAATGAAGGGTGATCTTAGCAAGGTAGATAGGAAAGGAAATGCTAGTGCACAGAAAGGCCAGTGGCCTTGGGGGGATGGCGCTCTCTCTACACTTTCCTAGTCAAGGGAAAGGAAATGGTTTTTCTGGAAGAGAGTTCACTGCCAAAGCCAAATATTAGCTGCTGTATGCAACTCTTTAGAGGAGCCTATTTTTCTTTGTCAATGATGGCTCGAGCTAAGGGGGATGAACATCACTAAACCAAAGGTTGCTTTTCTGAACATTTCCCAGAGGCTCTGCAAGGTCAACATTCAAGTGAAACATATAAGAAGCACTTAAGAGTCATCAAGAGGCATTTGTTCTCTTGGGGTTTGCTTGGAAGTCAGAAGAGGGAAGAAACAGTGCAGTGGAGATGTGCGTATATAAGAGCAAGTGGAAGAACGGAAGACAAAAAAAGCTTAAAAATTGGACTGGCAATGTCTTCTGTGACATCCTTCTCCATATTGCAAATGTGCCTGAAACAGCAATAAACACCTTTGAAAACAAGATTTAAAACAACAGCAACAACAAAAACTTTGCTCTATGGAGTGTAGAATTCCTTGTCTGTTTAAAAGGCATGGGCAGAGGGAGGAGGGGAGGAGAGGACTCACAGGGTGTGAGGCTGTGTTGGGAACAGGATTGCAGAAGGCATCTCTGCACCTCAGACTTCTGCAAAAAGGCTTGGCTGAGGTTGAACAGCCAACGTGTGAATTGTCATTTTTTTTAGATGGACATCTGCTGAGAGAAATTGCATCGTAAGGGATGGAGTTAAATGTATCTTGGCTGGGTAAAGGTTATGGTGGGACTATGGCACGACTAACCTTGCAGCTGGCAGAGGGCTGACAAGAGGGCATCCTACTCTCTGCCCAGCTATCAGGAGACCTATGAAGCCCTCATTCTCCTCATATAGGTCCCTAAGTTGATTTCACTCCAGACACATGCCAAAGTGATTTTGAGTATTTCTATCTGATGACTGGGATTCCTTTTCTTAATGGATTCAAAAAAAAAAAAAAAAAAAAAAGAAAAAAGAAAAAAGAATTCCCTCTTAATTTTCACACAGACCTTTGCTACTACCTAACAAGTAAAAATTGGCTGCCTTTTTAGGAGATGAATTGCATCTTTGTGGCCCCCTTAGTGCAACTAAATAATTTCATGGGATTTTCTGACTGAGATTGAATCATTTCAAACTCAACTGTGTTTGCATTTCCCATGAGGTTGGAGTTACTGGCAGCAAATGTAATTGGGCAATATTTACATCTAAATTGATTTGAGTTTCAGTTTCAAAGAGATACCGAGACAGTCAAAGAAGCTCTTTAGAATCACTTTGGTTTTCATAAGGACATAACATCTCTGCAATCTATTCTTCAGTGATAACTCAAAAAAAATCACTTTTAAATCTTAAAGCTGTAATTTTGTCTTCTAGCACATCTTTGGTATTACTGTATTCCTAACCATTATGGTCCATCAGATGGTAGATCACTTTTTTTTTTTTTTTTTTCTTTTTAAGTGCAGTGTCAAATTGTGAACACTCCTTGTACCTCTTGCTTTTTCAGCACTCCTTGAGATTTCATTTCCTGTATCACATGGTGTGCCAGAGGCTCCTGGCCCCTGTGGTGTTGAAATTAAAAAAAAGATTTCATGGAGGCCTCTCTTCATTCACGGGCAGGGCTTTCGCTAGGCAGTTGTCCCCTTTAGGCAGTTGTCCCCACTGCTGTCTGGCTTGTCCTTCTAGTACCCGCCCGGCGCGCTGGGGAGGCCTCCGAGGGGGAGGCTGCTGTGCCGGCCGGGTGGTGCGTCTGGGGCTGTTGCTGAATGTCTCCTGGCCACGAACGAGCTGGAGCTGCTCTTTGGTGCAGGAGGTTACGCTGCTGGGCAGCCGGGGCAGTTGTTAGGTGAGGTGGTGGCTGAGAATAGGATAGACCGGGTAACCTGCTTATCTCAGAGTTCAGCTGTACACCTTTTGAATAAGATTACAAAAGTATTTGTTCTCATCAGGGACCCCAAGTCTGGAGAGCAGAAACTAGCTATAGGATGGACACTTGGAACGGAAGAACGTAGAACAAAGGCTGTAAATCCAAATGTAGATGAACCAAATGTGCTTCCCCCTGTGATTTTTTTTTTTTTTTTTAACATCCTGGAAAAACTTCTCACCTATCTCACCACAAGTTGTGTGGAGAAAATAGCTTCTTAAAGGCATTTATTTTCTTAATCTCTCCAGTCCAAGAAGATTTTAATTTTCCGCTACCTCCAGGAACTCCATAGTAGTAGTATTTCAGCATTTCGGATACTTTTTTTTTCTTCCATCACATGTCAAGGTGTCAGATTTACAGCACAGTGTTTCCAATGCAAGTGCTTGGATGCTGTTGCTTCTCATTTCCTACTAAAATGTGTATCCTAAATTTGCTCACTGGAAAACATTTTGCTACAGCTAAATATTTTGAAACAATGCTTTATACATGGAGAGAACCATTTAGCTCACCTATTTATTTACGAATTACATCATATGATGGTATACTGCTGAAGCAGGCAGTTATTTAGAATGTATACTAAATTTTGGTGAAGAAATAGTTCTTCAATAAGGAAAGAAGGAAGGAAATAACATTGGTGTATAATCTTGTTTTCCTGGTGCTTGCTTGCTTTTATTTATTTATTTATTTATTTATTTTTTTTAATCTATCACAAAACAGTAACAACTCAAGCAAAGCATGACTGGGGACAGCTCTCTTCCAAATTATATCATAATGAGTCTTTAATGTGAATAAAGAATTTAATGTAAATAATGTGAAAGACAGAATGGCAATTTCTCCTTGCAGTAGATCAGGACTTGTCTATGCATACTGTTTCCTTCAAAGGTCAGTTTTTGCACTTACCATAGGTTTCATCTCTAAGGTGACAATTTATCAGGTTAATTCTTTGTATGTGGACAAAGAAAAAGAAAGATCTGAGTAACTTGTTAGTAGGATATTCCATGGCAAAAGTGAGAACAGAAGCCTGGAGTGTCTTCAGGAGCTACTAGAGCAGGCATTTGATCGGTGAGAAAAGATTTTCCCGGCTGTTCCTTCTTCATGGCTCCTCTTCACTCAAAATTTAGCTTCTTTGGGATTGTATCAACTGCTTGGCAGTGCTGGACAGTTTCATTTGAATAGAAGGAAAAATGGGGTACAGTTTCAGAAAGTTATTGTGTAAAAATGAGGAGATTGATGCTATCTGCAGACAGGATTTTCATTTTAGTGAAAAGCATTGCACTGGGTCATGAGACTTCCAGAGATATCTTTCAGGACAAAATAGCTGTGCTGAGTTCAAAAGGAAAAAATACAATGAGGAAAGAACTGACTGCTTCAGTTTCTATGTGAAAATCAATGTCCTTTTCTGTAAAAGAAAAAATATTGCTGCTGTAGTACCACTATATTTCAAATAGTATTTGAAATACTATTACAGCCTGTTTACTGTTGCAGTGTAGCTATTACTTGGCAACTTAGCTTATTCTCCTGTTACAAGAATCATGCTAATAATTCATATTGACTGCTGTGACCTCTGCTGGAGAGAAGAGAGTCAATTTTCTTGTAGGCATTCTTCTCAGAGCCTGGCAACATTCGCTTTATTTATTTATTTGTTTGTTTCCTGCAGCAATTTTTTCTACCTTCCAGGTGGCTGGAATAATTTACATAGTTTGTCACTTACCTCTTGCCACAAATCTAGTTCAAAAACAAATATCTAATGAAATTTTAATCCATTTAAGCTTTTGGTTCAATTTTATGGGTGTGTACTTTGCACGTGTTGTGCTGCATATTTTATCTTTGCATATGAATATCTGAATGTTTAAATCCACAAATACATTTCCCTTTACACCTTTGCCTCACGTGCCTTTATACAATCTGTCATGCTTTTGAATGTCTCAAAATGTTTATATGCAAGCTTAGATTGCATCATCTTTCCAAGTATACATACTGAATCTGTAGTCACGTCTACTTAGTTTGAAATCTGTTTTAATTCTGCCTCTGCTTAGTTGACAGCAAAGTCATCTCAGAATAGTAGATCTTTGGCTTAAGACTCTGTAAGAATAGCTGCTAATTCACTATTTCTAGTTTGTAAACATGCAGGCATACCACAATCAATGGCTTAAAGATTGACTGTATGTTCCAATTTACTAATTAGCTTTCACTTTAAGGAGAGGTTTCCTCATGTATCATTGTTTTGGAAATCTTGCTAGTTTTTTTTTCTTTCCTGAAGGATTTATTGCTGTAGTCCTGTAAATCAGGACTGTAATGGATTCAGATTAATAACCTTCCTAACTATGATCACCCTATCCAAGAAGGGTTTCAGAATGGAGTAGTAGTGAGTGTGCTTATGCCTTTTTCCTACTGCGAGCAGGACATTGTAGCCCTATCATGCCAAACAACCAAAGCATTATGAGCTCTGACCCCAAAAGCACGCTCAAAGTTACTTTTGATTGATGCCTCTTCTCAGAGAATCTGCTCATCAGCCTCGGAGCAGCTTACTAGAGAGACACCTAGGCTCACAGGTTGCTTATTCTCTGCACAACTGTGGGCAGTGTTACTGTGGTTTGGTTGTAAAAGATGGGGAAGTGGGTCTGCAGAGTGCAAGGTTTTTGGGGTGAGTAGGAAGCTTTCAGGGAGAAGTGTGAGATGGAGTTAGTTGCTTCTCCATGCAGCCTTTAGGGTTGCTCTTCATGCTCCCTTCCGGTGAAACGGCTTCTCTCTGGCAGGCATACAAACTAGGTGTTGGGGTTGCAGCCAAAATAGCTGGGAGAGACAAGGAATAGAACTGACCGAAAGATCAGGTCTGCACCTGAGAGATGGAGAACTTGTGGTTCACTGTTTCTATTATGGGTTTGAATGCTGGAATAGCACAAAATGTTGATGAGGAATAAAGCGTGAGGAGGAGGATCTGAAAGGGAAGAGCTAAAGAGGGGAACGAAGGAAGAAGGATGTGGGGAAAATGGAAGGCAAGCTACAGCACAGAGGAATCAAAAACCTTTCTAGTCCAGGAATTGTAAAATCTAAATAAATTGTCAGGAGGGGAAGGGAAAAAAGAATTCTAGAAGCATTATCAAAAGTCTTGTTTGTCACCATTTTGATTATTTAAAATTGCATGTGCTGATGCTGTAAATATCCTCCTGATGCATTACTGTCATAGGTTCAGAGGAAATGTGTCTTTGCTTGCTACCTGCCACAAGCTCTGGCCAGTGGTGGCCAGGCAGATATTATGAAGCTTACTGCTCTGTGTCCTGAGCTTTGTCGCTCAGTGGGGAAATTCTCTGTGAACTCTTGGAAACCACTGTCACCTTGCTGCGCTCTGAGAGGTATCTATAAACCCAGCAGAAGTCTGCTCTGGAGACTGTAGTTCTCATAGAATCACAGAATCAGTAAGGTTGGAAGGGACCTCTGGAGATCATCTGGTCCAACCTCCCTGCTCAGCAGGGTCACCTAGAGCATGTGAGACAGGGTTGCATCCAAGGCCTTGAAGATCTCTGGAGAAGGAGACTCCACAACCTCTCTGGGCAACCTGTGCCAGGGCTCCGTCACTCTCACAGTGAAGAAATTCCCCCTCATTTTCAGGCGGAACTTCATGTGCTTCAATTTCTGCCCATTGCCTCTTGTCCTGTCACACGGGACAACTGAAAAGAGTTTGTCCATGTCCCCTTGACATCCTCCCTTCAGGTACTTGTACACATTGATCAGATCCCCCCTCAGTCATCTCTTCCCCAGGCTGAAGAGGCCCAGCTCTCACAGCTGTTCCTTGTAGGGCAGGTGCTCCAGCCCTCTGATCATCTTTGTAGCCCTGCATTGGACTCTCTCCAGTAGCTCCATGTCTCTCTTGTCCTGGGGAGCCCACAACTGCACACAATACTCGAGATGAGGCCTCCCCAGGGCTGAGTAGAGGGGCAGGATCACCTCCCTCAACCTGCTGGCAACACTCTTCCTAATGCACCCCAGGAGACCATTGGCCTTCTTGGCCACAAGGGCACATTGCTGGCTCATGGTCAATCTGTCATCCACCAGCAGTCCCAGGTCTTTCTCTGCAGAGCTGCTCTCCACAACGTCAGCCCCCAGCCTGTACTGGTGCCTAAGTGCAGGACTCTGCCCTTGCCCTTGTTGGACCTCAGGAGGTTCCTCTCCGCCCAGCTCTCCAGCCTGTCCAGGTCTCTCTGAATGGCAGCACAGCCCTCAGGTGTATCAGCCACTCCTCCCAGCTTGGGATCATCAGCAAATTGCTGAGGAGGCACTCTGTCCCCTCATCCAGGTCATTGAAGAAGTTGAACAGGATCGGACCCAGTACTGAGCCCTGGGGGACTCCACTAGCCGCAGGCCTCCAACTAGACTCCAGGCCACTGATCGACCCTCTGAGCTCTGCCTTTCAGCCAGTTCTCAATCCACCTCACTGTCCACTCGTCTAACCCACACTTCCAGAGCTTGCCTAGGAGGATGTTATGGGAGACAGTGTCAAAAGCCTTGCTGAAGTCAAGCTACACAATGTCCACTGCTCAAAGGTACAAAACGTCCACTGCTCATCTTTATTAGTAGACTAGGTCTACTAGAAAAGAATTTTTACGCTACTGAAATTACAGTTACAAAAATTAGTTTCCAGAATTGGAAACAAATACAACACAAAAAAAATCTGATTTTGAAAAATAGATTATTGGTTTACAAGTGAAAAACTCTTTTCCCTCTAGCAAGCCTTGATCTAGAGAACTGTGGTATTTGAGCACTGTGATATTTACATAGTAAAGTGACAGTTACTCCTTTTCCTACAAGATTGATTTAAGGAATATTTCTATTGTCTGGCAAAATAATCTGCCTGCTTGACATCTCCTGTTGAAAGCTTCTGAAGACCTGTGACAAAAGGCAATCTTTTAAGAATCATAATTATGACTTTCAGATTGTAACATTCATTCCACCATGAGCTTCAGTAGAACAAATGCAATACAATGGTTACTGAAACTGGAGTGGTAATGCTTAAGTTATAGTACTTCCACCATTGTTTGAAGGAGGCACTCTTCTTGGAGCCCTTTTTCCAAGATGCATATCCAGAAAACACTCCTCTGTGGAAAGCATTCAGATACTCTTTTGTACTTGCAGAAATACTTCTGCATATGCAAAAATCCGAAACAGCCAATGAATGGAGTCTTATAGCATCTTTAAAAACAGATTGTAGTTGTATTTCAAGGATGGAAACACTGAAATGGAAACAACCTGATGACACAGTAGAAAAGTGTGGATCATACGTTCTAAGTGCAATATTAAAATATCTAGAGCACAGGCAGTCTGAATTTAGGAATAGGCAGTGCGATTTTAATACATCTTTTAAGAGCTAAGAATCTTTTGGTATTACTTTCAATATTTTCCTTCGATGTTTGGTAATGTAATGAAACTTCACAACTTTCACTCCTCATGTTCTAGGTATGGGGTCCTTGAGGTTGGTAATGCTACTGACTGCTTCTTTTCATGCTGTGTGCCATTATGCATGTATCCGCAGAAAGATGACAGGAGCATTTTCTTGATGTGAAAAGAAGACTGAGTTTCTGCCTAATCATTGCAATATTCCTTAGTTTTTGTGCTTTGAAGAGATATTTGCATAGTTCCTCCCTCACCCCAAGCAGTCATGGATATCTTGACTTCAAAAGAGGATTATTTACTTGCAGAATGAAGGGATAAAATTTAAAGAACTGTTCTCAGATTTAGTGTTCCAATTGTATAGTCTCTTTTCCAAATTGTAAAATGGCATAAATAATATTATTTTCACATAGGAGAACTGCAAATGCAATTTGGTATCAAAGAGCCTGTATTAGGACAGAGTTGGAAAGAATACAGCATAATTTGTTTTGGTTTACCTGCCAAAAATGTTTCATTTGGAGACTTTCTCCTCTAGAGGATGGGGGAAGGATAGTGATAAAGCCTGATTGTTTAGCAATTTTCTGCCTGTTAATCCAGAGAAGTCTATGCCATTTTTAGAGAAGACAGAAATAGAAATTACAGTAAAAATAATGACATAGACTCTTTCAGCTATTTCAGCTATTATCATTTTGCCCCTTCCCTACCCCTCTTTCCACAGGAGGTGAGACTAAAAGATAGATTTGTCTGTCCCTTCTTTAAAGTCCAGCCTTCTGGGAATCTAGCCAACTGCTTTTAATGCTTAGTTCTCAAACATTATTATTGTTCTGGATAAGCTGATGCTAGACACGCAGCTTTCCTTTACATTTAGTTAGTTACCATTGCTTAGGTCAGGCAATCTGACCTCTTCTAAAAAGGGATGTTGAGTGGCAATTTGACAATTAGACTTGTCAGGAAAAACATGTTGTATGTCTGGCTTCTTAGACATGGTAGATTTTTTATTTTATTTTATTTTATTTTACATTTTTCCTTTGTCCTGTACAGCATTAAATAATGTTGTGTTTTCATCTTCTATTCTTGGTAGGATTTTCTGACTTCTGTGGCTTGAAAGGCTTTTTATGATAACTTTTAAGAGTACCTGGCCATAGTTAGTTAGCTCTGTGGCTTCTATTAATACAAAATCTCAGTCACTGGTTAGCAATAACTTACGTGTCAGAAACACAGCCCTGAACTTTCAGTTGTTAGGTAAGACTTCAGCAAACGTGACGTATGTGGTAATGAGTAATGAACGAAAAAGTAATTACTGTTTCATGAATTTTATTTATAGAAAGGAGCAGGGGCTGGCTTGAACCTACAGGCCTTTTCCTTTATGATTTGTTTGCCTAATACTGGTTGTTGTTGTCTTTTCATTATTTCAAGCTATAGATGTTGAGGGGAAAAGAATTAATATGATTTTACTCATATTACATCAGTTGTCTAAATCCCACAAGATAGCTGTTAATTTTGTTTTCGTTTATGTCACAGTTAAAAAGTCAGTGAATAGATTTGACTCAAAAGCTTTTATTTTCCTTTTTTCTTCTTTATGTCAAAATAAGTAATATCTTAGATTAACTCTGCTTTGAGGAATGTGGGAGATAGTAACCTCTGGTAAGCAGATGGTAAACCATTTTAAAATAATGGGCTACCAAACCATTTTGGCTTCTTAGTGTAGAGTATTAAATGGATTTTTGTCGTATTTCTAATATGAGGAAAATATGATGGATTCTGTAAGGCTACATTCTGAACTTAATGATAGCAGACCTGCAGTAATTTAGATCATCACTTGTTGGGACTGAAAAATAAACAAAACTGGCCGCAAAGACTTGGATTTTTAGCTCCTGCTTAATCTTCTGTGTTTATGCATAAAACAAATTGAATTTTATAGCAGAGTGGTGGGAGAAGGGGAATATAGAAAATCATGTATCCTAGTGATACCCTGTATCTTTCCTCTATCACGTAGAAACAAAAAGAGCATGTGTTGATTATATCACCTCAGTAGTGTCAAATAGGATTTAAAGGAAAAGAAAATCAAGATACTATTCATGTACAGTTGGTGGAATAAATACCTGCTAATGGTTCAGCTGGGATTTAGCAAAACATGTTTGCTGATACAGAGAAAGTTTTGAGTTTGTGGGGGTGACTCCTTAGCCTGGTTTCTGAAGGAGGAAAAAAAAGCTTATATAATATCACTGTCTATTTATTTGTCTGTCATACATTTTAACTCATTGTCAAATGTATTTCAAGCTGGCCAGATGGGTGGTGATCTCAGTGATCTTAAAATAATCTAACATAATCTTTAGCCAAATGGACTGTCCTCCCTTCTTATGCACTTACCTTTGGCCCTTTTTATAACTAGAGGCACAGTAGATGCTTGGCCTCAAGCAGCAGCCAATGGGTAGAGGACACCCACCAAGGTTAAAGTGTTAGATGGGGGATGCAATAGCACATGCAGAAGACTCCGTTTCTATTTATGGCTATTTGCCTGAGCTGTGGTGGCAGAGAAGAAGGAATGATTTCTGCTGAGGCAGGATTGTAGGCTGGACACCTTTGGGCACTGAATTAGGACCAGTGCTATGAAGAGTCCTTGACAAGGGTTAGTGGTTAGTGACTTCACCCTCTGCGGGACAAACACTCCTGTCTGGCAGGTCATTGAGAGAGTTCTGCTTCTTGCCTGAAGCCCAGATCTGTGGCATTGCGGATGGGCTGCCAAAGCTTGTTTGGCTTTCTCACTGTAACCATGGCAGCCCATCCAGATGGGCACCAGTGACACAGCCAGCAGAAATCTTGAGCAGATTGAAGGTAACTGTAAGGCTTTGGGGTAGATATGAGAGAGATGGGAACTCAAGTGGCAAGCTTCTCAGTCCTTGCAAGTAGGAGTTTATTTTAAATGAAAACTTATTGAGAGCTCAGGAATAAATGATCCCATTGTGCAGGAAGGCTGAGATTTTTTTCAGAAGGCCCCCTTGGCTATGCAGGTAACTTCTTCATGAACTAAAACAGAGAAAGAGAGCATACAAGAAGAGGGAAGAAGAGCAGGCAACACAGGAGGAATATGAAAGCATAACTTGGTTACTTAGAGATGAAAATTAAGGAAAAAATCCAGTTAAAGCTAAAATTTTAGCTAAAGTAACAAGGTGGGATTCTTAAAGTAGATCAATAGCAAAAAAGAGTTCAGGAAAACTAAATTCACTGATGAATAGGAGACACAAGCTAATGAAGGATGATACAGAAAAGACAGAGGCATTGAATACCTCATTTGCCTCAGTCTTTATAAGCAAAGCCTGTACCTCCACTTCTGCATATACTAGTGTTTTTTGAGAGAGAAAGGGACAGCCAATAGTGGGGGAGAAACAGGCTTTGGACTACTAGGAGAAGCTGAATGTATTCAGATTAGTGGAACTGGATGGGATTTGCAGAAGGGTGCTGAAAGGCCACTGTCTATCATCTGCAGAAAAAATGTTCAGTTAAAAGAGGTCCCCAATGACTAAAACATTATACCCATCTTGTAAGAAAGGCAAGAAGGAGGATGTGGGGGACTATAGGGTGGTCAGCCTCACTAGAATGCCTGGAAAGATCATGGAGTGTATTCTCATTTCTAAACATGTGAAGGGTAAAAAGATAAGAACAGTCAGCATGGATTTGGTAAGGGCAAATCATGCTTGACCAGCCTTATTGCTGCCTTTGAAAAGACTGACTACAGGGGTGAGGGAGAGCAGTGGGTATAATATAACTTGAAGTCAGTGGGGCTTTTAGCATTGTCTTCCATAGTGGTCTCATTTGGAAATAGAGGAAATATTGGCTGGAGAAGTGGACTTCTGGATGTGTTGAAAAAAATTGACTGGAGACAGGGCTAAAAGATTACTGATATTTTGTTTACAGTTGACCGTCATTAATGATCAGTATATCTGGGGGGAGGGGGGGAGACTATACTGGGGCTGATACCATTAAGATCTTCATGAAGTAGGTTGGGTCATGAGGCAAGATGCCCTTTCAGAAAATTTGAAGGTGAGCTAAATTATCTTGGTGGTTGACAAGCTAAATGGTAGAGCTTCAGTCTGAAGAGACTTGAGGACTGGGACAACACAAAGCTTCTGAAGCTGAGATATGAGAAGTACAAAGTTCAATACCTGGTGCAAAATAATTCTGTGCATTGCTACAGGAAACAGACTAGCTAAGTAGTAGCTCTACTGGAAAGGATCAGGGGGGTATGGTGGTTTCCAAGGAATCTAGGCTTTGAGCCAGCAATGTGCTATCATTGCATATAAGGCAAACCTGGTACTGGGCTACACTAGAACAAGAATGACCAGTATATCAGTTATCCTTTCTACTCAGTGTTTGTGAGGCTGTGTCTGCAATGCTGAATTCAGTTTTGGGTGCCCTGCCCACTATTTCAAGAGACAGGTAAAAAAGCGGAGAGAAGCCGGTGGAAGCCTATTGAAATGGTTAGGGTCTTAGGGACTGTGTCCTCCAAGTAAAAGGTTGATGGAGTTGGGTTCACGTAGTCTAGAAAAGAAGAGGCTAAAGAACAATCTAATTGCAGAAGAAAACTTAAGATTTACAAAGATGTTGAAGCTGGACCCTTTTCAGTAAAGGCAGATAGTAGACTGAGAGGTAATGACACAAATCATGACTTGGGACTAAACAGTAGGGAAGAACTTTTTCTCTGTGAGGGCAGAGCAACATTGAAAGAACTTGCCCAAAGAGGTGATGTAATCTTCATACTTAGAGGATAACAGGACTCAGTTGGATGGTGCCATGGCTGACTTGATCTGCTGTTGATGATAGTCCCACTCTAGCAGAAGGTGAGAGAGAAGTTTATCTAAGGCAGCACTTCTTTGATCCTGTGAAGTGTCCGAAGTGCAAGTGATCTAGAGTTGTTGTAGTGAAAAGAGATGTAATGATGGTTTGAAGACATTTGGTTCCTACAGCAAAAAGCTATAGGAAACGCATCTTCATTCAGCAGAATGCAGTTCACAGACTGCTTGGTTTCTTAGTATGGTTTCAACATCTTGGATTTCACAGATGACCTGAAAGGAGTTTTTTCATTCTGTATCTTCTAAAATAGTTTTAAATTGCATCCAAAAGGACAGTTAATTTGTCAGTATCAATAGCATTCTGTACAGGAATGTATTTTTAGCATTAGGGAACTAGGCTTTGCATACACATCTTGTCACTGTTAGCACTTATTAAGCTAAAATAAAGTTCTGTATTTTTACACTTGAACTATAATTTGAAAAGCTTGTAATCACTTTTTTTTTGAATTGGAAATACAGGTACTTGCCGCAAAGGTGGAGTTTCGAAATGTAAGACTTTTGTCCACATATTCTTTCATCATCCTTTCTTTTCTTTTAGTGCAGATTAGAATCTAAACCCCTGAAAGAGTGGCCCGTTTGATAAGTACTGTCTGGATTCAGTGGAAGTGATGAAAACAGATGTAATTCCAAGCTTGACTGCCTTTTGCAGTACTACCTTAGTCTCACAGCCTGCTGCAAAAGCAGCGTTTTGGCTCCACTGAGTAATGGTCAATAGCTGTATTTTTATATACTTTTATCTTTGAAGAGTAAGGAGATAGTCTGAAAGTATATTTATCACGTTCCTTTTGTCCTCTTTCACATTTTGGATCTGTCTTCACAGTGCTGTATGTGTGTGCTTACGCTTTTGTAATCATATTCTTACTGTCCCGGTTATCTTTTTTTTACTCCTGCTTACATCCTTGCAAAAAGCTCTCTTTGTGCACATGAAATGAATGTGTATAAGCAAGTACAATATGAAAGCCATAAAAAGAGATTTTCACTACTTCTTCAAAAGATTAAACAAAATACAGAACTTCTAATCAGTTTATCAGACTTTTTGTCTCACCTCATCACAGTGCATGGAGGCATTTAGCACTGTAGCACTTTGCACCACTGTATCACAGGTGCACAGATGCGGAGGGCTCTCTTTATACTGCTCTCTTTATACTTTGTATTTTTTTAATTGTTGGAGTTTCTTATGTAACTCTCCAAAAGAGAGCAATGTTAAGTCTGAAAATTAGGGTTATCAATCTGATTTTATAGAATGCCCTTTTGAAAAGTTGGAATTTCCTTCAACTGCCCCTGTTTCAGATGTAAACATAAAAACACAAATTAAAAACTTTAGCTTGCGTTTTCTAGTACTGAAACAACATTCATTACTGTTTGTTGAACCCTATTCAGTCAATTCTTTTAGTAGAATTGGTTCATACGTAAAAGTTGTTACAACTGCAAGGAATAGTAGGCTTGATGAATATCTGTATTTAGAAAAGAAAATATGTAATTTAATTTTAGGTTTAGATGTTTCATGTAGAAAGTTACTGAAGTATGTGCCCATTTTCTACTTTTGCCAATAAATTTAACAATCATGTTGTCACTTTGCAGATGAATGAATGCAATTTATTAATGAACTATAGTTAATTTTTTTAATGTTACAGATTATAAATAAAAAAGACTTGGTAGATACTATAAATATCTAAGTCATTAAGTATTCTGAATCTCACTGCTCTTTGCAGGAAATTTAATATATGATCTTTTACTGCACTAAATTGTTTGTAGTCCACAATCTATTGGTATATAGTGTTTCTACTTGCGTAACAAAAGTTTGCATTATTTCCATAAACTAATAAGTTTATTACTTTAGCTTCAGACATGTGTGGCTGTTTTTAGTATTCGCAAAGAGCAATTGCATGATTAATCTTGCTTTGAGGTTAATGATTTCATAGCTCTAGGTTTGGAGATGAATAATCTTGAACAATGTACTCCATCTTGGTTTTATGTATTGAGGGGTATTTTGCATCTTAAATGTTGTAATGACACCAATTTCAGCATTTTTCTCGGGTAGTTATTTAAAGCCATCATCACCTTATAAATGTATAGTGAAACTAGGTAGTAGTAATAACTAGATGTTCATTGAGATCTTATGCATGCTACCAGCTTTTGCAGTTCTCATGGTTTGTAATACAGTACAGTTTTTGATGTAGCTCTCACAAGATTCAAAGGATTGGCTGCACTGTTGATTCAGAATATCATTTTGTTTTTACTTGTGCTCATTATGTGGCGGGCATTGTATCTGAGTGTCTCTCAAGTAAAATTAACAGCTACTGACTTTGAATCTCCTCTGACTTTTACAAGGACTTCTTTTACTTCGATGAATATATTTATCTTTTTTAAAAAATGAATGTTGTAACAATTGGGAATGGAAAAAGTTTAGGAAATAGTCACCCTGTACGATAAAATTTGGCAAGTTCATACTGCTCTATCCCAAATATTGAGGCAGAACTGTCTCTACAAAACAAGGGATGAAGAATGCAAATGAATAGGGAACTACCGTTGTGATTTTCTTTAGTTCGTGCCCTTCCCGGATACATTCCCACATTTGACATTCTGGAGTTTGGGGTCTGGCTCATTCTAGCAATAGAGGATGATCTTTATCCTGGGGTAGTCGCTAGGTTCCTTAGGCTTTGCTTTCCCAATTTCTACTGACGGAAGAGCAGAGCAGTAATAAGCAAAATTCCTTGAAAGCTATAACTCAGACAACACCTGGAAGAAAGGAAAGCAGAGCTGAAAGCAAAGTAATTTTTAAGCACATGAGAAAAGAAATTATGTTGCTGCATGATGACAAGTCTACAATAGAAAAACATATATTCACGCTCTCTTGCCTCCTCTTTTTATTACACATCAGCATTGTTTGATGGAGGAATTGTTACTAATACCGTATAATAAATTTTAAAGAGAAATAACACAAGGCATTTATGCATAAATTCAAAGTTTTTCAATAAGCTCATGTAATTTGTAAGTCTGTAGTGACATTAAAATATATTTTAATATAGTCCTTTGAAAGCAGATTTTTTTTCCTATCAGAAGGTATGGAAGGTCTATCGTCTTTTGTCTTGTCTAGTCTAGTTTAGATATTTTACCTGCCCTTCCTTCATTAATCAATATGAGTATGGAAAAACTAATTATTTCAGTGAGCTAATTCCAACTAAATCTTGTGATGTGAAACTGCTTGTGCCTATCCATCAACCAGGCCTGTAAGAGAAAAGGAAAAAGCTATATATCATGGATTATATTTTGCTTCAGGCATTCTTTAATCCACTGTATTATGATTTGGCAGCTACATAAAAAAATTAAAAGCTGTTTGGGTTCTTACCAAATACATTATTTAAAAATAGAAAATACTAGTAATTCAGGCTGTGGAATAGCTTTAGATGGATGATTATTCTGAAGATCTTAATAGTCCAATAAGAACCTAATCTAATTGCATGTTGAAATGAAGTTAAATATTTCCAAATAGATTAGAGAAAGGGAATTGCATTTTGGCAGCGCGGTACAACACCCTTCTTCCTCATTGAAAAACCTCATTTAAAATCTATATAATTTTGACTAAACAAATGCCTCCCAAAGGAAATAAATATAACCAAACGATGAGGATACTCGCGTTGCCCACTGAACGAGAGGGTCGCTGACTGCAGCGCCCTCTCCTCTTCAGTGCATCCCCAAGAGCCAAGTACCCGCTTTTTTCCAGGTTATGGCCACGGCAAGGCGTCTGGTGGGTAACAGCAAGTTCACATCAATGTTTAAAGGGGGCTTGACTACAATAAGGGCTTTGGGTCTGTAATCAAAGTGTTTTTTTCCCACTTTAAAGTCTCCTGACTGCAGCTTCTAGATATTGGCTCTGGATAAAGCAAAAGGAGCCAATAAGACTGGAATCCCTTTGCCTCGTTGCTGAAGCCTCCAAAGCAATTTTTAATCCCACAAATTTCTCTTCTGCTGCTTGTATGTTGGTCACTGTGGAGCACGGTGCCTTGCCTGCTTCAAGGACTGTCCAGGGTTCGGTCGCTCTTGCCTTCGGACCTGGAGCTAAAAGGACCAGAAGCAGCGAGTCGCTTCAGAACTTTTCCAGACAAGTCTCAGATACAGTATTTTGCTTTACTATATCAACAATCTTTTTAAATATTAAGATCAAAAATACTCTCTTCTCTGTGTTTAATACTAAGTGTTGTGCCATAGAAGGGGGTTGTGGTTAAGGAAGAAAAAAAGGTAATACAGTAGTAAAGAAAAGTAATTCTTAAAAACATTTTTTTTTTTTATGTTTTCATTTAGACACGAGAGTTTCTCTGTGTGTGTCGTCTTTGAGCAGTCTGGTATTGTCCCTTTCCACATGCATTATTTTCAATTAAAAAGAGGAAAAGAGATGCCAAAGAATAAAAACAAAACTTGCAAGAACTTAGGATGTGTTTGTGAGGAATAGGGATTTTGAGAAAAAGGATTCTCGGGGAAAAAATGTACTACTACCTTTAGTGTAATTAGATTAATAATAGTAATAGTATCTAGAGGCACTAGTTACTGTAGAGGTCAACGTGCTACACCTTTACATTTTCTAGTCTTAACATTTTTTTTTAATATTTTTTTTCTTGCAAGTGGATTTGTTAAAGCTCAGAAAAATTCTTGCATTAACTGCAGACTACAAATCCCTTTTTGGAAGTTATTCTTTACTGTTCATCTAATCCTTTCCCTGTGTCTCAATCACAATCTCATCGGTTAAAAAAAAAATCATCTCACATTTAATGAGTAGAAAGAGCAGCCTATTCAAACTGCTTTTGACTACTTCAAAGTTAAGAAATAAATTTGATTAATTTTCACAGGAGCAACTCTTTCTCTGCCTAACTCTGTCAAAAGCCCAAACACACAAAACTCAGAATTGGTCTAAGTCTGGTATTGAAAAACAGGTCAAAATAATCCAAATCTTTTTCTTTTGAAATTGAGTAATTTTCAGTACTTTTTCAAAGTCTAGCATAAAGAAACATGGATTTTTTTAGAATTTCTTTTGTTGTTGCTTTTATTTATTTTCTCTAGCTCCATCCTCAAAAATAAAATGAGATAAGTAGCACAATTAACTTCCTGAAAGTTTCCTTTTAATTTTCCTTTTGCCACTCTAACAATACTCTTGAGTTTCTGGCTATTGAAACAACTTATATTAGTAAAAAGCTGAAGAAAAAAAGAAGAAAATGTTGAGACAGAGGAAAAAGAAACACTTCTTTGCTTTATGTAACCAAAAGAAGGAATTAAAAATACTTCTCAGTAGTTAACTTGAAACTTTTCTGAAAGCTGCTTGCATAGGATGTATTCTTTTTTACCCTCTGGAAATTTAGGATGAAAGAATGAGAAGGAGGAATCGGACAGAATCTTTCAGCCTTTAAATTTGTGCCCTTATTTGATTTAAGTTATGCATTTATATTACAAAGGATTTTTTTTTCAGAGAATATGAGCTCCTTTCTCAAAACGGTACAAATTATATGGCTTTTTCTGAGTCAATTATATTTGTTCTTTGGAGATAACTTTCTGCATGCAAACTGTATGCCCAGACAGCTGTTGATGACATCGTGTTCATAAAGGTACATCTTACCATTCATCAAGTTAAGGTCACCATTACATTCCATTTGCTTGACCAACTTTTTTCCTCAAGCAATTTTATATAGCATTTAGCAAAGGTAACATTGCAACAAGTTTATTAATCTTACCTAATAATAAACTATTTTATTAGTCCTAAATTAGTCCTTATTTTTCATGTTTCACTTTTGTAGTTTCAGTGGGTTTTTTAAGAAATAACATGCAATATTGTTAAAGTATTTGTACCTAGTTTGTGTGTCCTCAAGACTGCTTTCATTCTTTTTCTTTATTAAAAATAAATTCATTTTGCCTAAATTTGAGTTATGTGCTTAGAAGTTCAGTTCAGATTGGGACTTTACCTTAAGAAAGCATTTCATCTCCAGCCTCATCCTAGTTTTAAAAATTTATAAACTACACACTGCTGCAAGTAATATATGCGGTTAGTGAACGTTAACTTTAAAGGCAAGTTTGTTGTCTCCCTCTTGCTTTCTCCCTTTAAAGTTTGTGAACTTGGCAAGCCTTGTATGTGCAGTAGTCAGCGTAAGAGTTTCTGCTTCAGCAGTCAATTACTAGGTCACTGTGTTTTATTTCAGAATTCAATAGCACAAACTTCTGTCCCATTTTAATAGCTCTCCCTGTGACAAGAAGGGTCTATTGTATTCTGTATTCTACAGTATTGTACTGTACTGTATTCTGCAGTAGGATGGCCCACTTAGTAGATTTCTCTTCCTTTTTCCCTTTTTCCCTTTTCCCCTTTTTCCCCTTCCTTTTCTTTCACTGCCACAGCACATAAAACAAGACCCGGCAAGTGGCTAAAGGATCCCTCGCTCTCCAAAGTTTGCTTGAGCTTCCTAGAAGAGATTGTAGGGAGATAGAGAGATTTTCCAGGAAAGTGAGCAAGTGAAAAATATGGCAAGATGAAAATCAGAAAAAAAAGATAAGAGAGAATGATTACTGGGAAAAGTATAGAGAGGAACAAAGTAGAAAAGTTAAGAGCAAAATTAAAAAATATTTAATGGATTTTTTTATGAACCTCAATTAACAGATTACAAGGAGAATTTTTGCAAACATATCTTTTTTAATATGATTTCTATTTAAAAAGGAGAAGAAATACAAACTTCTTTTAAAATAGAACTTTAAATTTGAATTATATCTCATTTAAAGAGATTCTTATGACAGGAAACCTCTGTGCAATTCCTAGGCTGACTGAACAAATGTTTAACATTTGTTTTTGTAAAGCACAGTCAGGGCTGTAATATACTTGAACAGGAAGGAATTTCTCATTATGTTATTGTTTACAAGATAACTGTACAAATTGCTTTTTTTTGGTGTCTGACAACAAATTGTTTATATATCAGTGTTTTGATAAAAATGTTTCAAGGAGCAATAAAAGAAGATAATTCTTGAGGGAGAACAGAAAGTAGAAGCATGACGGGAGTTTTTTAATACTCTTCATTTTGATTGGCTTGTCCCACAGCCTTAAATTTATAGAATGATAGAGCAATCCTGTAGTCTCCCTAAAGCCAGTATCTCTGTAAAGCTGTGCTACAGGTTCAAATGTATTACAAGAAGGGAAAATCCTTTTCTCATAAAAAACAGAATAACATTTTTAAAGAACAATCAATAGGTTGTTAATAAACTGAGCTGTATTTGGAAGGGTAATAAAGTCTCTTGACTGTTTAGAAGTACTCTCAACCATCTCATAGGAAAATAAAATACGGCCTGATAACAGAACCATTTAGGGAATATTAATTTTTGTTGCTTTTTGAAAGTGAAAATGGGAGGAATAGAGATAATCATTCCATCTAGTAATAAAAGTTAGCTGCAAATTTCATTCAGTCCTCACATAACTGCAAGATTATGGTTGATACTCCACTCCCTTCTGACAAGTGTTATTTTTGCTGTCACCCTTGGCCAAGCTTTTAGCAGAATTTCTGATTGGAGCCCCAAGAAATGTCTCAGAAAACATCAGTTAATGTCTACTAAAGTTTTCTAGTGCTGAGCAGTAGCTATCTAAGCAAACAAAGTTCACAGATATAAACAAAAAAATCTGTTATTCTGAGCTGAATCAATCATAAATGAGAAAGTTGAAAGAAAAAGGTACATTCCTGTGGAACTGCAAATTGTGTGGGATGATCACGTTTTTGGTTTCCATGCAACTACTTTTCTGGTTTTATGTTTCATAGAAAAAAGTTCTCTGGCCCCCAGCCGAGGGCCAAGTAGGACTTAAGACATTGTAGGAAGCTTGTAACTCACTTATATATCAATGCATATATCATAGAATTATAGAATCATAGAATCAGTAATCTCTGGACATCATCTAGTCCCACCCCCTTGCTCAGCAGGGTCACCTAGAGCATGTTAGACAGGAAATACCTCTAATTCAGATATATATTATATGCTCATACAGCAGGCATGGGCTGTAGATTACCACATCTCATTAAATAACAATAAATGTTAAATATTGAGATTTTTAGCTGTAAATGAAAGTGGCAAAACAATCCATTATTAAGTTAATTACATGTGAAGCAAAAATATTTTGTTATCAACAAACTGTTATACCAATTAAGAGTATTTTGTGCACAATTTGTACATTTTGATGTCATTCTTCAAGACTGATTAATTGCAGAAGCAATGCCTGACCCTGCAAGATATAAAAAATAGCTTTTGAACTCTGACAGAGGCATTAAAAGGGCTGCCAGATGCCTTAATAAGGAAATGTTAATGCGTTTAGACGTGCTTGATTACTAGTTTTGTTTAATAATTATCAAGGCATAAGTGAATATAAAGTTAGAAGAAAAATACCTTCATTTCTGGATATTTTAAAAGTTTTCTACTTAATATTTCCTGTTAAAAGTACTTGATATTACAGCCTGATGCCAAACAATCAGGTACAAACTTCTCCAATCTCTTTGGAAAAATGACTATTTACACTGTTGAACTGCCCCTCTCCCTCACAGAAATCCAACAGAATCCATATACACCTATATACAGACTTCTCAGAGAGTTCTTTTCCAATGAACTAAGTTTTTTGGTATTTTTAATGTTTAGATTAATGAAAAAATACAAGAAACTACTAAGGAATTGCAGACTGGTTTGCTAGCTCTATTGCTGAGTGCTGATAATTTTATAAAGATTTGCCACTTGTCTTGCCTTTGGCTGTTGGAGTTGCATTTCCTTTCTGGACATGAAAACTGAGTTTTGTCCTTTACCTGCCTTGTAACGAACAGGGAAAGGAATGTGATAGTGTTGAGGGCTAGCATGCTTGGGAGGACGTTTTAGCAGCTGGCAGCAGTCAGTCTTGCATATTATAATATCTATGTGGATAATGGTGAGTAATGTTCAGCATGATGCCGCGTTCCCTCGAAATGATACCTCTTCCCTTCAAACTGTGTGCAGATATATTCCTGAAAAACTGTAAGAAATTGGTATCGTTCACTCTGGCACAACTTTGTTAGTGCTAGGATTTCTTACATATGGATTCCATGAGTTGCTTACGTGTTTTTTTTCTTTCTTTCTTTCTTTCTTTTGCTGGAGGATAATGCTGTGAAAGCTCCTTTATTCATCCAGGAAATTTGTAGTAAATAAAGATCTTGTATGCCGTTTTACCATAATGATAGCCTCTCTCAAGAAGTATGCTTGTAAAATACTGAATATTAAATGGTTGTATTAAAATATTTAAAACTAAAGTATTATTTGAATTTACTCTATCATATTATCTAACTACGCACATCATTTTGGAGATCGATGTGCTTTTTTTTTTGTTTGTTTTTTATTAATGACTGCAGGAGTACATGGGAGGTACAGAAGCCTCAGTAAGGGAATAATGTTAAAAAGTTGAAATTCCCTTCCAAAGAAAGTAGACTTGAGTTTGGAATTGGGAGCACTAAGAGATGGTTCTGTGGAGTGAATTAATTTCCAAGGAAATTGTAACCAGACTGTGTTCAAAGAAGATGAAGCTCTTGAAAAGATAGAAAGCTAGACTGTGTCAATGGTTTGTTGGTTGATATATATTTTTTTAATACAGCTATATGCCTCCGATGCTCTCTGGTACAAAGAGTTGTGATTGTTGCAAGTATGTTTGCAGAGGTGGTCTTGTGTGCCTCAACTGCTGCATGTACCTGGATAGAT
This sequence comes from Rhea pennata, assembly GCF_028389875.1. Lineage (NCBI taxonomy): Eukaryota > Metazoa > Chordata > Aves > Rheiformes > Rheidae > Rhea > Rhea pennata. The sequence goes on along the minus strand of NC_084663.1, from coordinate 137,244,897 downwards.
TAGTTGAAAGGGGGTATGGTGCAAATTCCTAACAATTTAAGCTTAAAAAGAAGCTTTTGTGGTGATGTTAGGGCTTGTTGAACACTGGGGTCCCTTCCTGTGGAGAGGGCAGGGTGCTTACACCAGGGCTCCAAGGAAGGAGCCCAGGGATGCTCAGGAGCCCTGAGGAAGGAACTGAAGGACGACCTGGAGCCCGGCCTAGGTGGGGAGACCTCCCTGAAGTTACTGTGGGACATCCTGCCCCTCTGTAAATATTCTGTATTTGTATCATTGAATTTGCCCCGCATCCTCTGTTGGGACTGAACACAGGGATGTTGCTCTTTTGTGCTATTGCCCCGAAATGCAAAGATAACTCAGCAAAGATAATTCAGTTGTTGGTACTGCTGTCAGCTAATGTATGTTGTTGAGATATGTTTAGTTTAACTCAACTTTTAAGAAGTGATAAAAGTATACATCAAAATGATTTTCTCTTGATGTCTCTACATTGTGAGGGAAAGGGAGAGGGGAACCTAACAGAGGCTGCAGAGCAAGACGCTCCTTTTGAGGAGCCACGGTAGTAATAACAGTGCAGTGGGACCTACCACTTACAATAAACACTCAAAGCCAAATAAGGACAAATCAGCCTGAAGAAGAGAGAATCGGCCAGGTGACTGTTGCTGAAAATCGTTCTATGTTATCAGTGAAGTAACTAAACATGTATGCCTCTGCATGTACTTACAGATTAGTTGCTTTAGAATGACTACAGTAGTCAAATAGGGTTTTTCAAAAGTTGTCTGAGGAGTTTTGTAGACTACTAGTATTAGGTTGTTTCAATAAAATACAATTTTTAATATTGAAATACTAAGGAACTTAAGGAAATTATGCCTCTGCATTCAAAAAAAAAAAAAAAAAAAAAAAAAGCTCAGATTGTTAAATTTTAGGGTGAACGCATTTATTACAGTCTTTCTATAAAACCTTTACTTAGAAGTACCAGTGCTTGAACTAATCACTTTAACAGTTATGTGGCACACAACAAATTGAGAACCGGTGGAGTTGTTAACAGGAAGCTGCTGATGGAGGCGTCCCCCGAGACACATACGGTAGGAAGTCTTGGTGAAGAGCAGCTTGTGCTCGCCGGTGTTACAAAACGCTAAAAGTCTCTGGTGTCTGTGATTTGCTTAACGCTCTTCTGTCTACGACAGGTTATTGTTACTGCATGGCCTCGATGTCTCAACAGTCTGATCACAATCAAACATGGTTTTGTGCAGGCAAATACAATTACCTACATTTTGGAATAAAGTGCGTAGAGCATGCTTATTTTATCCATTAAATGAACCCTGAAGGGACCATTAGACCCTGTATTTTGATCTCCTGAATATTGCAGGCTGTTTAAACAGGCTGTTTCCTTACTGAGCTCAATAACATGTTTGACTGAAATCTGTTTCTTTCAGAAATATATTCATCCCTGAAATCCGTAGGAGTTGCCATAGCTTTTCCAGTGCTTTTATTTTGTACAGGAACACAGGTACCTTCTCTCCCTCCCTTACTTGAATTTGTCCAGCTTCAGCGTCAGCCTCTGACTCTTGTTAGGGCCTTGACCATTAGATTGACGGGCCCTTTCTGCAGCTGGTGTTCTCTGCCTGCATTCGAGTCGCTTAGTCTTCCTTCTGGTGGCTAATCAAACGGCAGTGTCTAAGCCTCAGTGACCGGTTTTGTCCATCTTTTTTCTGGTTACGGTTTTGTGGCTCTTTGCCATGTTCTTTGCAATATGCAGACACAAGCTAAATAAAGTGGTTTTGTATTGATCTCTACAATTCCATCTGCACCGTAAAGGCACATCACTCTTCCCTCTATATATATCTAGGCATTGCAGTGGTCTTTTGCTGTGTTTTTTTGTGGAGGCTTTTGTTGTGTTCCTCTTTTACTGCTACCTGAAGAAGGGTTCTTTTTTCTTTCTTTTTTTCTTTTTTTTTTTACCCCCTCAGAACTTATACATCTGACTTGAATTTGTTGTCCCTAGATACATAAGACTGTGCATATAACTTCGGATTTTAGTCAGCTATTTAGAATATTTGGTTTGAACGGCTGAAATCACTAAGCAGTCCAGATTTCTTGGTGTAACTGCCTTATCCTCCTCTTTTTTGCCCACTCCATGCATCACTTTCTCATCAAAAAAGTTTCATGAAACCTTTATGCCTTTAGAACTGTGGGATATGTGTACTTGAAACGCAGTATTGTATAAATAGGGGTTGAAACAATTCTTTGTTGTTGTTGTTCCCAGGGAACCTAATTGGTGCCAAGTGAATGCGACTGCAGTTCAGTGATTAATTCAACTTTTGTTCCTTTTAATTGTGAATTCCAATTCACAATTGAACCTACCTGGAGATCAGAGCCTTTTAGTAAAGAAGTAATTACTATTTTGCTAAAAGAAAATTTTCTCCTTTTATACACACATCCATGCATACACAATTAATTTTATTTGGATTTTTATCATCATTATTGGTCAGAATTTCAAAAATTTTAGAAGATTTAGGGTACAAAATCCTTATACTATCAAATAAATTAAGATATTTTAAAGCAACTCTAAAGACTTCTTTGGAAGGTGTATGAAAATGGAAACTATCCTATTTCAAGGCTTATGTAATGATAACAATTTAACTAAAAATAAATGAGCCTATATTTTTTAATTAGTTCCACATGGTATATTTTTAGTTTTCTGTATTTCTTTTAAATACTTCAATGTTTCTCTCTGTGGAAAATGTCAGCAATTAATTGTTCCAATAAATAAAGAAGTGCAGACTTTTATACATAAGCAGCACAAACTGCTACTATTTATTTACAGAAAATCAACCGGGAGAATGTAGATTGAGCATTGTCATTCCCGAAGATAGTCAAATTCAGTTTTCACCAAGGAAAATGCCAATTTGAGGAATGTATGTAAAACTGTGTTTATGAAACTGCAGAACCGATGAATTATATAATATGCTTAATAAAATAAATTTGTCAGACTTCACCTGTTTTTTTCATAATAATCATTGGCTTTATTGTCAGAGGTTATGAATTCAAATATTTTCTGCTTTTTAAAAGCATACTTGCCAGTCAGATGTCCTGCAGACTACACGTGTGGGACTCTAGTCCAGTGTTAGTCCATTCTGTATCAACGTTTGCTTTTCAGTAGGTGAAAATCCCCATGTCTTTCTGGATATCTGTATTTAAAGCATGCTGGTGTTGTGACTCTTATGTCTTTTTCTAACTATTTATTAGTTAGGGTTTAATTTTTTCCTGGAACTCATGGAGTGTATGGAGAATATACTTCTTTGTGATTAAAGCCCTTCAGCGTGCTGTGCAGCTGCATGATGCTGCGTACCTAGAGGTTCAGAAGTGTTTTGCTACCTTTCTTTGCGGGCTCGCTGGGGTCAGCAGGCCAAGCCAGCGGGGAAGCTGGAGCTCGAGGCAGCTGCTGCACTGGCATTTACCCTCTGTGTACCAGCAGGTTGGACCAGCACAGCTTCCGAATTCCTCGTATCTCTTTGAAGATCACAGCGTTGTCCAAGCTTCGGGCATCTCCGCCCCAAAAGTGTGGGCTAGCTCTCAGGTCAGACAAGGCTGCTCAGGGCTATGTCCAGTTAAGTCCTGAAAACTTTTGAGGACAGAGATGGTACAGCCGCATGAGGCAACCTGCTCCGCTGCCTGGCTGCCCTCGCAGGGAAAGTTTCTCTTCGTATCTAGTCTGAACCTCTCTAGTTGCAACTTGTGCCTGTTGTCACTCTCCCTCCCGCCATGCCCCACTGTGAGGAGCCTGGCTCTGTCTCTTTGATGATCCCTCATAGGTCCTGGCGGGCTGTTCGGTGCCTCCGAGGCCATTCCTTCCTCAGGCCGAGCAAGGCCAACTCCCTGGCCTTTTCTCTGTCTCTCTCGTTTCTGCAGAAACTGTTATATTGGTGATAGTATTTTTAGTTCTACTAGCTTTTTCCTTCAGAATGCCTACCCATGACAGATAGAGTGGAAGTGACTTAGTAACTTGGCAGATGAAAAAAATGATTCAGGAGTGTTTTTCATGCTCTGGCCTCAGTGTTTGGCCTTAATAACACATGAACCATTAGTTACTGTGCAGTAAGTGGGATAATTAAATTATTTCTGGAAGGACGGATCATTGGGATTGCTCCGAGGTACTGCTTGTGTGCTTAAGCTACTCAGGATGTAATGAGTTTAACAGCCTTTATTTCTACAGTAAGTTCTTTTAAATACATACCAGATAGGCTTTACTAACATGGTGCTTGGCTTTCATTTTTCTTCTCTATCTGCTTTTGAACTTTCATATTTTGTGCTGAGAAGATGAAGAAAACTGTGAAAGGCTCTAAGAAGATGCAAACTTGCACAGAAACTTTTGAAAGATTGCTGTTAATTTCTGGGTTTTGACAGTATGGTCGATAGAGTTCTGTGTATCTGATGCAGTCCCTTTGAAAAGACCAGTAAAAGAGGGATCCCATCCTATTTCTCTCTTTAATGCCTATAGCATAGGTTTAAGAAAAAAAAAAAAAAAAAAAAAAAAAAAAAAAGGAGGAAAAAAAAGACCTGGGCAAACTATCAGAGGAAATAACTGAATAGTATAAAATCATTCTGGTTCCATTACAAGGAGTATGGCAGTAATTTCCTTGACTGCAGAATCAGAAAACTTTCATTATGGTCATGAAGAGAAAGAACTACCTAATTTTTTTTTTTGCACATTGGGAATGTTGAATAAAGGTTAGATTTATTCAAGATTTATTAATCTGTAAGCACATTAGCTATCGAGATAGGTTAAGGGAATTGGGCTGGTTCACTCTGGAGTAGAGAAAGCTCTTGGGAGATCTGGGAACAGCCTCCCAGTACTGAAAAGCAAGTTACGAAAGAGACAGAAGCAGGCCTTTTACTGAGGTGTATAGTGGGAGAATAGAAGGTGATGGTCATAAACTGAAGAAGGGAAGATTCAGACTAGATAAAAAAGAAAAACGGGTGCTCAATATGAGGATAATTAAGCAGTGGAACATGTTACCCAGAGAGATTGTCCTGTGTCTATCCTTCAGGGTTCTTGAGGCTCAACTGGATAAAGCATGAGCAACCTGGTTTGATCCTGCTTTGAGCATGTTGGACTAGAGAGGGTCTGTATGTGCCTTCCAACCTGAATTATTCTGTGACTGTGATAAGAGGGTTATTTCTGTGAGAACTGTATGGGCCCAACTGTAAACTGCATGGGCATTTTGCTTGAGTGAGAGGACTTTAGAAAAGACCATAGTCTTTGTCCTCTCTTCCTCTCTTTCTAGTAGACTAGGTGCAGTTTTCTGTGGAAGTTGTGCTTTCTGATTTTCATTCCATTAAAATTTGGAAAGGAACCTCAAGGTCAAAACTTGATCCTGCAAAGAATAAGAGTTGCTCAACTCAAACAAATTTGGTGCCAGAGATTAAAACAGAGTTTGTTGGTTTTACCCCAATTCCCTGAAGAAATCAGACCTCTGTGATTGCAGACTGTGCAGTGGAGAGCAGCGGGGCCTGGGTGGTTAGAGTAGGGAGATTCCCAGTATATAACTGGAGGCACTGAAATGGAGGTACTAATGAAAACGTAACACGAAAAGCTGAGGGACTAGGGGTTTTGGTATGTCTGAAAAGCTCCAATGGGAAGGTGAGCTGGAAAAAGACAGGGGAGGGATGTTCTTGGGGTTGGACACCTGGGTGAGAAGGGCTTTGGGGCCGATGGGGAGATGTTGGCCAGGGGGAAATCAGGGGAGGAGTAGCTCTGGGCAGGATGGGGTGACAAAAAGCGAGCTAGAGGAGAGGGCCCTGGATCACAGTGGTGCGGGTCATTGGGCATCCATTTCCAGAGTATGGCTCTCTGGTGGGTGCATATTTGCAAGAAACACTGCTCCCCCATCTCTCTCTCTCTCTCTCTCTCTCTCTCTTTTTTTTTTTTTTTTTTGGGGGGGGGGTACTTACTTTAGGAAATACAGCATCTACTACAGATGGTAGGGTGCCAGCCTCAAAGATGAAATCTTGTGACATTCAATAACTTTATGCCAACGAGTTCAAACAAGTTTACAGTTAAATACGTTGGGAATTAATTGGAAAGACTGCATTTGTAGAAGAGATTTATGGTGAGACCTGTGACTTCTCAATATTGACACTGATTTACTTTCATAGACTTTTAAATTATTATATGGTAGTTAACTACAGTGTATGACATACAGCAAAATCATTAGTCATTATTAAAAGGAATAATTTCATGTTGAATGCTGCAGCAGTTTCATTTGATTCTCGGCTGGTAGCAATTGCTGTAAATTCACAGTTCACTTTGTGGACTTTTTTTTTCCTTTGTTTTACTCTGCTTGCATCTCTTTCTTCATATTAACTATGTCTCAGACTTCTCTTTTACTTTCTTCTCACGCTTCCTTCATTGTTAATATCAAATACAGCTTTGTGCTCACTTACTCCTACCAGTCCTTCTGCATAATATTTCTCATTTTTAATATCCTTCCCAATGTTCAGACATATGACAGTGACTAGGAATTTAGGTAAGTTTGTCACCATCTAGAAAGAAAAATTTGTTGACAAGAAAAAACAAAACCCAGATGAACCCATTCTAATTCTTAGGACTTATATTGCAAAGCTGTTATCAGCTTTTTATTTTAATAAAATCTTTTTATTATTATTAATGTGCTCCTCCTCTTCTATTCAGTTCCAGGAGAGGCTTCCTCAGCTCTTTCACTATAAACTTTTCGTGCTGTTTCCTCTGTTGCAAAAGCTATTTTCTTTGCCTTTACAGCTAATAAATTTTCTTTTTGTTCTTATCCTTAAATGAAGCATTCTTTTGCATCAGTGGTACTTGCGAATTTGATTTTTAAATTATATATCTCTTAAAAATAAGGCATAACTTACAACCTCGTGCACGTTTCTTACAACCTAGTGCACGTGCTCTATTTGAATCATGGTACTTAGGCCTGATTTTTAGGGAGTAATCTTATTACATGTCAGTTTAAAAATCTGTGTCCTTGAAACACTTCTGTCATTTCTTATGGAGCAGATTATTCACTGGAGGAGTTAGGGTTTGTGGGGGAAGATACAATATGTTTTTTCATAGATTAACTGGTGTGATTGGTACCCAGATTTAGACTCACTTTGATGAGGACAGCTTGCTGAAAACCTTTGCCTGAGTTACGGCTCCTTAGTTTGTGCTGCAGTCACTTTGTCGCCATTCAGACTTGTCTAGGCAATGTCTTTGCCCTCCTGACGTTTGAGTAGACCCCTGGCACTCGGAGTACCGTCAGGCTCTGACCCGTCAGAGGACTGGGATTCTCTAGGGTAAGGAGGGCAGAGCAGTATTTTTTTTTTTTTTTTTTTTTTTTTAACTTTGGCACAGTGCCAAATGTGCAAGCTGTTAACAGTAAAATGCATATATTTGCATATGCATGTGCTTTCACAGAAGTGAACTCTGCGTTAAACTGAGATTAGTCTTGAGAAATTTTAGCTAAAAGGAACACTGAAAAATAGGGAAGGTCTCTCTCCAGTCTGGTTAAGAAATCATGGTGTAGTTTTGATTTTACTGGGTTGTAGAGTTTTGTTTGGCTTATGGGGGACTAATTTCCTGTGAAGTATGTAAAACATATGCCTTTTATGCTTTTCAGTTAAAAGACTGCTAGCAGCCTGCTCAGATTTTTAAATTTTATTTAGTTTTAGTAGCAATGTGAATTGCTCTGAAGGAAATATAAATGAATTTTTATAGATTAGGGCTATCATTTTTGCTTAAGGAAAAACAGAAACATGTAATTGTATACTATTGCAGGTCATAGAGGAGCTCTTCTCTGATCGTTAAGTATTCTTAAGGAATGTAAATGCAAATGGCTCATTACTCCCTGAGTAATTTGGCAATTCATTTTTAAAATATTGTAAGACTGAGAATTACTGTTTTGTTTGATTATTGATATATCCAGCTCTACATCTTTCATCTTAATTTTTTGCAAAGTATGTTAATTCCTTCTCTAGGAACTGCTGCTCCATGGGAGAGGCATTTATGCTGTAACAGTTGTAGGCTGATGATGGTGTGTCCTTCCCCAGCCCCGTCTTGCCTATCTGTCCTCCCCCTCTCCAAAAGCAATCAGTTAGCCCAATTCTACTGTAATTTCGAGCTTTTCCATTATGCTGCTTCATGATGGCTGGTCAGAATTGTGGTACCAGGCATATGATAAAAATCAGTAAAAGAATTACTGCTGATGAGAACAAGGTCACTGATTCTGAAAAGGAATTACTTTGACGCCTTCCTGTGGGTGCTCCGAAGTGGCGTGCAGATAAAGTCGGCGTTGGCACAGACTTTCTGGTCAAACGATGAGTAACACGACGATTGCAGCTGTCCTGGAAATAGGCATAGCTGTATTGTCTCTTTTATTCTGTGTACATGCAATTGTATATACTTGTGACTTTGAAGACAGATCACAATTTGGGGCATTGGAACAAAATAATTGCTTATTTGAGTCTTGCTTTTTATTATTTTTTCATTAGCAGTGCATATGGTGTTGAGTTTTTGTTACATTAACTGGTTCTTGCAGCTGTAAACATTGCTTTAATTGACTTTAATTGTCAAAGTGCATCCAAAAATCTTGCAAATAGCCCCAAATTTTCCTCATTTTGAGTTTTTAATTTGTTTTAAATCTGACTAAAAACGTCAAGCAGGTTTATCAAAATATTGTATTAAATTTGCTTACTGATTTTTTAACTCTTAGTCTAAGACTTGAGTTTCAATCTCCTGAAGCAAATTTATAGTTAAGAAAAAAGGATATTTTTCCTCTCTTGCAGAACGTAAATGCCTAATTTGACCTTTCAATGCTTATTTATAAGTCTGATGCTCTGAATTTTTAGAAATAGATCTCATTTGATGATATGTTCTGAACACTATCTTTTGTGTGTGTGTGTGTATATATAAAAAATATAAAAATATATATAAAAATATATATGTAATAGTAATGACATAATGCTCCTGCATTTGAGTCCCAGCTCATTAAGTAGATGCCTTGGAATTCTAGCTGGGCTATTAATTTTTCATGTATTTATACAGTTATGAATGATTAATGCGCGTTCCTGTACTGGAGTCAAAGATTTTGAAATGGAGAATAACAGATGACACAGCATGCTTTCAACTGTGAAAATGTTTCCCATGGGAGCAATGAAACCTGAAAAAAGAGCGAGTGGGCCAAAAATGAAGAGTTAAATTAAAAGAAATGCATTAGTTTCTTGTCACTTGAAAACGGGTAACATAAATATTTTCATTTTCTATGAACATTATATTGTTATCTAAGGGTCTAGAAAAGCCTAGATATTTAACGTCAATGGCATTCACATAACAGATAAGATATTCAAAAATCCTAAGTGTAGGTGGGTTTATTTGTTTGTTTGTTTGTTCTTTTTTTCTTAAATTAGCTTCTGCAGGAATTTGTTCAGTTGGTCTCAGGGGACTTATTTTAGCAATCGTTCCCTGCTCGGAGTTATTTTAGCTATAGTTCTCTATTCCTATTTCCTTTGTGGAGTTTCTGTTAAGTCTTTGCCAACTGAAATGATGAAGGGAAGCAGCAATTAGAGCTGTGTATGATGCAAGTCTGTTTAGCTTGTAGACTTCCTAGACTGCTGAATATACAAATGTACAGGGCTAGAAGCCAAAGGCTACAAAGGAAGGAAAGAGCGAGGACTGGCTGCGCTAGGGGCTGGTTTGAGCCCTCCTACCGTTCATTCTCCACCGCTGACGGTAGTTTAAACTCTCTCATTTTAAAGGTATGATGAAGTGTTTGACTACTGGCAAAGGGTACAATCTGAAGCAAACACAAGTTCTTTGTTCCTAAATGCCATTGCAGTAAAGTGCCTTTCCAGCACTTAGTCCCACACTATTGTTTATTTTAGTTTATTTTTGCAAACTCAGAAAATACAAATTTTCAGAAAGCTGTGCGGTCTCTCTCCACGGCACCTGCTGTGGTAATATGTGCTAAAGGGCCATGGCGCTAGCTGATAACCAGCTCTCAAACTCATTCTTGCAGTGTGTTGGGAAGTACTTCAACCCCTGATCTGAAAGGCTTTCTATTAACACTGTTTCATTTGGCTTCATGGTTTCTAGAGAAACTGCATGCTCTGCTCCTGCCACGTCCCGTTTGCTTTGGGAGCGTTTGTGTTCTTCCAGCTTTCTTTGGTTTTACGTTCGTTTAGCAAACTCAAGAATCTTGTTTAAAAAATCAGAGATTCTCCTACACACTTAGAAAATGTCAACAGTCATCCATCTTCATTATCACACGTGGCTTTCCTGAGATGCCTTTCCTTGGTTAAATGAAGGAGCGTCCTCAACAGCACTCTGCCTCCAGAGCGCTGCCTGGTGGAGTAGGACCTCTTTGAAGCTTTGTTTGGCCCTTGGAGCCGAGCAAGCAACTCAGTAGTATGTTACCTCCCAAAACTGAATTATACAGATAGTGCAGGAGGTCTGTGACCTTGCTTGCCCTGCTCAAGGTTTCCTTTCTTCTGAGGAGCTTTCTGGAGATGCACCTTCCCTCTGCTCTTGTTTAAGGTCATTCTCTGTCTGCTTCTGCCTTCAGTGCTTTTTCGAGGAATCCCTGAATTGTGGCCGTAATGTAGAGCTGTTCCTCATGCACATGGGCACACTCACTTGCAAACATGGACCCACTCATACACTTGTTTTACACTACCTTTGTGCTAAGTATGTCCACTCTAAATATGTGCTGAATTTGTCTCTGTTATCTTCTTCCCATCCCGGATCTGGCCCCAGCACAGGGCGTCGAGGAGGGATGGTGCTGGGACATGATAGGGATTGAAGGCAGTCCCTGGAAAGGGGTCAGCTCCTGCTGCGCGCCCAGTTTGGGGGGGCAAAGGAGGGATGCTGGTGGCCACGGCTGGTCCTCCTGCAAGCTGGGATGCCTGTACCCAGGGCTATGTACAAGGCAGAGCTGTCAGCTGTGTCTCGAGCAGCTTGCTGCACCCACCACTTACCAGCCCCAGGTCATCTCCCCGTGGGCCCTTGTCACCTGATGCATCAAGAATACAGCTAGCAAATGTGGAGAGCTTCCAAGGGAGTTTCCTCCTCTTCTCTGTCCTTTCTCCTCCAGTCTGTATCGGATCTGTGGGCTCGGGGCATAGCAGGGAGGAGGATAAATATTTGCGTTTTGTTGAGCTGTTACTAAGGCTGTAAGCAGAAAATATGTCAGGAGCTCCTGCAGTGTGGTTCCTGTGCTTGTCTTCTGTCCTGGAAATGGAGAGGGGGGAGTTGTCATGGGGTGCAGCTTCTGGTGCGCTCGGAAAGCCTTTGGGGAGTCTTGCCACTTCATTTCTCCGTGCTGCACTTTTCCCACCTGGGAAGTGGGAGGAGTGGATAAACTGCATAGCAAGAATTTTATGAGGTTGAATTTCATAAGCTTGGTTGGTAAGCTGTGTGGAGATACTCAGAGTGAAATTACTGTATAAATGGCAAGTAAATAATTATTGTTCCAGCACTTTGTTTTCCGAGACAACTGAGAGTTAGGTGAAGTAAACTTCAGAGCTGATGTGTCACTAGAAAATAAAAAATGGCTGAAAGCTGAGGAGCTTATTGAGCCAAGCTGTGATAAATTAACTGAATTAATGCAAAGCAGTTGCGAAATGTTGCCACATTTGTAATTACTTATTTACAGACATGAGGGATTGTGAAATTAATGTCAAAAGTAGGATATTTGCCAAAGAACGTCTTTGTACCATTTACTTTTCTTTACAGGAAAATAGCTTCAAAACGTGATAAAAATGGAAATCAAGAAACTGTCTTTTCTGCAAATAATATGGGGTTATTGGCAATGGAACATTTCCCAACCAACCTTTAATTTGACCTATCAGTATACAAAATTAGCTTGTTTGAAGTATGTTATCACGTCTCCAATTTCATTTCAGCTGAGAGGAAAAAAAAAAAAAAAAAAAAAAGATGCAGTGCAGCTAGAGGGGCCTGGTGTGCTGTATGTGGGTTTTCAATCAGCTGCGCAGCTGCAGTGCGCATCCCTGCTTCTTCCGAGCTGTGCTGAAGGAAGGAAGGGTGCCCAGTGCACAAGGAGTGTAACAGCTTTCTGTTGCTTCATTTGCTCCCTCTTCAGTTGCAATATGAGTAAATACAGGTTTCTGGGAATGATGGCAATCAGATGGAGGCTACTGTATCTGACATTTGGAGCAAGAGTGAGAAGCAAGATATTGATACCAGCATGTCAGCTTAATATTCAGGGGGAAAAAAGTGTGTAGAATCTGCAGGAACTGGCTGCTGGGCCACTTCTATCTGGCTGTATCACTGTATGTGTCATTTTATGGTGCTGCTTACCAGGATTTTTCATAGAGACAGCTATATCTGCAAAAAGAGAATAAAAATACTAGGAGTCAGTGAGGTTTTGGTGATTACGTACTGTGAGAAGGTAGTATTGAATGCTACATGACTGGCCAATTTAAAAACTAAATGGATAGTTCCAAGAAGAAATTAGGTAGTGCACGCATCAATAACATAAATGTTAATCTCTCTCTGTAGATGAGCTTTAAACATCCTCTGCTCTTCTGAATATTTGCACGTTATGTCTTAGTGCCAGACAAATGTATTTGCTATTCTCCCTTCGTTATTATTATTATTATTATGTGATTATACAAAAAGCTGTCTGGATTTTATAGCCTCCAACTCTGCTGCCAGCACTCTCTTAATTAATTCTGTCATCTCTGTCGTACAGTGCTTGAGTAGAGGATGCTCAGCAAAGCAGTACTGTAGACTTTCAAAACCATTACTGTCTTTACTGGCTGCTCATTGTCTTGCCCTGTTATTGCTTACAGGGGAGAGCAATGCTGTGTCTGTAATAAGTTTGGCGGTGGTATTTTTCCCTCTTTTATTGACAAAACTTGATTTATTAATGCTGTATTTATACTTCATGGTGAGATGCACAGTCAGTAACTTGGTGTTACTTTTGCCTCTAACCTCTACGGATAGGGCCTGTATCTGTGTTGCAGATTAATTCCCAGAGCTAATTGAATCTCATGAAATGTGTTTTCTGAGTGGCTTAGCTGAAACTTGTGAAGCATGCAGTATCTGTAAGTGCTCACAGTGTTTCATCTTTTGGGAACAAATTAAGTCACATTTCCTTAAAAAAAAATGGTTGTAAGAAAACAATATGCATTTGGTGAATAATACTTATGCCTTGAGGTGATATACTGGCAGTGGTTGATGACAAGAACATTCAAGTGTGGATGAGTGGATCTGCTTGAAATGTTCCAGAGTTTTGAAAAATAATCCATTAAAAGATTCTTTCCCTATTCAGCTCCTGTAGCTTCCTTTTTCAAAACTAGTTAGTTCAGAAGACATCAAGTATAAATGTTGGGGCTTTCATTCACATGCTGACACATTTCTGAAGCAGGAATGTTTGTATGATCTCCCCTAGATAAATAATATTTGTTTTGAAGACTACACAGGTAACTATCAGATAGGTGGTTGATAGTGCTTGCAGAAGAATTTGCTTGCAAATTAATTCATATCATCCATGAAAAACACTAATAATACATTTAGCTGAAAGCTATATGCATACAATCTTTCAAAACTGTCTAATGACTCAAGGCTTGCTTTAAATTTCCAGTTTTTTTTCTTAACTAGATAAGGATCTTAGATAATATATTAGTTCACCATAATTGTTTTATTACAATAAAAGTCTATCTGGAGGATATTATTATCTTTTGTTACTCTGCTTTTCCATGTAATCCTACTTCTGTCACTTTATAGAAACTAATATAGAAGGGGTTTTTATGACATTCATAAGACATGAGTTCGTTTTGACTATGAAGAAGCCTTATTTGCTGATACTGACTATTAGCAGTTTCAGATGTTGGCGCATTCTCTCTAGCACATTATTGTATTCAGTCAGACTTGAATATATTTTTTATGAGACCCACAAGATCTACTGTTTTTGACTTCTGACCGCAAACAACAGCGCTGAGCCCCAGCTCCCCTTGGTAACAAGCATCTCTTATGCACACGCTTTCCTTTAGTCTGCTCCTTGAGCAAGGTGGTTTAGCAGTACTTCATCCATCTTTGAAGAACTTCAGTTAGTGTTGTTTTGATTCCTCCTTGCTTTGGTTTAAGTTAACATTACTTTTTCTGTGTGAGCTACTGAGGTGTTTTTGTCACTAACATGAAACAAAGCCGCGAGCAATATTCCCAAGATGAGCTCTGGTCCTGGGGGCGTAGCCTTCGTAGAGTCCCTCTGCCATGAGTGCAGAGACGAGGCCGTTCCACCACAAAAACATGTGCTCCATGTTCCTGCTCTGCCTTGCCCCTGGAAGAACGTTTCTCTCTGCCTCTCCATTGAGAGTGCAGGAAACCTCATGAGATGACTCCTCGAAAGCTAGTTCTTTTGCCTGTTTCCCAGCGTGTTACTTTGTGGTTAAAAAGAAGAGAGATGTAAGAGGATGCTGAGAACACTGTGACGTGAAATCGGCATGCTGATCGTATGCCGATTGTTGTCTTGTGAACGTAACGTATTTGCTGCAACAGAAACTGTTACGTTGATTTTTATACCCTGCAGTGCGTTAAACAACCATATTACTACAATTTAGAAAAAAAAATAGTAAGTGAACAGTCAACTCATGTTTTCTTTTCCAAGTCTCAGCTAAGTTAAAAATACATAATTTCAGAAGAGGTTGTGTCAAAGAACTCCTAAGGAATCATGATTTTCAGTATTTTAAAATACCTTCACAATGGAATTATCACTTGCAATTCGAAGAATTTGTGTCTGAAACAATGCCAACCGCAGAACGTGGGAATGTTTACTGCAAAAACTTCTGATGCTTTTTTCCTCTTAAAAAAAAATCTGTATTTTAGTTGACTAGGAGTGGGACTATCCATATTGTGAAGACTGTTTGCTTTTCACTATGAAACTTAAAATTACTGTCTTAAAGAAAGAAGATGTCTTGCATTACAGAGCTGTGCTTTTTATTTTACTATTTTTCCTTTAGTTGTTTTAAAATATAGAACTGTATAATATTGCTGGTGTATTCCAGGTGCTACACCTCAAGGAAAAAAACATGATTTCAAATTAGATTTTAAAGAAAGAACCTGTGATTCCAATGTGCTATTAAGGTTTATGTGCTGTTAGGGTTTTTTTTTAATAGAACATTTTTTAATTAAGAAAAAATTTATAATGATACGTGGCATTAATCTTGTAAAGCACCTGGAGTTCATCTAAAAATATATATTAATGAAAGTTTCATAAATCTTAGGAATTAAGGGGTTGTTGACTTTGCTAGAACTGATGTTAGATCCAGAAAAATATTAAACTGACCCAAAAATACATTAGATCTTGCTCATATAAGACAGTAGCATCAAATAAGCACTTGGAACTGAAGATTTTCCAGGGAAAATTGTTTCCCTCCCTTTTCTTTTAATTGTAGGTGATTGAAAGCCCTAAACTTTTTGAAGTAGTCTTGCCATAATGAGTTAGTTGATGGAACATAGACAATGTAATCAAAATACTTTTCAAACTGTTCATAGCCTCCTTTTTTACCTTTTATTACATAAGTAATGCACATATAATAGAGAAGGGCATTAGTTTTCAGAAGTAAGTTTGTCTGGATTGTGCCATGGGTAAAGAGACGTATGAATTTGGTCCGTACAAGTCAGTTGGTATTGGGTAGATATTTTCCCTTGTCCCAGGGGAATCCCAGCAGCTCAACTTTTAATTCATTTCTCCCAGATAACAGAGAGTTGAGTGCATGTAAATAAGCAATCATAAGAACTAGATTCTAATGCAGTTTTTAAAATTTGGTGGAGAGAAGTCAGTGAAGTATTATGTGTCTTCTGTTTTTACACGACCATTCCTTTCTTACTAATGTGTTCCAATTTAGTCTTCCAGTTGGAATAACAGGATAAGGTATGTGTTTTGTGGAATACCTGCCTCTCTGTACTCTTTCCTGTTCTGAATTGCATAATAAGCAATCCATTCTTCATGCTCAAATATGCTGGGATTAATATTTAGGAATAAATTCTCATATTTCATTAAGTGATAAAATATGCCAGGTTTCAATCCCTGAAATTCACATGCTCTAATACTTTACTTTTTTTCCTCCCTTTTTTTTTAAATCAGGGATTTAAGGACAGAACAAATTGAAGTGGGTTTGTCTCTGCTGTTCTGGGTCAGGAGGAAGACCAGTTTGTTCATTTGTCTTCAGTGGCAGCATATTATAGGCACCCTCTCTAGACATGAGACTGCTCGTGTCTTTGGGAGTTGTGTCCCATATTAATAACTTTTAAAATATTTAGCAAGAAATTGTAGTATTTTGTTTGGGACAATTTTTTACTGACTTCTTTGAGCAGCTTCAGAATGGAAAAGATGCAGTGTGGTACATGTGAATAAGATGGGTAACCGAGAGCATACTGGAATAAAGAATATTTTCGTGATAAAAAGAAATCTAAAAATGTTTGATATTCACCCAAAGGACATGGCACTGTCTCTTAATTAACATAACATTTGATTTTTCATGCAACATTACATTGATCTGTTCCAACGTAGTGAAAAATAGGGAAAAAAGAGGTCTACACTGAAACATAAGGTCTGTTATGTTGTTATCTGAATTTTAACTGTAATTTTGCAGCATGAAGGGATAGCTAATACAGACATGTAAGGAAAGCTTTCCAATGAGCTGGCACAAAATTGTTGCTACCAAATAATCAGAGTAAACTTACACTTTTTATACAGATGTATTAGTGCCTTCAGTACCATGTTTCTTGAAAATATTGTTATGCTTGGGGTGGAAGGTAAAGTTGGAAAAGAAAGAATAACATGAAATTGAGAAGTTTGTGCATTTTCCTGTGCAATGGGTACTGTTTGCATATTGATATTGAGAGCTGAGTTATACTATATAATCAAATTCAAAATAACTCAGCTTCCAACTCATTTGCTGTAATCAGAGTAGAATTTGATACAGTGAGTTTGTCTGGTTTCTAGGCAGAAAGTAATTTGGAAATATTATGTTTTATTTGGCAGATTTGAAGTGTTTGAAAAAGTTGACAAGGTTTGGGGTCTAAGACTGTTTTTTCCAGATGACATCAGAAGGACATGCGTGAGGGTTATTCTGTCCTTCCAACAAAGAGACTATTAGTAGTCTTGGACAAATTTCATCAACTGTTGGGACAAGCAATATTAAGATTCCTCACTGAAGACTCTGAAATTGAGCCCGACATTTTAAGAAGAGAAAATGTATAATCTTTGAGTAAGATGTTTATATCTGCAGCCATTCTGTAACTTTGTGTCTAGAAGGAAGGATCTGAACTGAAACTTTCATAGTGTTTCTTCTCAAGATTTATGATACATAAATATTTTTAATATACGAAAACTCACTGGACTAGGATTTTCTTCCTTTTCTATCATTACATCATCTTATACCCTCCTTCTCTGACTTACTGTTTATCAGAGACTACTCATGCCTGTTTCTTTTCAGCAGCATAGTGTAACTTGTATTTTTCTTCCATTTCTGTGCTTTATCCCCTGTTTTGACAGATCCATACTCTCGTTTGGATATAAATATTCTTCCTTCTTTTTACTACTTTTCTTTATGCTTCTCTTGGAGCTACCAACTAAGTCTGAGAACAGGACAATTTTCCAGATCTACAGTTATTAAATTTGCAAATTTTAACTCAGATTAGATTAGAAGCAAAGAAACACTGACTGACTTCCCATAGATCCATGCTGAGATAACAGCATCAAATTATTTTACCTTCTTTATCCCTTACTCTGTCATCGGTCACCTGGTAAAGTGTTAGAATTACAATTCTTGCATGGAAAAAAAAATTGCACTCATTGCTTTCTTCATTGACTCTATATTTTCTGTTTCATCTGCGCTTATTTTTAAAGGCCTCTAGATTTGATTTTCAGTCTTGAAGTGACTCCAGGGGCTAATTACCCATTTTATGATGATAAAATGTGGCCGTCATTCTTCATTTGAATGTATTTAGCTACCATTTCCAAACCACTGATTCTCACTACACTGATTAGACATGTGTCATCAGAAGTTTCTTCAGGAATGCGTCTATACTTCAAAACAAAATGAAACAAAAAAACAAACCTTAAATAATGCCCTCTGCTTCCCTCCTCCCTCCCCCCCCAAAAAACACGCTGGAGTCTGTTACTGCTTTACTTTTTACTTATATCTATTTTGTTAATGGCTGCAGTTATTCACATTATATATAAAAGTATTTTGGGTTTTGTTTTGAACATAGGAAGGTATCTGATAGGCTCCAAAATAATGAGGTGTCTTAGATCTTCTGCAGTTCTTGTAAGTGATCAGTTCTTTAATGTTTGTGTTGATTCTCTCTGAGATACATCTATCTGCTGAAACTGATAGTACCTGCCACCCTACCCCTTATGTTGGGGGTGCATTATAAATCAAATTATTTTATTAGACTTGAAGGTTCTCCAGTTTCTCTTCTGCTATCTGCCTTTCATTTCTGTCATTGATGCCACTATAACAAGTTTAGTGCCAACTAAACCAAGTAAATTCTACTGTTTAATAAAAGAGAAAATGAGAAATATTGTGCCCTAAGGAGTATTTCAGTTTCTAATTCCTTTCCAAGGGAAGATGTCTCCTCACTCTCTACTACCCCAATAAAGAAAAAGAATATAGAATGGCGAAGATTAATATCAATTCTGGTGCATCTTTCAACAGTTTCCCTCAACTTGGAAATAAAAATCTTGCTGATCATATTTCACACTTGTGCTGCTGCTTTTCTGTGCACCATCTCTGGCATGACTTCATGTTACTCAAGACAGCAGCTAAATATGGTCCACGGACTGGCAAGGAGGTGGAGTTTGATATGTCTTAGATATGCTTTAGATATTTTCATATGAAAAGGGGGGAGTTTTGGATGAGGAAAGGAGTAGAGAAGAGAGATTTTAAAATCTTGATTAGAAAGCTATATTACTAAAAAAAAAAAAAAAAAAAAAAAAAAAAAAAAAAAGACGACGACGACTCTCCAAAGTGCTTCTATAATAAAGCAGCCTCCTTTTATACATAATCCACAGAGAATTGATTAACAGGCTTCAAATATGTACCCATTCTGAAAGTAGTACAGTGATGTTGCTGCATTTTGATATGGCTTGGTGCTTTATAACTGGACCTCTGATCTTCTACTCAATAAACTGAAAAATAAACCAAGGTATCAAAAGATACATGACAGTGTAAGTGTTTCATCCACCATGAGGCAAATTATGCTTACCATAAAGCTGATTCTATGGAGAAAATTGAATGCAAAGCTCTGGTTCAGTGCTTTGGGATTCTGGAAAACAGGTCTTGAGGGCAGCTCTCAGGGAAGGATACATATATCCTCTTCAGTGACAACTGCAGTAGGTATTTATTCTTTGGGTTTTTTTTTTTGTTTTGAACGAGGAGTTAGAAACTTTGCAGTCATAGTTATTTGCTTCCTGTCCATCAACTGTATTTGCAATGTTGTAGGCAATGTTGCATCCTTTGCTGTGTTCCACACATCTCTCATGTGATGTGACCAGAGGTTACTGATTTGTGACCACTGCAAAGTCTGGTCACTGTCCATGCAATGCTGATGTTGCCAGAGCCTGTGCTAGCCCTTCAAGCTGAATGTAAATGAAGTATGTTACATATAAAGTATGTATGGAGACTTTGTCCTTGTGGGATCTGAGTATTGTCATATTGTCTGAGTATGAGTCATTTGTTCCTCCTTATTGACAAACATAGTTAAAAAATGTACAGTTAGTCTGTTCAATTTCAATGTACAATTTAAGGATCCAAAAAAGTGATGTTTAGCAATAGCTGAAATAAATATTGAAATAGTATTTCCTGACATTTTTAAACTCAGTAGCTTCAGGATTTTTGCTGCCATTTCTCTGTAACTGAGCAGTGATTCTTGACCCCTCAGAACAGGACTTTGCTGGCATCTGATTTCCTGGAGCTAGCCCGTGGGAGCTGGCTGTGGGCCCAGTTCACAGGTCAGCATCTCATCCTCTAGCTCATGGCCTGGCCAGTTAGCCCCCAACCCAGGATTTTGCTGGGTCTGGGGGTGAGGGTGAAATCACAGCACATAGAATAATACCTTGAAAAGTGGACCTCATTCATTAGGGCAGGGATTAGAGCCACAAACTGTAAACAAGCCATTTTGTAACAGGAGCCCTAGCAAGAGTTGGAGCGTCCTAATATGTATCTGGATATCGTTTCACTTTCCTTTCTATGCAAATTGAGAAATCAAAGGATACTCCTAGGCATTCCCCCCACCTGTTCTTTCTCCCTAATTAACTTGAGTCAAATGATTTTAAACTAATTTAGGATCTGAGTTAGAAGTGGAGAAGCAAGGAGATATTTCTTATGTACTGAATCCAGTGTTGTTATAAATTGAGTATTTTTCTGGCTGAAGCTGTTCTGCTTTTCATATGCTAATGCTGGTTTAGTTTTTCTTGACTGTCTGGCGCTTCCAAGTAAAATGAATTAAAAACATTGCAACTGTGCTACCTTTAGTAGGTGCACTATGTAAGTAGATCTTAACAGCTGATGATATCTGTCTTACCTATGTCACTAAATTCATTTTTTTTCTTAAGAATGCACAGATATCAGACGTAACCTAGTAATACACCTAGTAATATAACTGATGGTGGACAGAGAATGGAGTGGTAGGATTTCACCGCACTGACAGTTTTGGGACCGTAGTTGTTTGTATTCCTAAATCAGTGTATTTTGGTTGCTGGTATTTGCTGTGTTTATGAATTTCATGCCACCATATACAGAGTACAAAAGACTAAAAAACTCAACATGCTATAGTGAAAAGTGTGCATGGCTAAACTGCTTAACTGATACCCAGTAATTTTGCTCTGTTTAGCTTGTTTCTCCCCTATAGAATAGACTGGTACCTCATTTTCACTTCCTTAGATTAAATAGACTACTTCAGGACTTAGGCTAAATAAGCATCAACATTAATCACCTGAACGTAACAAAGATGAGCCATGGAATAATTTCTGATAACTCATGAACGCTATCACTTGTTCCTATTTAGTTTGATAAATGTGTTCTGGTTAGAGAAGTGAAAATTAGGTGTCTGGTTCCTTTGACAGTGGATGATGTGTTTTTTCTCTAGAGGTGGTGGTAAGCCCTCTCAAAGGATGTAATGAGTAAGAGAGAACTTTCCTCTGGGGGTTGCCTGCATATGGTTCTGCAGCAGGTTCGTGAACTAAAGTAACAGTAGCCTTTAGAAAGCTTATACTGGTAAAATTTCAAGATAAATAAGACATGTCATATCTTGTAGACATTGACCTACAGCTAATTAAGAGTACTTTGAACATATTTGATTATTATTTTTGATTGGATTAATCTTTCAGATTAATGATTAATCATTTCAGATTAAGATTGTCTGTTTAAATGATGTTGAAGTATCTTGAAGTTTCCTCCTTCTGGGAAGGGAGAACAGGAACTAAGGACAGCTGATGCTGTTTGTTTTGGGATCCAAGTAGTAAGTCATGATGCCATTTTCTAGCCTCAGATTTTTTTTTTCTTCTTCTTCTTCTTCTTTTTTTTTTTTTTTATTCTGGAGTTGAACTGCCTTTCAAAATTCTATCTTCCCACTGGCTTGTCAGGAAGACGAGCTCTGAATTGTAATGTTTTGTAGCTCTCTGCCATGTCCCATTCAAGTGTAACACTCCTGTAACAACGCTCAGTTTCTGCAGTCCTCTTGCAGAAACAGTAAAGATGGGTTTCTTAAGGAACAAGCTAGGATAAAATGTGTGTGTGTATGTGCATACTTTTGTGTGTTTGGAGTGAAGGAGAAGTGGAAGGAGATGATAAAGTGAACCTGAATCATCATTTCTCTCACTCAAGGACCAAAGGATGCCACCAATTTATCTTTAAAAGCCTGATTGATTGGAATTTTAAAACCACATTTTATCAATTTGAGATGATGAAGCAGACCCCAGTGATCTGGATGACTCAGGACCTAGAGTAATTTGATGAAGTCTGAGCTGAGAAGGAAACCCTTGTAGCTTAATTCCATGTTACTCAGGAAGCACTATTTGTAGCTTTCTCTGGAACATCTCTAGCATCTTGGTAAATGTGAGCACTTCTCAAAGAAGGCTGCTGTTTGAAAGATGGGTCCTGAATTAGCTTGAGAGTGCTGGAATTCATTCAAAAGAGGGAACCACAATATTTGGAAGCAGGTGAAGAATTCAGGATAGTGAAACCAGCACGCGAGTGAATTGGGAGTGAAGTAGCAGAGCAGAGAAAGGAAGCAGACACTGTTCACAGAAAACAGGAAACTCTCCAAATAAGCAGAGCATGGTGAAATGAATCTGTGAAAGAGGATGCACTACACCTGGCTGTGGCTATGCGAGAAGCCATTAGGACAGGAGATCAAGAATCAAATACGATTACTGCGGCAAGAGGGGAAAGAATCCATCTAAATAAAATCCACTGAGAAAATTATCAAAGCAGCCAAAATTACAGTGGCAAAAGAGAGCTTCATAAAGCGCATAAACAGAGAGCAAGACTGTGCCTCTAGGCTAGTGCTTGTATTTAGTGGAAGTGTTTAGCTTCATCGCCTCGGGCAGTGTCAGAGGAAGAGCTGAGACTTGGAACAAATGTGTGTTTTTCCTGCTCTCCCTCCCATGCAGCTGCGTCTCAAGGGAACGGATTACGCTTCCCTGCGGTAGGAGGGGTGGCACAGAGGTCGGTTCCCCCGCTTCCCCGGCACTCTTTATTTGCTTTCTCCTTTGCAGCCCTCAAAGCGGGCTGCGGTAAGGGAGGAAGGAGGACCGAGCTCCCAGGCTCCTCAAGGTTCGTGGCAGGCAAGATGCTGGGTGGAGGAGGGAGAGGAAGGTGGCTGAGACAGCAAAGAAATATAGTCAGGGATTATCACGTTATGCATCTGTGCCATCACAAATTGTTTTGTGCACCAAGCAAGTAACGAAAGATGTAAGAGGGGCGGCAAGGGAAATTTGGTGTCAGATGAAGTTGATGTTGTTTGAATGGAGAAAGACAGCGTTTTATAACGCCGTGTGCAGCAAAGCACATGAGGTAAATATGCCAGTAAATTGAGAAGCGCTTTTCCTCCCCAACAGACAGTAAATATTAATGAAATTACAGGTGATGTGTGCGCAAACATACACACAGAAGAAAATATAAAAGGAAGTAGAGCAGTTATAAAAAGTACCCTGGAAGAGTGTGATGGCTGGCTTCCCAGAGCTTGTTGGGGGGAGGGAAGCGGAGGAAAATGCAGAACAACAAAAGAAAATCACAACAGCAAACTCCCAAGGAAGTGGGAGACAAGAGACTGAATAGAAATTCCCATAATACCCTTTTTAACAGATAAAAGGGAACGTGTGGTAACAAGCAATATGGAGGTTTGATCTCTTTGCCGGTGATGTTTTTATGATTGATTTAGGGCAGTCCTTTTACGGAGACTGTGATGGGACGTTTTGTGGCTTCGCCTGGAAACCAATGCTCCAGGGCCAGAAGCTACATGGGAGCAGCTTTTTGCCATTGTGCAGAGAGCTCAAAACTTAAAATTGGGGCTTAAAACTAGTTTAGAGTCTAGGGCTAGACGAGAAGGAGAATGACCATTTTACTTCAGCGGGTGCCCCATGCTGAAAGACAACTGCCTAACCCACTAGTCCTTGACAGAGGATGGTGGCCTGGAGAGCAGAACTGGACAGGAGGCATTTTAGTTTAACTGAAACCCAACACTGCCAAATGCAAACTCATATTTGGCCCTTGTCCGGAGGAGAGTTGAGTTCAATTAAGTCTCTGTTGAGTGTGTGCTAAGCTCCTGCACTTCCAAAAGAAGGCTGATGCTTTCAAGTCCTGCCTGTGGCTGTCTCCTGCCAGCCCTCAGCTGGGACTCAGCTGGTGCTGGCAGCTCCTTACTTTTCCCACAGCGTTTGTACCAGTGCCAGATGAGTGGCCAGCGAGGAGGATTTTGCCTAACCTGTTTAAGCCGGGAGGAGAGGGTTGTGGAGGGCTGCCATCGTTTGCCTCCCTTGCAGGCAAGCCAACGGGAATTGGGCTTTCTCCTGGGTGCTGCAGTGTGACACAAAACATTGTGCAGGTAGCGACAGCCACAGAAGGGGGGTCAGGGCAGCAGACAGCAGGTGAGACACTCTGCGGCTCCAAAACCATACAAAACTGTCAACCGAAGAGGTGTTTTGGAGGTTGTCTTCCTTTTTAAAGGCACTATTTCAAAAATTATCCATTTTAGAAGGATGGGGCATTTTTTTTCACCGTAACTCTTTAAGAGCTGTGTGACAATGGCATACAGAAGTAGCAGAAGTTGCTACTTCTGTTAAACAGGGACTTTTTACAAAATGGTATTGTTTCTACTGTTAGTTCTTAATGAAGGACTTTCATATCACTTATATTTTTGATATTTAATTGTAAATTTTGTTACAAATTATGCCTTTTAAAAATCCTTTGGCATTATCAGTGACAATGGTTGGCCAAATTATTAAAAAGTGTGTCTGAATCTGAGAGCAAAAGTCTTCTGGATGAGGAATTTTAAGGTCTAAATTTCAAACTATTTCTGGGGGAGAAACGCATCAAGTTGCCGCTACTCCGTAGTGTAAGCTGATATGCTTCACTCTTTAAATCCTTTCCTCTGAAATTCATCCAGAAAGAAGAAACTTCAAAGTCTTTCTCAGTAGCTGAAAAGATACCAAGATACTGCTTTGAACAGGAACTTAAGGGAGCAACTGCAAGAAGTTTGCTACAGGGGAATCAAGGAGAGTCTACAAGGATTTACAAAAAAGAAGTCACAAATAGTTTCTTATAAAAAGTTGGACCTTACAGTGTATGATATAGAAAAAATTACAACTGTAGTGGGGCAGGGGTATGGTTAGCATGTAGAGCCTGCTTGTACTTCAGGGCAGATTTTGCTTCCATGTAGTAGGACTGCTGTATCACTAGCAAGGAACCTTTGAGAGTGCAGTACTCAATTACACAGTGGCTTCACACGTGAATTGGAAGAACTGGAGCCTTGAGCAATGTTGACTGAAAAGAACAGGTTGTGCAGACTTACTAATATGTCTGTTTTCCTTTTGATTTGATTCTGTATTTTTCCATTGCTAGCCAAGTGATGCAGTATTTGGATGCTCTGATGCCTTTCTGATATCTACTTGAATTGAAATTTTACATGCTTTGCTAAAATAGGTGGTAGACCCCATGCAGCTTTTAGGAAAAGAAGCAGTATGTTTAATTTCCTGAGCTTTGGTAAATAGAAATTGGAGGTAATTTTTTGCCTTTCAATCTGTGATTTGGGGCAATAGAAGTAGTTTTTCTGCTTTGAGACGTGAAAACTGCTTTTAGTATCGAAATAGAAGTTTTCATTAAAAAAGTGAGATTCTAGAAACTTCAGTTAAAAGAGAAAATCATGAAACATAGAATAAAATCATAGGGCTTAGTCCTAAGATAATGAAATCAGGAATAAGAATGCTACTAGTAGAAAGACACAAGCGTGTGGGTGAATTGAAGTGTGATAAGAAAACAAAGAACACTGCAAGATGTGTATTTGCAATACTTCATTCATGTGTAGCATTTTATTTTTTTCTGCATTCCTCCCCTTTTTTACATGCAGCTATATATGTTTATTCATTCAGTGGTCATAAAATGAATAAAGAACTTAAAATCTTTGAGCACACTAAGTATCTGACAGAACAAGGGATAAATAAATCATGTTTACGTATTTTGGCAGGAGTATAATCTCATATGATGTCCTGTAAACTTGTAGGTATTGAAATGTTAGTATTAATGCCACAGTAGATCAGAAAGACCAGTTTGACAAACATTGCTCACTGCCTACTTGCATTTCAAATATGCCTATGTGTCTGCCTGCCATGACAGAGCTGATGAAAGGGGAAATTGCCTTGTGGTGACTTTTAAGAAAACAAGTTTATTTTCTAAACAGTATCTTAAATATTTTGCTTTTGAGAAGAACAAAAAAGTATATCCCCTCAGATATATGCCTGTTTACCTGGTTAGGAATGAACATCCTTTTCATGTTGAAGGTAAGTCGACTTCACGGCTTCAGGACTCCCGAATCAACTGTGTTTACCCCAGCAGTCGAGCAAATGCGGTTGCAACTCAACTTGACAGTCTGTAAATATTTACCATCCAAACGGCAATGTATTGTTTCTTTGTGCTGTCAGTTCTGCAGAACTAATTTTACACTGCGCGAGATGTTAATGTGGACAGCAACGTTTCTGGGCACGTACTGCGCTCCGAAGCCTGCAGTCTGAGCATGTACCTGTGGTAGCGTTCAGAGCTCTTCCTGCAGAGCTGGGTGTAGAAAGCGAAAAGGCCAACGGTACCTTGGGTTCCTGCTGTTCCGTAGAGTTCAGCAGCTTCACCAAGGTTGCACGCAGGTGTTGGGGATCATCACCAGTCATAGCCTGGGGGTAAAATCTGCCTCCATGGAAATCAGCAGTAAAGTTTCCATTGGTTCAGATGGGATTAGGATTTCCCCATGTCTTTAATAACATGGGTTTACAGGTTTGTAAAGCTGTGGTTGCAACATTTAAGTGCTGTCCTCCAAAGTGCGTTTTTAAAAACTGCATGCTGTCGTTTGAGAACAGAATACAATCCGTTACATTACGCATGAGAAATAACAATTTTATATTAATTTTAAAAAGCTATTTATATCAAAATTTATTCTACTGGTTGAGTTGGTACTAAATGGAAGATCCAAATGTGTTAAGGTATGACCTTTAAAAAACAAGATTAGTGAAGTCAGTTAGCTGTAATGTCAGTTAGCTGATATACTCATTTTTTGAAAATGCTTAATTTAGTCTCAATTAAACTTAAAGACATGTTTCTAAAATCTGGGCCTGGGTCATTTTAAATGTAGATTCATCTTTCTAAATCATTGCAATGAGATTTTAAAGATACTGAAACATCTAAAGATTCAGGTGGACTTCAATGGGAATATCAAAAATGCTACAGTGAATAACTCCAGTTACTAGGCACTTTTTTGCCTGGTTTATAAATAACTAGGCACTTAGAATGCATATAAATTTCCGAATGCCTTTAAAGTAAGCAAGCTGTCAAGCTCTGCGTTGTGTTGTGCCTCAGAAAGTAGGTGGGAGAATTAATACGTTGAAGAAATAAAAATAGCTCCATGAACTATCAGAGAGTTCTCATGGATTAAAAAAAAAAAAAAAAAAAAAAACAACAACAACAGCAACAAAAACAGATAATAAATCTGAGGCCTTCAGCCCGCTATCCCGCGATCTGGGCCAACGCTTGGCGGGAGCGAAGGATCTCGGCGAAACGGCCTCGCTGGCAGCGGCGGCTCCCCGAGCGGGTTGGCGCGGCTCTTAAATAACGCGTCTCCGCTACGCCGGCAGCGCGGGGCTCGGCGCGCGCCGGATCAGGCGGAGTCAGCCGGATTACCAGCCAAGATTTCGGGATAAGAGAGTACGTTCGCTTTGTTCTGTCAGGGAAAGAATTAGAAAGATTTGCAGCGGTGGAGACATCAGTGCGAAAGGATGAAAGTTGTTTCTCACGCGGTTCTAAAATCAAACTTGGTAAGGGTTTCCTCGGTTTCTTCTGTGTTCGGAGTAGCCATTTCAGATAGGGTGTATTAACACAAGAAAAAACTGAAAGGATAGCAAGGATGAACTGTTACCTAACGGCTTCTGTAAAAGAAGAGGTTAAGTAACTTAGGGCCCGCAGCTGGGAGAAAAGCTGGCTTGAAAGGACCGCTATTTCTTCCAAAGTTTTGCAGCGACTTGCTCCAAGAGATGTGGTGAGAGGGCCTTTCCTACTCTCATGTGCGTCCCGGTCCCGTGGCAGCTCAGCCTTCCTCTGGGCCCATGGGGACGGCCTCCTCTTGCCGCCTCGCCGCAGCAAGGGCTTCGCTCCGAGCGGCTGGCCAGCGGGAGCTGAGCACTTTCGTGTACTCCCTGCGGCTGAAGCTCGCTGGCTTACCTACATCTCCCGTTTCTTTATTTCCACATTCCTCCCCTACTCTCTTTTTGGAGTGGAACAAAAATGGCGTGTTCTCACTGAATGATCTTTAATGCGATACTTTGCTAGCTTTGCAATACCTTTTGTGCTGGGAATGTCTCATGGAAGCCAAACGTGGTACAGCTGATGGTGAGATTCGTACTAGCTAGGTGAACAGTTTCCCTCCCATGCGCTCTTCGGTATAAGTCTAAACCCGGTTTAGAGGCTATTTTCTGAAGTCAGTGGGGTACAGTAGTAGCTGGAACAGTGCGAGTATCACGTAATGAGCTTCTAACCGGCAAACTGTGGTCAATGGATATACATACATCATGTATTAAAAGAAAATACAGCGAAGGGTAGAGCTGGCCAGATGACTCTGAGCTTTACAATAGTAGTTGTTATGTAGCTACTGAAAAAAAAACTAAAATTTTTCTTTCTGGTGAATATAGTATCTGTGTACACTCTTGCTCTGATTTGCCTCTGATACTGTGCAGAATTGCATTCCTGTTCATAGGACAATTACTAGCAAGCTCTAAGAACTGCAAGTGTAGCAAATATATGGTTTCAGAGAGCTAAATTGCATCTAAATGTGCGTGCGTGTGTATATACCTCAGTTGGAACATGCAGTTACAAGCTACAACCAGATTTATTTTTATTACTGTAGGAAATCATCCTGCAGCACTACGAGCTAATGGCAGAGAGGAATATTAAACCTGTGTAAATCCCAGAGTCCCTCTAATTTTCTGAGGGCAGAGAAAAGAAACTTTCATTTTCCGCTGCAGGATCTTTAGGAACCTTGTTGTCAGTGGTTCTAGGTAGATTAGCTAGCTCAGTTTTATTTCTGCCTGTACCCTTTTCTGTAGCTCTCACTTGCTGAGTGTGGGAGGGTGATGGTTTTCAGTGGCTGTCACAGCAGCAGTGCAGTTGCCTGTTGTTCACCAGGACATATCTCTACTCTCCTACCCAAGTGATTGCTGGTTTGTACAACCAAGGATTGGTGTGAATTGGAGGAGGAAGTATTCGGGGATGTGGCTTTTTTTTTAAAGACACTTATCACAAGAAAGTTATTTACTCAGATACATAACTGGATGGCTTAATATCTGAAGATATTAAGGATTTAGATGACTAGAGTCTTAATATCCTAAGAGCTTTGTATGTAACAAGATCTTTCTGCTTGTATTTTCTCTTCTACAAGTTGTAAAAGCACCACCTACCTTTAGAGTGCTTTACAGATGATATACCAAATTAAAGGGAGGGGGAAAAAAAACATTTTACAATGTAAGTTTTTGGCTTACAATTTTTACCTTCAAAAATCACTTATGAGATTAATTAAAAAATACTGATAGAAAAAAAAAAGGGAGAAGGGGGGAGAGTATATGCCAAAGAATAGCAAAGAACAGAGTAAGCAAGTTTCTCTGTTTCTGTCTTTTGTTTAATGCTTACTGATAGAATTCAAACTTACAAGATTAAATCCAGGTAACTTAGTTTGCAGTTTAATACAGGATTTTTTTTTTTTTTTGTAGTATTTTACATGAAATGCTTTCAGCAGGAGTTTGGACTAGATGACTAGGATCCCTTGTAATCCTATGAAGTGTACCAGTTAGTAGCTTGCTGGATTTGCACTGCATTATTGCCCAGCTGTAACTTTTGCTGTGGACTGTGTAAAGTGAAAACGGACGTAGGTTAAAACTCATTTGTTTTAGGCAACTGATACTGGAAATCACATTCAAGTTAAACTCTGAACTTGGCTGTTAGTATTAAAGATACATGATGTAGGTAAGAGACCTTGAGACTACAGTGAAAAATACAGCCTGTAAAAGAGCATGATGGATGCAAACGATGACTGGGGATGAAATCTGCTGATTTTTCAGTGGAATAACGATGAAATATGTTGATTTTCTGTCTGCGTTTTTGACAGTTATTCTGACCCGTGTCTCTTGTATCCAAGGGTTGGCAGGACGAAGGCGGGAACATAAAAGTAAAGCATATATTGCTAATGTACTGGAATTACTTAAATCCTTGACTGTTGGATCATCAGGGCATGGACAAAATAGTGCTTGGCCACTTCTGATAGCCTGGGAGCGAGATCTTTGGCAGAAGTTTAGATTTTGTGAGCCTCTGGAGTCTAGAGGGCACAAAAATGTATTTTAGCCCAGTTTAAAAGGTATGTAATGAATTGTCAATTCTAATATGTTCAACTTTTGGATTATCTAATGAATAAAATGTGATGTAAAATTTTATGTAAATTGTGAGCTAATAATCACAAAGAGGCAAAAAAGTTCAGATTTTTAATATGGCTTTGTAAACCCTAAAATTATATACTCCAGAAAAGTAGCTGTATAATAGATAATTATTAAAATATCTCTAGCACTTCTGTTCCAATGACAGACTATTTTATGATATAGTGCTTTAATAAGCTTAACATGAAATGATAATATACTTCAATTTTATTTTTTGTAAATCACAATCCCTCTGTTGCCAACCCAGGGTAACTTTAAAAGCTGCCTTTTCTGATTCATATTGGGAACAGTATTCTCCCTGAGATCTGAAATGTTTCAATTGCTGATAATCTAAAGCCAAAAAATATCTAATATTTAGATTGATGAAGTAGTATCTAAAAAGCAGCAGATTTTAATTCAAAGCAGACTGTCTCCGAAACTGGTAAGCTGATTCAATGATTGACTTTCTTGCTGTGTAGTAATAGTGCTATCAATTTACACCATTTGGAAGCAGAATTAGAACCAGTTTGACAGTGTAGCATATGTCTTGTCTGCTGAGAAAAGGTGCGGCCGGGTAATAATAGAAGTGGACCAGCAGGAGCTTAAGGGAAGACTATTAAATTCTGTGTTCTGCCAAATTTTACAGACTCGAATTTGAAGTAAAAAAATCGATAAGGATTGCTTCTTACTACAGTGTATTGTAAGCTTAAAATGTGATATAGAGCACCTCACTTGCTTGGCTCACATAGTAGCTGGTGTTGCCTCAAAGGATTTATTTCTATTCTGTTCAGACTTAGTTGCACAAGCTTCTCATCCATGAATATTATATTTGAAATTATTTCTAAGGAAGCCTAGAATGCTAAAAATGTAGCAATCTGCTGTGTATATTGACTATAACAGGAAAATAGTATTCCATTACTGTACACTGAAGTCAAGATGTAATTACAATAACTGCTTAATTGAAAAGTCACATGCAAGTTTGTAAGTGTTTACCTGTCGAAACACATTTGAGATTACTCAAAAGAATTAAAAAAAGTGATTTTCTCTGTCTTGTTTTTCCATGTCTTTGTCCATGTCATTTTTTTTATTTGTTTTGAAGTAAAGTGCACTCAGTTTTCATATCTTCCCAGAATAGAAGGTTAAACTAGCTTTATTTTCTGTGTGTGTTTTAAAATGGTAATAAGGAAAAGGTGGAGGGAGGAGCATGCAGCATAAACATCAGGAAAATGTGATCCTAAAATGACAGAAGAAGTTAGTGGTGTTCATTGTGCTGATATTCTAGGGCAGATGAGGTTCTTGTAAAATACTGAAGTTTGCCCTTTTTTTTTCTTTTTCTTTTTTCAAGACCAGTTGTAAGCAAAAAAATTCTTCCTTTACTTTCTGTCTTTCCATTACACTTTTTTCCCTTTCACAAGCAATTTTCAGCCCCTACCCTGGCAGTTTCTGATTTCTGTGGAGTTTTAGGGTACTACAGTTTCTATTGATGTGTGTGTGTGTGTTGAGGGATGGAGAATTTTCATGAAATATGTACGCCTTCAAGTTTTATAGCATAGAAATGGTCAGCTATGGAATAGGTGGTAAGAAAGCATATGATGTATTGTTGCATGTCTTTTATCTAAAATGTGGTTAAATTTTACACTATTGTCTCTCCAGTGATCTACTCTATACTACCATAAACTGACTGTTAGTACATTCAATAACATAGACAAGCGTCTATACTGCAGGTATGGCAGAAATGGCAAAGCTCTTGTACTGGGCACTGAAATGGTAGTGCAATAGCACAAGGCTGCACTGTAACTGGAATACTGGGTAGGGGAGAAGATGCAGCCAGAGTAGTGGTAACAACATAGTATCATTAAAGCAAAAAAATCTTATGTAGAGTATAATTCAGCATCTGATGATAGTGGTCATTTTGTCAGAGATAAATGTTGAAGATTGCATTGTATGAAAAATGAGAATGCACATAAAGTTTGTTTACTTGCTGTAGGAGGATGCTGGCTATGATATGGTAAGGTTTTCTAATGTGCACTAGTTTGAGAGAAAACAAACCTATATTAAAAATATTTTCTAGAAAGTCCAGAAAGCAGTACCAGTAATCCACCCACTAATTGAGAAGGAGCCAAATGTTTCATACCCTTCATATACTTTCTGTTTTCTTTTGTTTATGTTTGTTTTTTGAAAAACTGAGTAAACCTAAGAAACCCTAAGATCAAAAACCCCATTAAAATAGAAAAGCTATCTTAAACACTTCAGTTTTTAGAGACTTTTATTTTCTTGTGTGTATCAGCATGAAGCTAAAGCAACCTGTGCAACAGAAAGTCAAAAAGCTTTTTGCAAACATCCAAGTCAAACGATTATTTTCCTATTAAGATACTTCCTGGTTTTTGCAAAACAAGATTTTGAAGAGGAAGGTAATTTCTTCAGCACTGTGAATCTCTGATGGGGTCAGTGTGCTTTAAATGGAAAGTCGTGGCAATTTAAAGGAAAACATAATGGAGATTTTTGTTTTCTGTGTAATGGGGGCACACCTTTAATAGCACTGGAAATACGACAGAGGGGGAGAAGGAGAGGGAAATGAAGATAAGACACGTCAGTTAAAGAATGGTAACAAAGGAAAGTGAAGTTAGTGGACAGTGGTGACTGCAGAGGATAGGAATGGGAGAACAGTAACAGTTTTTGTAGAAAGGAAAAACTGAGCTACTGCTGAGCAGGAAAGTGCAAGTAACAACTATCCTAATGGACAGGAGTTTAAAACTTACTGTGGAAGCAGAGAGGAGAAGGGAATTGCCCTGGATGCCCCTGGGAGTGATGAGACCTTCACTTGGTCCCTCGCCTGGAGCTAGTGGAGGTTGTCATTGAGGTCTGGAAGAGACTGCCGTTGCCACGCGTGGTTTCTTTCATCCCTTGTCCCGATTTGTTATTTGTGCCTGTGTCATCTTGTCATGTAGATTTTTGATCCTGGGAACATACCGGTAAAGAGTGGCTACTAGGGGCATTGCCATGTGGTACTGAGGAGCTGTTTACCTAGCTGAAGGCAAAGCCATGGCCCCGAGGTACTTCTTCACTGCACTGTTTGCACATTATATCTGTGGCCACATTAAGTGGAACATTGGGAGGGAAGCAGAAGAGCAAGTGTGGAAGATGCATAATAAAAATGTTCTAATTATAGCACAAAACTTGTCACGAAGTAAGATTATGTTGTTGTAGTCTCAGATTAAGAAGAGCCGTTCTCCATATAGCCGATAGTGTCACTGGTACAGTGTATGCTTTGAACAGCCAGTGGTTTTATTCTGCACTGCTCTGCCCTGCTTGTGATACAGGCAGGAGCATGAAGTAGCATTTGTGCTGTGTGTGTTGTGCCTGATCTGGGGCAGAAATTCAGGACGAGCCGTAAGATGAAATGCATGGCAACACTATTCTGCCTTGGCCCAGAACATGGCTGTATGTTGCGAGATTATCGAGGCAGACAGATGACACAGGGAAAAATATTTTTGTAGCACTTGGTTCTCATGTTTTAATAACTTAAATAAGAAAAGCAGTCTCAGACAGTGATCCTGCCTTTAACATTTGTCTTAATTACAAACTCAGAGCTTCACACTCACTTGTAGGGTATTATTCCTCAGATTTCTTTTAACTGAAGTAGAGTTTCCAGCAGTTCAGAAATACTGCATGTTTATATGCGAATTAAAAACCTCTTAGTTCCTCATCCAGCAGAAGACTTAAAAGCATGCAGATCTGCAGTATGTGAAAGGTTTTTGAATTCGTCAGTATCTGAAGTCATTAAAGTTCCCTCCCATACGTGGGTGATTTATTAGTAGCAGTCCCAGTATGGATTTTTTTAGTGTAGTGTGATGGATCTGGGGCAGTTCATTTCTTTCTGT
This sequence comes from Rhea pennata, assembly GCF_028389875.1. Taxonomy (NCBI): domain Eukaryota; kingdom Metazoa; phylum Chordata; class Aves; order Rheiformes; family Rheidae; genus Rhea; species Rhea pennata. The sequence goes on along the minus strand of NC_084663.1, from coordinate 137,210,822 downwards.
TGTGCTTCTGATAGAGCCAGAAACCCTTTCAGCATCCTTGATCGAATGTCAAAAATTTTTTGTCCAGCCCACATGTCCTATTATACAGCCTAGTGCCCCTGTGAAGAGTTCTGATAGCAATGATTACTGATTTTGACAGTACAACTGCGAAGTCTTTTAAAACTTTCTTTCCTTCATTTTTCATATTAAAATGGTAGGATTGAGGATCAGAGAGCTGAGGGATTGTCCAAGAACACCTGGGTACCTCCAAGAAGGTAGGATTTAGACGGGGATCTCCCATTGTGCGACTAGGTTCCTTACCACTGAGGCATTTTCTGCATATAATGCCTGCCAAAATGACTTTCTGCTTCCCCCAGGTGAAATGCCTGATGTGCTCATGGCACCGACCTCCTTCCATGCCACTGTTTGCACCTTGCAATGTCCTTTGCATAGAGTCCTTGCAGCTGAGCAGCATAATATTCAACAAGTGGATGGAAGCATCTAAAAGAAAATAGTGCAGTTCATTCTCTCATTTCTCAGGCTGTACAGGCTGCTGGGAATCACAGACAATAATCACCTCTGAGCTTCATTTATGCCAGAGTGTAAAACCTTTTTTTATTGCTGTAACATGAACATTTATTATTTAATTGTACAAATGACTACTTAAAACATGCTATGGGCATTTGTTTTTCCCTTCTCTGGAACCATCTCAGAATTTGCACAGATTTAATGCTTCATGTGGCATCTTTGATGCACACAGTGTCTAAAATGCTGCTTGCTCTTTCATTGGTTATAAGAAAATCTGGAAGACTAGATCAGATGTAGAGATATTTGTAGTAAGTAAGCCCACGCAAGGCAGTTACTACCGTTCATTATATCATCATAATTTTTTAAGGGCTCAAAAAAAGCTGTGAAAGACATTGCTTATGGAGTTTGTTTGGTATACAGTTTTTTTTCCATTTTAATATCTTTTACCCTGTCATTCTTAGATTGTAGAGTGGTTCACTACTTTTATTCTTTCTTCCTCTTTCAAGCATGCAGAGAGACACAGGAATGCTTGAGCTCAACTTTACATGAATCTGCATGTAAGAAAATGTTAAAAATACTTATTTTAAAACTTTGTTTTCTTCCTTCAAATGTCTATTTCTTATGCATTCCTCTGATTAAGAATGGGTTAGTAGCATTTATCTGGGTGATGTAACACACCTGACATTTATTGGTTTAATCACAAATAACTTTAATTTTATTAAGATTTCTAGCATGTTTAAACATTAGATTTGAGCCCCTTTTATGGCAAATACTAGTGTTTGAATGTGCTAACAGAAATGTTTTTCTGCTCCTTGATGATAGAGTACTTAATGTAATTGGTAAATCAGATGATATCTAGCACTCCATTGTAATTCTCTACTTTACATGTAAATTATATTTTGAAGCACCATATCTTTTCTCAGTGGTGATTAATCCTTGAAATAAAGGGGAAGGGGCAGTAGCTAGCTTGTTTTAAATGATGCATTCCCCCATTGGGAAAGATTAACTATGTACAACTTTGTTGAGTTTAGCAATTTGTAATGAATTGTTGAGTTGTCCGTAGAGACCAGTTTCTTTTTCTCAAAAGAGTATTCACTAGGTTGCATTGCTCTCTTCCTCTAAAGGAAATAAGTTCTTATTATCCGTCGTCTTAGAGATAAAAGTTCATTTCTAGCATTTGAATTTACATAAATCTAGGAAGTAAAACTTAGCAGTAATATGTTCAATAGGCAGAAGAAAGAGGAGAGGGCTATTTCAAAGCACACCCATATTCTGTGTGTCTTTGTTTTACGTTTCTAAATTTCAGATTGTATGCAGTGTCATGTGTTGATTCACCTCTGCCTGCTTGTGAAGCATCCTCAGCTGGTCTTTAGCATCTCTGGTTATCCTGCCTCCTTTTCCTGTTCTTTTCATCTTTTGGCTTGTACATTGTAGATATTCATGCGTTGGTTAATTTTGCTGAAAGTGCTATTTGTTGTCCTCTGTACCTGCAATTCCCACAGCAGAAGTAGGAATGCATGGAAAGTTCATGCTTAGCTCCTGGAAGTCCTGGGGTATGACATCAGTACAAAAATTCGGGCTTCCATGTTGGAAACTAGGGGGAGATTGTTGCTGACTGTATCATTTTTGTCTATGGAAGCAGTAGATCACAACTCACAAAATATATCGAGCTTAGTGGGGAAATACGGTCATTTGGAAGTGCTGCTAAATTTCACATAGTTAAGTGAACCCTGTAAACTACTCTACTTAGGATGGCATCACTTGTCCCTTGCTCAGGACTAGGGGTACTAGCAGAGACTGTTCAGCAGAGATAGGTAGCAGTGTATATGCCTTTAAAAGTTATCTAGGGGAAGAAATAATGAACAAGCACAATCAGATCTGCCTGTTGGAATCAATTTAGCGTCCATATACATAAGCCTGATGGTTCTCCTTCATTCCCACATGCAAAACAGCTGGGAAAAAAAAGATAGGGCATTGGTGTTGCCTCTTGTGCCAGTTAGCGCATCCATGCCTGTAATGTGCACAGCAAGGTTTTTTGCCAGAACTGTAGAGAAAACAGGTATTTGAGCAGGGAGTGAAAATGAAAGGAAACACACTCTTGAAAATGCGATCTGGGACTGGTGGTGCATGATAGATTCACCTGTCAAAAGGTTTGGGTTCAAAGACCATTAGAAATGTGTGCATCTTGCCACTTCCTAGATGAATTTTACAAATGTGAGTATACCTGCTACTCTTTTTGTTTGCCTGGTTTGGGGCTATATATTTCACAGTTTTGAAAGTACCTGATGCCACAGTGAATGGCATGAAATAAGTAAATCCAAAGAATAATTAGAATAGAAAAGTCAATTTCTTTTTCTCCCTTGAAATTACAGCCACAGGAACAAGTCTTCAGGCTGGCCGCATCCTTCAGGGACCTGGAGCTTGAACCAGGGAACACCTTATGGATGGGAGATGACGGCAAACAGAGATGGAAGAGACTACTTCCTCAAGTAAGTGGTAGCGTGAGCTGTTGCGACCACTAGATTCAGGCTGTATCACAGTGCTGCAGCACTGCTACTTGCAACGTTTTCCTTGGAATCCTGGTATCAGCTGCAGTCTTATAGAATTAATGTTGATTTGTTTTGGTTTGTTGCACAATGCTAGCTTTGCCCGTACTTTACTGTGCCTTGTTCTTTATAATACTGTGTTTTGGTCCTTGATTATTTCTTTATTTGGCCAAGAAAACAGTGATAATGTAAGGACCTGTAATTCACTGAGGAATTACAGCAAATGTCATTAACAAAAAAAAAAAAAAAAAAAGGCGCATCCTTAAAGAATAAGGCAAAAGGTCCCTTCTGACTAGGATTAACAACTCTCATCTGTCTCTGCCGTGTGAACTCTTTAGTTTGCCTAAAAAGTTCATTATACTGGTAAAGAGTAAGTACCTATCTTGATCCTGTACAGTTTTTGTCTGAATTCTTAGGTTTTTCATGGCCCTTTAGCTCTGCAGTTAAAAGTTTGTAAATAAATGTCAATGTAAATGATTTGATTGTAAACAAAATTGGATTTTCTTTTCCCAATGAAAACTGTGCAGAATTCTTCTTCTGAGTTACTTAAGTGGCTTGAATAAAATACAGTTTCCTATCCTAGCAAATATATTCTATTGTGTATTTGAAACCTGTTTGCTGAGAAGGGATGGTAGTGAGTTAGCAGAACAATTTCTTGGTTTTACAGCATTAGTTGCTTTAGCTTACATTTTATTTTAAGGCCAGCATTTTGAGTTTGCTCATGTGAAAGGTTGGATGTTTTCATTATTTCAATTTCTTGGTTTACCAGTCTGAATGGAAGCTTGTTGGTGCTTAAAAAGTCCTGGATGAGAATCACAATCCTTTCTTATAACACAGAGTAAAGGGATCAAAGTTACTTTAAATTGACCGTTAAAAGTCTTGCATTCATCCAAGATCCTTCTTCTGCAAACCTTGAATTGTGCTGTGTAAGAAGGAGGATCCCTTTTCCTCTCCTCTCTGTCCCCCCCCCCCCCCCCCCCCCCCCGTCCCAGCTGTGCAGGGCATTTGCCTTGTCTTGCTAGGAGGGATGTGCTTTTAGAGCCACGCAAGGTAGAGTTAGAGCAGTGTGGTGACCTGCAGGCAACCATGGAAAAGCTTTCAGGATTTAGAGAGATTTTAGACCTGTCCACATTACAGCAAGTTGCCTCGGTTAATGAGAGCTCAAAGACAGCTTTAAAATGCCGTATTTTTCCATGAATACGTGTTTGTTATGCTGCGTATGTTTGTAAGACACAGGGTGCAGTGCTGGGTAGCGTGAATCTGAACGCTGGGCACTATGTAACTATATTAGCATAGGCTTTCTGCCTGAACTAATCAGCCTTGTTAGGAGGAATACATGAGCCTCAAAAGTACTGTGTTAATGTGACTATGCTGCTTCTGTTACTCGAGTTAGTGGAGGTATCTGCACCACTAAAAACTGTAGGGGCGGATTTGGAAGCTAAGTAATGAGGAAGTGCCGGCAGTTCCTGCATGCGCCTTCCCGGGCTGCGGCAGGTCCGTGTCCGTATCAGCAGCGATGGCTCAGGGGCATGAGGTTTCTCTGCAGCATGTCAGTGAATGCAGAAGGCCTAATCTGCAGGGCTGAAATTTATTTGAACGATAACATTAGCTTCTGAGGACAGGCGCCGCATTTAATTTCTCCTTTTCCTCACTGGTCATGTAATGGGGATGCTGTACTTCCTGTGCAACTATAAACAGCTGTGGCTTACAGCATGCAGTGCATTAGGAGTCATTAATTCTGTAATCTGAGAACATTTTCTAACTTGCAGTATCAAATGATCATTTCATTTATTTTTTTGGGTGGCCTTTTACTATGCTAAAGTGCCATATCCTCTTACAGCTCTCCTAGATGCATAAAAATGAATCGATGAACAAAATTCCATAACAGTGCCAAATCATGCCTTAAGTAATGGGGGGGAGGGGGTCTGTTTTGTGGAGGGTTTTTCATGTGTGGTTGTTCTTGGTTTGTTTTAAGTTTCATACTCTTATGAAATGTTTACCTCCCATTCTGTTTGGGGCCTTCCTCCCATTTGTTTGTCCTGCATCTTCCTGCAGTTATAACAGATAATTATCCGTCTTTTCTGGAGGTCCCATCAATGTTTTGTGCACACATTAGAATGAAGAGATGCATTCTATATATAGAGAGAATATATATAGAAAATATATATTTTAATATATATTAAATATATAAATGCAGCTGGAACAGATCAAGACTCAACTCTAGTACTATCTATCTGATCCCTCCCATCAGCTTTGGGAAACATAAGCCTCCCACATTTCACAGTACAAAGGGAGAGGAAGTGTTGGAGCCCTGGGCCACTCTCCCAAGTCAGGTCATATCTGACCAGTTACTCCATTTCTCTCCCTCAGCAAAAGCTTCCTCCAGCTGTACTGGGCCAGGCATTTTAGAGTGGGTATCTCTAGTGTTTTTTCTGTCTGATGATCCTTCAGAATTTTGTAGAGCAAAACCAGCATCTAAGGATTGAAGGACAGCAGGAATGTGTTGTAGAATTTAATATATTGGTGAAATCTTAGCTTTGGCTTGCAAAATAAATTTAATTAAAAAAATGGATTTAGCAAAGCGAGGTTTGCTGTAGTTCATTTTCAAGATGCCCACAGTTTGGTGACAGGTAAAAAAAACTCTCTGAACCCACTTCTCACAATCTCAGAATTATCTACGGGCAGGCAAAAATTATAAGCTTAATGGTAACTGTCACTTGATTAATTAATTAATTTCATATTTAATGCTTAAATTACCTAATAAAAGCAAAATAATAAACTTTGTATGAGTTAAATATACAGCATAGTTTCAGAAATTTAACAGTAAGAAGAATCCTGACTTTTCACAACTTTTAAGTGTTTAAAAAGCTCTAACAGGGCCAGATAACAGGGCCAGGGATAAATCTTGCCCAAGCTTATGATGTTAGACTGTGAGAGAGCAAGTATCTTCTTCCATTTGCACTTGGGCGACCCTCACTGTAAATGTGAACCCTGGTGCCAAAGAATGTTCTTCCAGGCAGAGCTGCTCTTTGGTTATCTAACTACAACTAGAAAGCTGCATTATTACAAATATGACAAGTGTATGTGCCTAGGTTATTACTTTGTTGCCAAGCAGAATTAGTCTAATCAGTAGCCTAGGTTTTATACCTTTTGATTACCTCAACCTGCCTGACCTAGTTCTGAGTCAGCTATGTCTGTAGATGTGAGTTTATTCCTGCCATAGTATCTCACCTAGGACCATTACCTTTGATTCTTCATATCTTGACATCTCTTTCTGGCCTAATTCAAGCTAAAAGTTGTAATTTATAAAGCCTAACTTTTATTACATATACCTACTAAAAGAGCTGCACACATCCGTTAGCATTAGTGTATTCTAGCATTCTTCACATATCTTTCTTTCTCTTCCATTCTGTTAGGATCTGTGTTTTACTCTGTATTTGTATATTACTTAGCATAATAGGTGACCTGGGCTCCTAGACACAAATTTTAATTCTTTGCAAAGCTTAACAGTATCAAAATGATGGAGTGGGAGCTCCCTACTCCCTGCAGGGTAGGCTGTAATATGGAGGAGAGGGGCAGAGGACAGTTTGAACTCTAAGGCATGGTACAAAATTGCAGTCAGAGCACTCATATTCTGCGTAAGGAGATTAATCAAAGGGCATTCAGGTAGCAGATGGATCATGGGATGAATATCTTCCACACAGTTGGTGTCTAGGAAAAGAGCCTCACTGGGTTATGAAGGCCAGGGATCTATAAATAAATTCTATACTAGCATTGCAGTGAGGAGCCCCTTTGCAAAGGCAAGTGTCCTTTCCTTTTTCTTTGTGTCAGAGGAAGAAGCCAAAGATGTAAAATCTCAGCACCTGTGCTGTTTATTTGCAACTCAGTTTTGCTTTTAGCAATGACCAGACGCTCCCAGTACAGCTAATACAAAGCCAAGAATTTATCAGGCTTGCAGGGTCTCTTGGTTCTACCTGAGGGTTTGGCATCAAATTTGTGTCTATTTAAATTATTTCATCCTGGTAGGTTGCAGTTGTCCGTATTGAAAATTGATGTAAAGTTTTGTTAGTAAGGCCGAATATATCCAAACTATAATGCTATCATAGTGTATGGAAAAATAATAGGCTGCTTTAAGGAGTGGAAAAAATGAGGACTCTGAGGAAGCTGGCTTATATAATCCTTTGATATTTTATGCCTGACTTTCTTACCCACTGATATCTCTGAGCAGTCTTGGATGCAAGTTGAACAGTGCTACATATGTACACATGTCATGAGAATACTTTACTTTCAGTACATCTTTTTGTACCAAATGTTTTAAAGGGCACAACATTGGCTATAAAAACGTACATCAGTCATGTCTCCAGAATAGTAATGCATGTTCTACAAAATGATAATCTACCTGGATGCATTAAGAAACAGTAACTTAGAAAATGGAATGAAACCATGAAACCATTTGGAACTGTGCACTGCTGTACTGGTGGTGATTACCACCTCTAATCTAACCACAGTTACTAGTGAATGATGTCCCGGATAGCATGTGTCTGGGTAGCTTTGAGACATAGATTTTCATTTTAGCTGAAAGACCAAGGATTTAATATGTCTAGTGATTTTATCAGCAGTTCCTCTTTGGAAATACATAGTAGTTGTCCTTGTAGTGCCTATTATTTGTCCAAGGAAAAGTCTTCCTTAGCTTTCAAAATAGCTTCTTTTACTAGCACTGATTTCACTCATAAATTAAACCAATACCTAATTTTCTTTCCTTCATTTTTCACTCTGGATTTTAGGAATGAAATAATGAGATGATTGTTAACAGTTATGTCAATAGAGGAGGAAGAGAGATCAGCAAGATAGCTTGTCATATTGTCTCAGAGGCTTTGTATAGCCATACAGATTAACAAATTGCATCACACTGAAGGAGAAATAGCAATTCAAATTCTTCATTTGCTTTTGATTAAAGATGTATAAACCAGGTACTACCACAATGAAATGCGCACATGAGTTCTGTACAAGCAAATAAGATAATTCATAGCAACATTAACTGCTTTTTACTTAAATAATTTACTTAGTGCCATATGTGCATATCCACTCAACTGCGAGCAGACATATTGTAATTTTGAAATTGTGAAATGAATAAAGAAACCAAGCAACTCTTCATGTGAAATGAAAAATAATTATATAGTGTCAATGCGAGTGCTTTAAGACATGAGTGTGAAGAGATGCTTATTCTTTCTGCTGAAGCAAATTTGGTTTCTTTCAAACCTGTGAAAGCCCCTATGGCCTGAGCTAGTCAGTGGTAGCTTCCATTGCCAGACAGCACTTTTGTAAAACTGTGAGAAGAACCTTTTATCAAAATGTTTTGAGATGTCACTATCAATTTATTATGTCTTCTGTACAGATGACGCAAGTGGGGTCATTTTACAAACCTCTAAAATGCTTTTGCTGAGTTTAGGCCATGGTAAATTAAAGTTTCAGAACTTCACCTGTTCCCTTTTAGCATACTGCTTTTACTTGAAATAGCCTTATGAGATAAATGACACATTTCAGTATGGGAGGATGGCAATCATCTAGTATTCTTTCAGCATATTTCTGTACAGCACAAGCTGTATTAAAGCAGACTTTCAATATAAAATAATTTGCAGGGTATACTTAATTGCTTTAAAGGCCTATTTTCTTCATATTTATTATATACATTTTGTAGTACATAATTATATGAAATTTCTGTAACACTAATTTGAATACTAACATGAAAGTTATTAAAAGTCTGTTTGGTGTGACTTTAGGGTTTCAGGGAGACAAAGCAAAGAAGGAAGATTTTGGCTGATCTTTGTCCAAAAAGGGTTTAGTTTCATGGCAATTGAAGCTGGTCCAAGTTGCCACTGCCACAGTCTATTTCTGACGTGTATATTTTTGCCCTTTCCCTTGTATCAGGCTTGATGCTCATCAGACCTGGAAGGGAGTTAATGGAAGGTAATACACTGGCAGGAGCTAATAAAAACTCACTCCCACAAGAAAAGGAATGAATTTTCTGTCAGTTTAGCTCTTAGCCAGTTCTTTGCATGGTGAGATAGAGTTGCAGAATAATTTAGGGTGGAAGAGACCCCTGGAAGTCAGCTGGTCCAGCCCCTTACTCACAGCAGGGCTAATGCCAAATGATGAGCGTCAGTGCTGGTACAAGGGCAGGACAGGGAATATGTGACTGGTGTGAGAGCAGAGGCTTATGTTGGCTTAAGCTGCTCTACACCTGCATCCTAAGTTGAAGTAACATTTGTGGCTATGGAAGGCCTATCTTTTTGTGATTGCTATTCCTATTTAATTTCTAAGGTACTAGGAATTAGGCACTTTGGTGTTTTTGTGGCTCTGGTTTCTATCATTCAAATAAAAGTCAAGGTCTGTTAAATCAGATTGACTGGAACAAAGTATAGTGCTTCCTGTGTGGACTTAAAACAGCAGTGGTTCCTGTAAGGTATAGTTAATTATTTTACTCTTAAAATAAATTTTCAGAGGTGTCTGTTAAGTCATTTCCATATTTTTGTTTAAGCACATACTGTTGATCATGTTTACTTTTACCTCTTCCTGTTGCCTTGGATGGGATGAGAGAGTATGTCTGTGCTATCAGTTTGTTTTGCTCCCTATTTCACTCCAAGGACCCTCACCATCTGTACTTGATGCATATTAGTTTACTTCTGTGCTCCAGTCTGGAACAAACTGAGCAAACTGCTGGGATCCCAGACATGAAATAAAGGGAAGATTATCCAGAAATGAAAGTCTACAGCTTTAGTGTTTGACTTGAAACCCCAGGTGAGTCCCTAGAACAAACAGTAAAGCTCGTAGAGTCCTACTGCTCCAAAGTCTTTCCAAATCGTATCGTGTTACTATGACCTTATTCCTACACTAGTTGAAACATGTCACAACATATTTTGATATTGTGTGCCTGCTGTTGTTTTCTACCTGGGATCTTGTGTTTATTAACACTAAATTCTTCGTGACTTCTTCCAGATGTGTATGACAAACTTGATTCTTTTTTTCCTAAGCTATGTTACCTTGCACATAATGTTATCAGCTCTGTCAGTTTTGGCATGTCAAATCACTGTCTTTTCGTTGGCCTGGCCTGGCTCAGTAACTAAGCTAATCCCAATTATGAAACTCTTGAATACGAGCTTTTGTCCCATGCGGAAAACAGAGGTCACATGTTTGCGTCCGTTAGTAGCTAGTGCAGCAGCCTAATACCTCAGGGTATAGTATTTCTTTACAAAACAGCAAAGCCATAAGGGAATGCTCTCCTATACTCAAATACTTACCTAAATTTTCTTTTAGTAGTCTTCATCTTATTCTTTCATTGGTTGCTCCAGATAGAAGAGAAAACTCATTCATGTTTTCTGAAAGGTGGGGCTCCTCTGTGTGTGGCAGGATCCTATCTGGTCTTCCACTCCTCCTGTTGTTGTGTACCTACAGCTCTTGGAGCTGGCTAGCAGTGTGGGCGGACAGAACACAATCGTTGATACTATTAATGATATATCAATCAAGCATTCTGCTTATTAAGGGCCACTAATGCATACCAGATGCAAAAATGAGGCTCACAGCATGCTAATCAGTTTACTTCAAAATAAATAAGTATATAAGAGGATCAGAGATTCTCCAAATCTCTGTTGGTATCTCCAGCCTGATCCCAGCGTTCTTGTCCGTGTGTTCTACAGGTCGTGTATGGCTATTGCTGGCTTAGTTCTTTCTCAGAGTATTTCCCTGGAGTTTGCTTTGTTGGAAGATTCTGAAAACAGTCTAAAGATATAAAGGATATAAACTATAGTGAAAGCCTTGTCTGTAACTATAGTGTTGTTCATCTTCCAGGATCCTGAAAAAGCTGCTGCTGTTTGTACCTTAAAGTACGTAAGGCTATAATGAAAGTTGAAAGCCATAGGAGACACCTTTTACCCTGTAGGTATGATGTTACATAGCACTTCATTGAATACATTACATTTCTTCATCTCTAAGTATAGAAAAAAAGTGGATTAGGTTCACTGGAGGATTTATATGGCATTCACAAAAATATGAACAGTGCCACTGCTGCTCTTTCATCCTCCTTCAACCAGGAGTAACAGCACTTCTGTAGGATGTTGAAAAAGAGAGTTCAAATCTTTCCGATTCAGAATAGGGATGTGAATGAAAAAGGTGGCCTGTATCCCAGGACAGTGCCTTAAACCAAAGGCTTTCTGCAATATGCTTCTCTGGGCATCTCCTCTCCCACGTGAGTATCTCAGTAAACAGGCAGTGGAATCATGCTCTCTGGCCCACTTATTCTGTATCCTTAAAAAGGACATCCAATGAAATTGAATGGCAGTCAGTTTAACAATGATAAAAATAGTACAACCTATATAATTAGCAAATATAACTCTCAGCCACAGGTTACAGTAGAGCCTGAAATGTAAGGCTCAAAACAGGATGAGAAATGTACATTTATAATGAGTCTTCCACCATTAAATTACATAGAATTAAAAGAAATTAGAGCAGATATAAATTCTTATGTTTCAGACAAGCGAGTGAGTCAGCTGCTGAGTGCCTAGGGCTAGGACAAAACTTCCTGTATTAATCAGGTTATTCTATAATTACAAGGTTTCTTGCACCTACCTCTGAAGCGGATACCGACTACTGTCAGAGGCAGGATACCGGACCAGACGGACAACAGGTCTGATTGGTATGGTGATTTTGGGGTTTTCTCTTTTTCTATCTCCTTTTTTTTTTTTTTTTTTTTTTTTTTTTTTTTTGTAAAAAAAAAGACCCTCCTCACTCAGACTGTTCATATGAATAGTATTATATTAGAGAAAGGGTGCTACTGTGCTTTCAGACTGCATACAAATTTGCTTTCTGTTGCTAACGGTTTGACCTGTTCAAGGACAGATTTGTTTGGTGGGAGGGGGAGTGAAGACAGGCCACAAAAGCAGCAACAGGAATGCACAACAGCAAAAGGGTACTTAAAGGATCTGAATAATTAGGAAGGAGAGGAAGGAAAATTATATAGCAACCTGTTTGTGTCAGTAGTCTGCCTAGGGGCAACTCGGGCATATGCTGGAAAAATCTTCTCTTTTCAGGAGGCAAAGTGACAATTTAACAATTATCCTTCACTCACAAAATGCATTGCTTTAATCATGCATATGACCAAATGATACTAATATTGACAAGGATAAATCATTTTTATAATGGAGGGAGTAATAGCAAGGAGATGTTGGTTTGTGGGGTTCTTTCATTTTAACTAGAGCAAGGAAAAGTAGAGACTTCACTGGAGTGTAAGGTAGCTGTACCTAAGCCAGTTTGTGCGCTCTAACTCAGGAATTAGACACAGCAGCATGGCTCATTTCACATGGGCGGACTTGCCCTTTCCAAGTTGTCTGTGCATGCATACATGAAGATCACTTGCTGAATGTGATAACCAAGAGAATAGTTCATGCTGAAAAGATGAGAAGAGTTATGTGAAAAAGTATGGATGAATGTATGACTATTCAGAAGAGGAGAAACTTGTGTTCAGGAAGATCCTTAAGTGATGCTGTGGGTTGCCTTTTGATGTATTTGTACCAAAGGGGAGTACAGGGAACAGTCGATTCACTTCAGGCCTTTGTTGCAACATTCGGTCAGTGTTTGCGGTCTAACCCCCAGTGGTTTCTCCAAACACAAACTGGATGGGGACGCCATGGAATTCAGGTCTTTCATCCTGAACAACTGTTACTCCGATGTGTTTGATGGTGGATTAGGAAGAGGAATAAAACTTCTGTAATAGAGCCTGGACAGAAGAAATTTCAGGGTATCCTAACCCAGGGTCATGGTGTATGGAGGTGAGAATATGAAATTCTGGTTACTCTTTGAGTTGCCGTGCTTCAGGTTACAGCTTTCATACAGCATAATATCGTTTGGGCATTGTGGCATGTATATGCATCTTTAGGAGTACTATGTTGATATTCCAGCCTGCCCTTCCTGGTAGCATAGAACAAATTAATTAATGTAAACAATTTGTATAAGAATGATACCAGCCCCAGTTGGAGCCTGCTTTTCAAACCTCTTTTAAAAACAGAGTACAGTCCCTACAGAATCTCAGTTAAAAGCATCAGGTTCTGGTTCTGCAAAGCCGTACAGGTGGTTGGAAGAGAGACGGTCCTTTCTAAGAAACATATTAATTCTAATCTGAGGTCACGTGCTAATATCACTGCTGATGCAAACGTGGAAACTTTGTAAACAAAAGAGAACAAAATTGGTTGTCAGTCTGTAAAAATAAGAGGGCCTTTTCCAATTTTAGAGCCAATAGGTAGACTAAATCATTTTTAAGTTTCCAGTTAAGGCAGAAGTTTCAAAACTTCTTCGAACTTGTGTCAGTGTCAGAACTCAAAAGTGTGTTGTAAGGGTCATCTTGGCATTGTGATAAAAAACTGGTAATTTAAAACACTATGAAGGTAGTATGATACTGCCACTGTTTTGGCCTTAGTGGCCACAAGCTTGAAAAAGATAAATAAGATAAAGCTGTCCAATACTCTTGGTGGAGCTGAGACCAGTTTCAGCAAAGGCTGGGTGATATTTCCCTGAAGGCCTTCAGTTAAGGCATTACAGACTTTGCAAAAAATATGCTCATGTTGGGTTATATAGTGAAAAAGGAGTGAGAATTATTAGAGTATGTTGATGCTGTTTAAATGGTACAGTTGAAATAGACCTGTTCTTCACAGCACATATGTAGAATTTAAAGCTACTTATCTAATACAGTGTGACATGCCAGGAAATATCATATTGATGATATCTTTTCAATAGTCATTAATTTACTTTTAAGGAACTGCATGCTGAGATACATAACTGCTGACACTGAAAAAATTGTATTTTTTCTTTGGTTTCATTTCTGTCATTTTAATATACTTATAGTTTTCTGTAGAGAAAATCATACTTAATAGAGCAAGCCTACTGTAAAAGGTGCTTATCTGGTACTGTAGAGCAGCAAGGTACTTTGTTTTAATAAGACAAGTTGATGTGGGTAACAAAAGCTTACTGCAATTCAATTCTTATTTAGGTTTTAATTGCTCTTCCTACAGTAAAAAACTGTTTATTATACTCATAGTGCTGAATTCCCAGATACAGTGCTAAAAATCCTTGTAATATGTATGTATGATGTCATATATGTGTAAGATTAAGAGGAAGAAATAGTTCAGCTGAACTTAAATTAACCTAGTCACTGACAGCACTATGACTCACTGCAACCTATTTAAAGTCATTTTTCTAGAGTTCACTAGTATCCTGTGCAGTTTTACAGAAAAACTTCAATTTAAAATAAACCAATCAAACTGTGTGGCTGTTCAATTAAATACAACCATGGCAACAGGGATTAAGCACACAAGGTAAAGACCTGCTGACAGTGCAGAGATTATTTCAAGTTTCTTACTCCTCCAGCAATAGTCGAATGAATTTACATTTTCTATACCAAATATTGGGAGACATAAAATGAAAGAGATTGAAGCGCTTGTGTGCCATCTTGGGACTTCAGAGAATATTTTCCTGACAGAGGAAGTAATTAACTGGAATTACAAATAGGAACTCAGCAGACAGATATGAGTGAATTTTTGCTCATGGGATTTATTTTGAGTTCCATAATTAAAACTTGGAGATGCATATTATTTATGGTATAAATAGCAAGAACATACTTTGCCATAATTTAAGAAATTCAGCAGAAAAGCAGAGCCATTTTTCTGTTAATTTTTAAATGAACTTTCTAATGACTTTGTATGTAATGAGGAGAAATCGTTATTAGCAGCTCTAAGGTAACAATTATAATGTGAGTACGCATATAAAGTTACAGTGCAAGTAGCCACACTGATACTCAGTGAAGATCAGTAAAGGTGCATTAATCAGTATCTAATCTAATGTATTTCTGCTTGTCCCCAGTCTATTCATAGCTTCTTTGGTGTTTTTATAGAAAAGATTGTATGGGCAAATCTGGTATTTGGAGTTTTCAGCTTTGTGTGTGTGGGGGGGGGGAGGGAGGCAGGGGGAAGGGATTCCTCCACTTTAGCTTTAGATTAGGTTATAGAACTGTTCCAGACATTTTGGAAGGGTCTCTTAACGCTGTGTTAAGCTGAGGTACCCTGATTAATACTGGGAGTATTAATCACTACCTTTGGTTTATCAGCAAGTGTTCAGTGTGATGGGGGAAGTTACGCTTGTGGGCTCTCTGTCCAAGAAATACCTGCCAATGGATGCTTGTTTTGGAGCAATCTTCCAAGCATCCTTCTTTACTTCAGAAGGACTTCCTTCCTCATCAACCTGTGATCCATGCTTGGATAGCAGACCTGCTATTTGGAAGCTGTGTTGGGAGACCTAGGGGGAGATAAGCTCACAACCATGTATTTTCTTTGCGAATCAGATATTGCCAAACATGCAAGAATGCATTTGAAGTGTCCCCTTTTGATCATGAGACTCTATGTGCTCTTTGAATAGTTTGGCTCACTGCTCACTTCAAGTATATTTCAGCTTCCTGATTAATGTAAAAGCTGTATGTGGTATATATCATTAGTATCACAGAACGTTCTTCTTCCTACTGCCTGTTCACCTTGAGCTGTATTGCTTAAGCCTAGGTCTCTGTGTGTAAACAGTTATTTTAGCTGTGCTTTTATCAAAAGACTTGCTTCAGTTTTAGTAGTTGTCTGATAGTCCAAATTTGTTGCCTTTAAGTTAAAATATCTTTTCTTGGATATTGAGATGCAGTTTATTTTATGCATGTTATTTTGAAGAGCCTTTGTTAAAGATTCATGATAAATAGTGCATTTATATCCAACATCATTGCATCACGTGAGTTTCTAAAGGGAGAGATTCATATTGAATACATTTGGTAGGAATAAACATGAATTATATCTGTTTAAAGTTGCATTATGTCTTCAGACAAAAATGCAGAGGCCCTCTAAAAGTTAGCTCCTGATATAAGTATCCAGCAAATGTAGAAGGAAGAAATAACAAAACAGTAATGAAATATAAGATAAAATCAGTTGGGCAGAGGTACATTGGGAAGTCTCTTACGAAACAGCTCAACTTATACAGGAGACCATTTCTTAAGAGTTTTGTGTTAAGTGGACTTATCTCTGGGCTTGGTCAGATGGAAAAGCATAATTTTATCTGTAGTCTAAAGAGGTGCTTCCTGATTTTCTTCCTGTTTGAAATCCCTTTTGTTTCAGGGTTTCTTTTTGCTGCTCTTTTTATTGTTCTTCTTTAATCTGGTTAGTGCCTGCTGGATAGCAGAGACTTGGAGAAAAGCCATGCTGATAAAAGACATTTTGTTTTGGGCCATGAGGGGCTGATTCTGGCAGCTCATAGTAATAGCATTTAAAGATTTTGTTGTGTGATTCTTATTGCCATTATGCTACTAAAATGTATGTTCTATCATTTTAACGATACACTGTGAATGATGAGCTAATGGTTTACCTTTGAAAAGGAAATCATACAAAAGCTTAACATAGCTTTTGTGCACTGAAAAATCACAGCTTTCCATTTAGGAGTCTTTTTTGTTAAAATACAGGTGTGTATAATGGGAATTTCCAAGCCTTCAGACATGGGGTAGGATTTTGAGTAGACCCTAAAACGACTTAGCAGAACTAAGGATTTGGTTGCCCATAGTGTCATACTGTGGTGGCCAGAAATTTTGAAAGGGCATTGACTGATGCCTAGTCAGAGGGATCAAAGCAACAGTATCATCAGCCTCTGTTCAGAACCTGTCCTGCTTGTTTCCAAACTAGAATTAATTAAAGCAAGTGTGAGCTAATGGGCAGATCAGAGGACCAGCTGCTTTCGTGGCATGAGCCTTCAGGAATACAGCTCCTGAAGGAGGAACCCTCTCACCTGAACATAATGTGAAAAAGCTGCACAGCTCCTTGTCTCATGTCTTGCATAGACAATTGAGCCCTGCATGTTGATAGTGCTCTGAAAAGCCGGCCCCTACCTGGGAGGAGGAAAAGGACAGGGTTTTTTGCAGAGCCTCTCAGAGCAGGAAGCTTGGTTGATTGGTTGGTTTCTTGCCTGTAATCTTCTTGTATGAAAAGCAAACCCTTCCACAGTCTATAGCTACAGTCAGTTGGCATTTCCCTGACATCCTTAGAGAGAAAGGATGCCTCACATCCCTGTGCTCAAGATCCGGTAGCTTAGAACAAACTAGCTAGGTAGTGGTTAGCTTGCTTATTGTTGCTGAAACAGAATTTGATTTTAGTTCTAATTTAGAGATTTGACAAGTTGAACCTCCAGAAAAATTTGCCTGATGGATCTTTTTTGGGGTGGGGTGGGGTTGTTGTATATGTGCGCATGTATTTGTGTGTGTTTCGTACTACAGGGGCACATGGAGTCTGCCACATAATTGGAATCCTGTTGTGCTCGATGGTTGTATTTTAATCAGCAAATGGTAGAAAGAAAGTGTCACTGGTCTGTTTTTGATAGAAACGCTGAAACACGGTAAGATTAAACAAATTGTTTTGAGGATAGGCAGACTGTCTCACTTTTCCCCCAAATCTGTGTCAAAACTTAAGAACTGCATGTAGACTTTTTTCTTAACTACCATCCAGCGACAAATGAAAAAGCTAATCAGGCCACGTGTTGCCAGGCTAAGTGTTGTGCCAAGTTAATGCTGGAAAGCCGTAATGATGTTTTCGTGTAAATATTAATGATAGAAAATGATCTTTCTCTAGAGTCTTTGGCTTGTTTTACATAGCTGTCAACACATAGGCACTTCTGTTATATGGCAGAGAGATCTACTGTATGTCTGCACTGAAGACCCGGTATAATATACATGCCCTAATGAGCTTTTAAGTCACTTGGACTGCCTGCCATTCTCAGGCAATTCTAAAGCTTGGTGTGGACTATCTTAAGATTAATTTGGCTTCTCAAGCATGTTTTACAACTCAAGCTGATCTCTTTTCTACTCTGGCTGCTGCTGCTGACATTTGACTTTGCCATTTTAAAATTATTTTGGAATATCTATGCAAGACTGCAGGTACAGACTGGCTGAGGGCTGCATTATGGGCAGGCTACTGCTTTCAGTAACTGAAAATTGTTTTTACAGAAAAGCTAAATGTGAATCTATATGAGACTAGTGTGGATTCTCAGGGAAGAACATGAGAGGGAGAGGTGAGAGGCAGAGAAAGCAAAAGTTTAATTCTTTTGTTTATTTTTGAAAGTATCAGATTGAAGCTTGAGTGTGGTGGCATAGTGTTGTGTGCAAGTATAAATGTATCTATATAAATCCTCTACTTGTACAATGATTTTGTACTGACAGTAAGAAAGGAATTATAAAATGTAGATCATGATTTAAAAGAAGGCAATTTTTAAACATCTGTTTTTATGTTCTGTGTTTGTTTTATATGGTCCCAAATCTTACAGTGCTTTTAGTATTCCTGTTCCTGGAAATTGGAGAAGAGATGTCATTAGCTGAATAACCACATCAATAAGAACCTTGCAGAAAAAGCAAAGAATTTACAAGGAAAGGTTAAAAGGACTGACAGAAGCAGAGAGCGTCCTGAAAAGATACTAGAAAAGAAACTAGGGGGCTGAAGCTAGATTTGCACATATTCAGTCTGAGTTGCTTACAGGAGAGTGTTAAAATGCATTACAAATGAGTGGGGACCTCTATGTGGAGAATATATAAAATGTGTATGGATGTGTTTGAGAATTAAAACAAAATCTTCACTAGTGATCTAGAAGCATGTGTTTAAAATAACTGAGGACAGAAATCTTGATTTATTGGCTGAATAACTGGGAGGTATCAAAGTGTTGTCATCAAGGCATGTCAATGGCAAATGCCAGTTTAGAAACACAAGTAGTGCAAAGCCTGGGCTACTGTTGTCTAGGGAACTGGTAATATTTGTGGACAGGCATGTTTCAGAAGGGGGAACTCAGAATGTAACAGATGCAGAAAATGCTGTTGGGATGATTAGGGGAAAGAAAAGGCCATTGCATAAGACGAGATTAGACAACAGATTTGTCTAATATAGCAAAACTAAAAGGAGAGAATAAACACCAGGAAGAGAGTTGCTTAAACCAAAGAACAATTTGTAGCAATGAGGTAGGGGGACTATATGTTTAGACCATAAATGAGAAGACCATTATATGTTAGAGTAATGGAGGTCATTACCAACCTTTCAGTCAAAATACTGGGCTGAATAATCCAAAACAGGTTTATGGCAATCCATGATAATATTTAAAGCTGATGACACAGTTGATACGATACAGTGTAAAAAAAAAAAGGGATTGAAGCTGATGCCAAAGGAGATCCCATTCATTGCCATTTTCCCGTGAGTTAAGTGGCACATTACTTGTTAGTTTAGTATGTCGATCATGAAATATGAGCATCGTGTTTGCAAACTGGGCTTTAATCCACAGCATGCACTTGGAACTTTTTGCAGATAGTAATGAAAGACATTTAATTATCTCTGATACACAGATTACTCAAGGCAATTTAGATTACCATTACCTCATAAAAAGTGAAATAAAGATCAGTGGTTTTAGTAAGCATATGTGTAATAAAAGTACTTCAATAGAATGATATTCAGGGTTATAATATGATTTGGCTGGGCTTTTAGATACAGTATGAATGCTATTTTCTAAATGCTGTCAAAGAATGATGAACTATAATTTTTTTAAAAAGTGCTTTCATTGAAAGATAGATGAGGAAATATTTTTCATTGAGTATTTATTAATATCTACAAAAGTTTTTCTGGAAAAAATGAATTATCTTCAATCTTACTAAAGTGAAAACATTAAAGTGTGCTTCAAATGTAAGGATAAGTTCAATGCATCAGCAATATTTCTTGCTGGCATCTTCAAGTTTTATACTGTTGTCCAGATAAGAGCAGGTTGAGTTATTAATTTCATCAGGATATGTTGGCTTTCTTCTTCTGCCTACCTATATAAAAAAGTAATTGCTAGTATCTGATATCATTTTTGAACTGCCATTTAGGGAATTTGGTTGCTCTTGTGAGCTTCTTCGTAACTATAGTAAATAAACTAAATGATATAAAGGCTATGACATTTTTGAATAAGACTTTTAGTGCCAATAATATAAACACTAGTGCTTTGGAAATGTGCTAGTTTGACAGTTCTTCAGAGACTCAAAAAAAAAACATTTTGAATTCATTTGGCATGTAAATGGTGCAATTTGCCCAAGCCTTTGTAGTTGAAGCATCCCATGCGATAATAAAGTTTTCAGCTAAAGCTACAAGTTATCTTTGCCCCCCCCCCCATTTTTTTTTTCCTTGAAAGATTGGCTAGATCGGCTCTTACATTCAGAGTTCAATAACAAGAAAATACTTTTCTTGACACTTACAGACAATAATTTTCTTAGAGCAGGCCCATCAACAGCTTGAGATGTTGTTAATCAGGCTCTATAGTGTTTACCACAACTACCCAAGCAAGAGCTTGACTTCCAAGGAAGTACAGAAAGTAACTGTTGGCTTTGATGCAAAGTAGCATTAAAGAAATGATATTTTGGGTCAAAGCAACAGCCCACTTATGGTAATCATGTTTTGGTGTATATTACACTCTTTTCTAACTGAGCCAATCTCTTCTCTAATATCTTAACATAAACAGTACTAATTCTCATGATGACTTTTCATACTTTTCCCATCTTATCCCATTTATTTTATATTTTACTGTTTCAATTGAAATACCGCACCTGAAATAATACTAGTCAAATGCAGCTAAGGGAAGCCAAATTGGCATACCTCATGGGCTGAGGAATTGCTCCCACCCTGGTCTGAGGGCATCAAGCAGCTCCAGTTCCCCATCTCCAGGTCCAGCCCGCAGAGAAGCTGAGCACTTATTCCCCCTGCTCACACATGTATATGCAAATGCACACTTGTACGGATACAACCAGCCGCCAGAGCAACACGTGCAGCCTGACAGCACCTTTACAGGTACCATATGAACACAAGCAGCTGTCTCATAACTATGAATGATACAGATGGCCTGTTTTTACCCTGTTCTGATCCTCCTCTTATGCACCAGGAAATCAGGCTCGAAGCTTGCTGGCAAATCACATACATATCCACTGTGCCTGCACACAAATGGGCCTCGCCAGCAGCTGGCCCAGACCTGTGGTCTCCCCAGTCACTGACTCTGAAGCCCAGGCTCCCTGGTGGTCTTGGTGGTAGCTGGCATGCAGGCATCTTTTTCTATTCTCTGGCTCAAAGATTGCTAGTATCTTTCACAGGCATGTGCGGGTACACACACACACTTGCATAGAATAGAAGCACGCTTGCGCAGAAAATAATTAGGGCTAGACCGGGTTCAGAAGGTAGGAGAAACTGGTGATCGGGGGATTGGCTTGGCCAGGCAAATGTGCTGACCTGCAGCTTGCCTACATGCAGCTGGTCCCTCTTATCCCTTCTGTTTTCCCATGCTTGTTCTCCCCCATCCACCTTCTTTCCTCCCCTTCTGCAATCTTATTTCTTCCCAATTAAACAGTCCACCCCTAATCTTGCAATTGTGATGTATATACCCAAATTGGCATTTCTGATACTGGTATCTAGCTAACTTCAGCCTTATGTTGATATTACAGTTGCTGAGGCACTTTTGACCTTGTAAGTTCTGCTCCCAAAAGGTCCTCAGTGCTCCCCACCAGTTATTTGTGGAATTTGGTCATCTTTCATGTCACTCCCCCTCAACTACTTGTAAAATCTAGCCATCTCTCGTGATGCTGTCTAACTTTTGTCATTCTCACTCTGTTATATCCAGTGATTTCTCATAACATGTCCAGTAGCTCTTCATGGTCTCTTCAATTAGCTAATCTTCACGCCAGAACTAGTTATCTGTCTGCCAACTGGAATAGTTAGAGTATTTTAAAAAATCTTTTATTACAGGTAAAAATACTGCTGTATTTTTTTTAAAAAAATGTTATGGAATATGAAAGCAAATTATGAAATATGAAAATAAACTTGCTGTGTAGTTGTAGGAAGTGGCAATTCTGAATTCTTTGAATACCCAGGAATATCAGCCCATCAACCTCTGAAAAAAATAGTGGCACAATATGTAATATGTTAGAAGAAAGTTTTAGACTCCTTTTTTAATGATGATTAGATTCTGATTTTACATTATCACTATTGTATTTGAATCCTTTCTAACAGTACTTCAGGAACTGTAGTATTATATGTGTCTCATCTTCAGCAAGCATGGATTGCTATCTAAACCAAACTTTCTTGAAAGCATACGCTGCTTATGTATTTTAGAGAATCTTAGAAAAACTAGAATGACCTTCCAAGCTTTGCTCGGTCCCATTACCTTTACATAGGCTGCTTAATATCTCTCACCTATAGAGCCTTTTTAGTTACCTCTAACTTAACCACACTTTCACTGTTTTAGCAGAAATTTTTCATTTTCCTTGCTTTCCCAAAACCTAATTGGGAAAACTAATTGATTCCTCTAATTGGAAATTTGGAAAACATCAGCCATTTATTGAAAAACATAATAATATGCTTGAAGGTTGACCCACATATCACCTTTGAGCCAGATGTCATTTCTGGTGTTCCTGTGGAATTCTCCTGTAAGTTTTTTGAAAATTTTAAAATTTGACATGCTGGGTAGAACATAAAGGCTGAAATCTCCAAAAAAGTATCCATGCAGCACATCCAAAGATTACATGACTAGAAAGAAGTTATTCCCATAATGACAGCTAGTCATCAGAATTGAGCCCTGATGAAGGAATCTAAGAAAGTGTAGGGCAATAAAATCTGAGGAGGAGCTAGTGTGAATGAGAAGGCATAGATTAGCTGAATACCAGGCAGTGACTGAGAAATGGGAGAGGCAGAGAATTACATGGAGACTGAACTGACAGGGAGCTGTGATGTGGAAAGATGGAGGGCAGAGGAAGTAACAAATGACATCTATGTATTTTTTTGTAACATTGCAGAAATGACTCACGGTCCAGTTATGATTCACAATCATTCTTACTACAGTTCAAAATTTCTTTCCTTGAATGTTGGTCTGGATGCCATCTGGTTTTTATGATAAACTCCTCGATTATAAATTCGCCATATTTATATCTGTCCAATGGATAGGAGCATTTGCTCTGTAACATGAATGTTTATCTTTTGGACCTTCAACAAGGCAAACATTTAGTGAGATGTAATAAGCAGATAGTCAATATTATTAAAACATTTGAGAGTTCAGGGGTGGCATTAGATGAGCTAAATATTGCAGCTCATGGTAACCAGATGAAAGTCTGTCTTGTAAAATAATATTATTTAGTTGTCCTGAAATGTGACTGCTAGTACTTTGGTCTAAAGTATTCATTTCATGCTGACTTGGTACCTTTAACAGAGATGTTACTCATTTTTTTATTTGTGTGTACTAGTGCTGTTGACAATATGAGGCCACAAAATGAATCCAAGAATATGAGTCTCTTGCTATACTACATGTATATTAGCTGTTGCTATAAGCCTTTAATTATGATTGTATAAATTCTGTTGTGAATTTTAGAGATCATCAATCATCGTAGCAAATAAAGAGCCAGATACTCTGCCATAAGTCAACTTAGCTTCATTAATGTCAGCAGAGTTCCACTGATTTACACCAACAAAGATGACACAGAGGCACTTGCTATGTTTTACTGCCTTTCACATGAGCTGTGCTATTGCAGTGTTTAATGACTCCTAGACTAACAGTTGATTTCCTCCCCCCCCCCCCGGCTCTGGTCCTCTCTGTGCTTTCACCGTTTTGTCAGCCACTTGAGCTTTCAAATATCCTTAATCTGAGTAAGTGTAAAAGAGTGTTCAGTGCTGTGGTGCTTGTCTGCAGTTATCACTGAGGCATTTTAATTTCTGCTCTCTAATCAGAGATAATAGTCAAAGTGGTTTGTGAATTAGAATAGTCAAAGAAATAGTCAAAGGTGTCGTGAAATGTAAGCTGGCTGCGTGTAGCCTTTCTGGTTTAGTTCTGTAATAGAACAGACTTAAAACGTTTATGAATATGAATAGATGTCCTTTCAGTGCTATAGGAGAACCCCAACTGCAAATAATTAATCACCTATGTGACTTAATAAAGCCCGCTGAGTTCATCATGTGGTCCTTGATGTGCTTCTTTTAGGTACGTTTATTGCAGGATAAGTTGTTACTGGAGGAGAACTGAGTTCTGCTTAAAATACCAGTCAGTTAAGCTGGCATTTATTGATCTAGTTGTTGTGAAATTGGGCAGGACACTTTTAAAACAAGAATCACTGGTAAGGTCAGAATTATAAAATGAACTCTTTTTCCCAGCCAAAGCTAGCAAATTTGTTTGGTGGCTGCTGCAGTTGCTGCTAGTATTATGTCAGGTATTTTGTAAATATAAAGGGAAGGCACAGCTCCTGCTCGCACATACTTGCAGCCTAGGCATCTACCTACATTGCAGTCACAGAAATAGTTGCTTTAAATACTGGTGGCTGATATATCCCAGCCAGCTTTAAACTTGGCTGCCTTAGGTACCAGTAAAAATTTTGCTATAGCGGTGCAAAGTTTAGGCTAATGTGAAGCTGGGCTCTGCTTTGCTCTGCAATGCAGCAGCCAGACTTCCCACAGTACCCAAGCTTGCTAGCTGAAAGCTGTATAGGTTTCAGGCTTCTCACAGCTCAAAACTCATGTCTTCGCTTTTATCAATAGTTTTCTGTAATGATGGATTCAGATTTTAGCCTGACCTGTCTTCTGATGGAAATACTTTCTAGAGATGTAGTAGTCTTTTCTCCATGGCAGTGTCTCATATTTTTTGTTACGATTTACAGTCTCTGTAAGAACTTGCAGCTATGCTCTGTGAATAATTGTTTTTTCATCTTGGTTGCTCAAATATAGTGTGCATAGCTGTTTCATTTCTTTCTGGTTGCTTTGACCCTCACTGAAACAAAATGTTCTCCAAAATTCACTTTCTTCGGCACAAAATATCCCATTCAGAGCTAAATCCACAAAGCTGCCTAAGGAAACTGCATCTGTTTTTCAATGTGGTTCATGTTTATGTACCTTGAACCAGTTTTGTCTCCTACCTGGTGAAGTAAACCCATAATTCCTATTTCCCACATTAGAATATTGAGTGCTGGGGTGATCTTAGTCATGGTGATACTGCTTCATATTGCATAGACATGAATGACACTTTCACTGAAGCAGGGGCTGGAATCACATGTGACACTTCTCAGATGAGTGTTTGATCCATGGACCATGGTATTCTTCCTTGTCTCAGTGAATCCATATTTTCTGGTTGTGAACTTACCATCAGAAGAGATTGACAAGAGGTTGTCTCAAACCATGTTCATGTTTAAGAGACTCTTATGAGGGTTAGGAAGCCTTGATTGAACTGTCTTTCCTGAATGAGGATCTTCAAGTGTGTCTTGCTAGTTACAGACTGTTGATCAGAAAACAAGTCTTAAAGTGGCCCACAATCTATTCTAGTTTCTGTCAGCTTGTGGCCTAGTCAGAAATTCCCTCCACAGATCATGAGGATCTATGAAGCCTGGAGAGATCTTTGTGGTAAGTATCAGACACTACAATAAAAATGGCAAAGCATGGGGAAAAATAGATTATAGCTGTTTTGGAGCTGGACTACTTTTAAACTCAGTGTATTCTTGACTTGGGGAGAAGAAGAGGAAGGAAGGGTAGGTGCCCAAGTTTCAGTTAATACACAGGCGGTGTGTATGTGCAGGGATGCAGAACATACATACCCCACAGCAGAGATGCATCTCTTTGACCCTCTTCATGGCAGAGAGGAGAGCCATTTACCTGACAAAGTGGATGTGTATCTAATCCAAAACAAAATTTATTCCTGGGAATTGGCTGCTCTGAGATAAATCCCACTTAAAAACAAAGGCTTTCAGACAGTGCTTTTTCCTTATTGTCCTTAACAGGAATTTTGAGTGTGAACTTCTGTATCCTCAGTAGCTCCATGCTAAATCAGCAAGAGGACAAGTTTTGAGCCCTGTAATCAAAAGGTTTCTAAAGGAGTAGGCTATGCAGTTGGAGTTATGTGGCCATACTTCAGCTTGCCTGTGGGTGGCATTTTTTGCAAAACTTACAAGCAGACTTTACAACGCAGCCTTATCCTAAGTAGGTGTCTTCCCCCGGTACTGCAGGAGCTTACTTGGTGCCCAGACCTTAGGAAGCTGTAGAAAAGGCTGTCCTTTCCAGTCCCTGGGAGATGAGTCCAGTCTGAGTCCCAGACACCTTTCTCCTTTGACAGTCTTGAATTTTTGGATCCTCTTCTGTTGATCCCCCAGGGCAATACTTTACCACGATCAAAATCTATGCCAAAACCCACAGCAGCTAAAGATACTTACAGAAAATTCTTGATAAGTTTCCCTGGATCGAGAGATACCAGAGAAACTCTTAACTGAAAAAGACTGTCCCTGTGGGCTCCCCTTTCCCCCACCCATTACTCCAGCCCTTAAGAACCATGACCAAACACTGGTCTTCAAACAAGTGGCTCATAGCTTTCCAGGACTTTGATTTTGTGAGGGATCTGAAGGATTGCATCTCAGCTGTCCTCTTTTTTTTGTTCTCTCCTATGGACAATAATAGGAGGCAGAAAGAAATTGCATCATTTTTTTTGGCTGCTGATAAATCAAGCAAAATCAGTGTTGTGCAAATGTGGTGAATATGAAAACACAGTAAGATCCATTCTGACCTCTAGAGAAACCTCGTTTACTACAGAATAAGCACTTGGTCTTCTGCATATTTTTTGAAAGTTCTTTTTAGAGATGAAAAAAATTCTATGCAATGAAGTGGAACAAAAATTACCTTTTAGAGTGAAGGCAAAAGAACAGGCTGAAATGATTAAAGCAAAGTTATAGTGTAAGTTACTACCTTGAACATGTTTTTTTCATAAACCCTCTTCTGAGCTGTATTAAAAGGTCTTCAGCTTTTAATTTCTCATGTGAAATTGCTTATAATTCACTGATTTATTCAAAATTTAAATCTAAAGGACAATTTTTGCCGAATAAATGTTTCATAAGTCTATTTGACCCCAAATACTTGAGAGACATTTTAAATAGATTTCACAAGTAATGTATCTGATACTGATTCACCAGGATGATTGTATTTAGCCTTTATCCTTTTCATTACAGGATGTAGGCCCATAATATATTACCTTCTGTACCCTTCATCAGTTGATTGTAATGTTTCTGAAGTGATGTTTTGCAGACCTTGACAGGGAGGGAAGGGGGTCATCCTCCTCGCTGTAAAATGTCTACATCTGAACTATTTTAGATTGCCTGCAGGAGAGCAAAATAGGTATCTTAGGTTGTTGGTCTATTTTATATATCTACTTTAGGATGAAGCTGACCATGTCTGAGAATTTTATGTCCCTTATAATACAACATGGTGTCTAGTTCAGTCTAGATTATGTGTGTTTGGTCAAATGAGTTTATTTGGGATTTTTATAATGTTTTGTCTTTCTGTCTTTTAAAGCAGACTTAATGTTGCAAAGGCTGTTACTGAAAGACATAATGTGGAAAAACAATCTCAGCGGAAGTGTTTTTTGACTGTTCCAGTTGAAATTGTTTTTTTATCTGATCGTATAATGACCACTTGAAAAAGGCGTCCAGAGACATACAAATATGATTTTACAGAAGTAATTTTTGCATACTTACCAAAAATCAAATGCACATCACAGAGCTAACTTACTTGAGTAATGGTATTTGAGGTTCACAATGAAAGAAGGTACTCACCTTGTGCAGCGTCTGCAGGTACTTAGTTTTTAAGTGTCTTTGCCTTATTAAGGTTATACAGCTCAACATCAGAAAATGAAGAAATGACAATGCTGTTTCTCATCCTACCGTACCTCTTTCTGCTGTTAATCATGCACTATGACACTGCAGTGCTTCTCTGAATACTACGTAGCTTTACGTATTTTGCACATTATTGTATATCATGCATAATGCAATAATTATTATTTTCTTCATTTTCCACATTTGCATTTTTTGTTTTAAGTAACCATTCATTTTGCATGTGTGCTGTAAAGCCTAAAGGAAGGAGTTTCATAGCTTCTAAAAGTGTTCATAAGTGGTTATCCTAAGAAAAAAAGCACTCATCCCTGGGCATCTGAAAAATCTTGACCTGTTGTTACGAATATCTTTGAGGTAAACATATATAATAATAATAATAATGCTTCCTATTCTGAGTTGAGTATATCACTAATGACTAAATTGCTTATATGTGATACTACTTTTTGTTGTCCCCTTCATATCTTTCCTTACAGGATATAGTATTTGGGAAATGAGGTCATATATAGTGAATTTGATTTATAGTCATTTATACAAATACATGGCTTTTCTAAGGAACAGTTCTTTGAGGTAGTTAACTATAAAATTTATTTATCTAAAATCTTATTTGGCCTGTAAGCAGCAGCTTATATACTATCTTGTATTTAATCTGTATTCGGTGGTTTAATGGATTCTATTCTGTTTATTTTACGAAAGTACTTTAGTTTGTGTTTATTGAAATATACAGAGTAATGCAAGCTACTTATAAAATATATATCTAAGGTTTAGATATGAAAACCTTATTAGATACTGTACTGCTTGATATATCATTTGCAGTAAGGCTATATTAAAAAAGTAACATGGATCAGATTTCTGTGCAGAACCTGAGTAGTTCTGTTTTCTAACACCTGTGAGCTTAAGCATGAAATCTGAATGTTTTCATGATAGATTTCTTAAGAGCATTTAATAGAAGTATTCGTACTATTCTTTATCTGCTGGTCCCCATGTTTAGCATATATATTGTAAAATATTATAGGAAAAAGATATCAGAGTTATAAATTAGTCATTTTTAATTTCAACGTGAAAACTATTGCTGCAGTGTAAATTTCTGATTTTGTCTAGAAAAAATTACTTCTTTATAATGATCATCTATGCAGCTAAGACAGAGGGTAAGTACAATTTGCTGGCTCAGACTAAAAGTCTGTCTATCCCATGTTCTTATCCCTGATGCTGGATATTGGTTAATAGCAGATGCTCAGGGATAGAGTAAAAGGAAGGAACAAGTGTATGATGTAAACTTCCCTGATATACCTCCCTGTTCTCCAGCAGCCTCTTAATATGAGGCTTTCTATGCAGCAAATGTGCCTAATAGCCCATGACTGTAGTTGTGTTTTGATCAGAAATGGGTTGACTCTTGTCAAAGGTATTTAAAGTGCCCAGTACTACACAGGTCTTTCTGCAAGCGGTATTTCTAATAGTGCTGTGTGTAGAATGATATATGGGATGATGATGATGATAGATTTCAAACCCCAAAGCTTTTACTTCTGTTATCAAAGTTTTTATTGCTATTAATTAACTTGCATTAAGGCTATTACAGTCTTTCCCAACAAGGTCCTATTGTTTTAGACACATTTGAGTTGGAAGGTGCTGTAAATTAAATAACACCAGGTGATGTTTCCAGGGACTAGAACACGATGGGGCCACACAGTTGAATTGTTAGAACGATGCTTGGCATGCTTTTGCATGTGCCATTTAACACGTTCCCAAATAACTCCTGGCCATGGGTTGGCAACTGGCATGAGCTGTGGTCCGCCCCCACAAGGCTTTTGGATGTGGCCCTTTCTGTTGTGGAGGTTAAGAGAATAACTACTGTGAGAATTACTGTGCAGTAATGATACTGGCACAGACCGTTCTGTGCTGCTTGCTCTCAGTGCCAAAGAACAGCCTCTGGCATAAGCAATTTATTAGCATTGCCATAGTGACAGAAATGTTCTCAGGCCAATATTGCTTGCATAGTATCTGGAAATACGTAACAGGGAGGTGGAGGTTATTAGAAGTCTTTTACTTTCAAGGCTTAATAAAGGATACTTTAAACACAATTACCCTGTGTAAAAGCGAAAAGATGCACTGTGCCATCATTGAATCTTGCAAAATGTACAACGTGTAATGTTATTACCAAGCTGGTCGAGATTTTGTATTGGTTACACGTTGTCTAGCAGCATGGGCTGCTAGCCACTGTAGCCACCTGCAAAGATGTGTCGGTGGCAGGTTTTGGCAGGTAAGAACAACAGTGCTGATAGGGGCAGGTATACTTAAGAGGAAAGATTTATCATCTGAGTAGGAGAGCAAGGCAATGAATGGGTTTGTTCTCAAGGTTGATTTATGTTCCATTGTGTCTTGCCTGGCACCTTATTGGTATAATGAATTATTCCTTAGAAGTTGTCTAGAAGACCTTAGAAATTTTTCTAAGGGACACAGACATGTTTATGTCTGTATTTAGTTTCATGGTTAGTTATTCTGTGCTTTCCAATAAGCACGTGCAAGCTGGCAGAAATTTTACTCTGAAATTGCTAGTTACCATAAGCAGTTACCTGAAGTGCCTTCTGGTTTCATACCAATTGCATTAAAGAGGAGAGCCAAACTGGGGCTCTCTGCTTTTGGTTGTTCTGTTCCCCATGAACAAAGTTGTGGCATATGGATGTAACCAAACCATTTGTACCACCTCAGGTTGAGGCAAAAAAAAAGGGTTTGTAGAAGCACATATGTTTCCTCTATGTCTCCTGTCTGATTTACCATGATAGGTAGCTGACTTACTGAGTAGAGCTGCCAGGCAATACTTTCCAGTTGATAGTTCAGATATTTATGGTTGAATTTAATCTGATATAAGAAAAGGCAGGATAAGCCTATACACTATCCAGGAAATTAAAAATAATGTGTCTGAAAGACCCTTCCTGAGAAATAGTGAATAAATTTGTACTAGTAGTCTTTCTGGAACTGTGACAGGTGTAGGAATATAAGGAAAGCAATGCTTGTTAGTATTTTTTAGGTAGTAGGTTAGTATCTAGTTAGGTAGTATCTTTTATTGGGGCAACAGGGGTAGTTTGAAGCAACAAGATCTTCACGTTAGGAGTTTTCCAGCTGTATGAACTACTCTACTAACAACTTGCTATTAGGCAAATTGGTAGTTAAATTAATTTTTGTGCCGAGAAGCTTCTTGGTTTTTTTTCAGCTGCTGAAGTTCTCTAACAGAAGATACTATTCTTGCCTAAATAAAAAGGTATATAAAACCATGTTTTAGAGCAGTGTGCCTTCCAGCATACGTACAACTTGGTTAGAGGGTGATGTGTTTGTTACAGGCAACGTCATTCTTTATAGAGCAGCTGTAAAAGAGGCTTCTTCACAAGGATCTGAGCGCTCTCCAGAAGTGCATTAAGCTCTGGCTGTCGTTGTTGGTTTCCCACATGCTTGGTTTGGTCTTGGTTTCCCATGTGCTTCCTCAGGGATGAGCCCATGCAGTGGAGTTGTGTTCTGGAGTTGCCACTGCCACAGTGCGGATTTGCTTGTGGGGCTCACTGAACTAAGGACTCATTTTGATGGTCTGTAGTCACACAGACGTGAAAATCATTTCAGAGTTTTGCAGTTTCCACTGGTAGAAGATATAGGCAAGTCAGAAGTGATTTGATAGCCTCCCCACAGCCTGATGTGCTTC
This sequence comes from Rhea pennata, assembly GCF_028389875.1. Taxonomy (NCBI): domain Eukaryota; kingdom Metazoa; phylum Chordata; class Aves; order Rheiformes; family Rheidae; genus Rhea; species Rhea pennata. Next base: position 137,179,357 of record NC_084663.1, on the reverse strand, counting down.
CACACTACTCGAAGCCCCAGCTCCCGAGGAATAGGATCTGAGCCCTAATTTGCAAGGACTCAGAGAGCTTCCTACTGGAACCAAGAACATCAAATAACAGCCATATCAGACTCACTGTTCGAGCTCAGAGGACCCTGTGTTTTGTGTGTGGTGCACAGGCCTCAAAACTGAGTAAGGCAGCCCTGAGAGGAACTGCCTACCAAGCCCTCTTCTGGAAGTAGAGATTTAAACATTAACATGGTCCACTGAACTCATCAGTATGAGTTTGTTGCCTCCTGCAGGACCACAGCAATACAGTCTAGCTGAACATGGTGTAATTTGAGATAGGTGGAAGTGTGTAGGGAAGAGGTGATAACAGGAGCAGCATTTTGGATTTCTATTTGTTGTTTGTGGCTTTTGTAGATATCCCAGGAAATGAAAATCTTTTCTATATTCTTCTAAGGCTCTACTTAATATGGGATCGAGATCATTTTCTGAGGTGAGGTCAGTTGTCTGTAATTTCACTTTTTTGGTACAGGCTCAATTGAGCTTTCAGAAGCTAGTCCAAAATTAGGAGAAACAAAGAACTATATAAAACCTTGTCTTTGTCCATTCCAAGCAGAAAGTGTGCGATTAGCAAGGTTAATAGCATGTAAGAAACCCAGATACAACTTTTTACACAAGAGAGATTTTGAATGGAGGACAGCTGTTTACCCTATTTAGTAAACGCTGCTTGTGTTGCTTTGTGCTCAACCACTAGCATCATAGATATGGTACAATAATTTGAATATAATTTTCATTAATGAATTCTGATGTATACGATAACTGTCTTTGCTCTGTAGACTCTCCTGCTTTGAAGATTTTTCTGATCAATTTTTAGCTATTTCCATATCTATACCTGTTGAAGAGTTCTGTTTTTATCTTTTAAAGGACATGTCTTTCTGGCTCAAAACCCAGCTTATTTATTTATTTATTAGTTTCCAATTTTTATGGTACATTCACTCATCCAATTCGATATTTATCAGTAGTAATAACTGACTGCCAAGATATTTTCAACATTAATTCTGGGTGTCTGTGCACTGGATAGTCCTGCATTCAGAATTACTAAGCAGACCATGCAGACAGACAGTTTGGCTGTAACTTGTTTGCTCATTTATATACAGAAGAATGGAGATGAATAGCTAATTTTGCTGCAGAGAGTTGCCTGCTCTGAATCCCAAACACTCCATATTTTGTAACTCCAAGAGCCTGATCAAGCTGTTATATCAGTCTTTCACTGCTGGAATGGATTAGTTGTTCCAAACTTCCATTTCTCTCTTCCCCCCAACTTCCAATAAAAGAGAGTTTAAATCATGATTTAGAAAGCACATTAAGTATTTCTAGCATGACTAATTTTAATTTTGTCAAAGGATTATGCTGGAAGTGTAGTCTTGCCTGAAGGAGCAGAAGAGAAAGTACATACAAAGACCAGGCAGGCAAGCACCAGCAGGGGGGCCAGATGCCGGTTTTTTTCCCCAAATGGGTCATGCCACATTGTTTCAGTCCAAAAGATTGATTTGACCCCAATGACATATAAAATGCAAGTTTCTGCACAGCTCTTCATCTTGGAAGCTGTATTACAGCTTCAATTTTACAAGCGCTGTGAAAAGTGGGAATACAAGCCCAAAGTTTACAATGCTAAACTGTTCATACTTACAGAGTTGCTTGGAGAAATTACCAGTGAATCCCAAGTAAGGCTAACTTGGCAAAGCAATCACAAATGTGTTTGATATCTAACATGTCCATTGTGTTACAGCTGTTCATAATGGAACTGAAAGAATTCTGACCAGGGAAGATTCATATGGATTTTAATATTCTAAAACATATATAATTGAGGTGGATTTTTTTAGTGGTGATGATGAAGTAACATGTGCCTCTCTGTGCTCTTCCGCATGTGGGGTTCACTATTGCCACTATTCCTGTTCAACCTTTCTTTTGCCTTCATCTCCTCCTTCTTCTGATTGCTTTTCGTTGCAGGTGTGAGGACTTGCAATAGGAGGAAACATGTTTTATTCTTCCCAAAGGCATTCAATTTTTGCTTGTTTTTGTTTCATCTGGCAATGTATTGCATGCAGCTTTAGAGTTAGATTAGGGCTGGTTTTGACTCTGAGGATCTGAGCTCTACTGTCCTGTGGAGAGCAGCCATGGTAGTCATGAGAAGAGAGGATCCTAACAGCTATGTACATCTGTACCTGGGCTTTTGTGTGTTGAAATAATCAGAGCCCTTCAAACTAAGAAGTGATTTCAGTCTTGTTACAGTGAATTTGCAGGCCTCACCTACACTGTAGGTGAACAGAAGCACCCTTTGAGTTTGACCAGGAGTATGGAGAATGCTGGGAATGGTTGATTTAACAACCTGAAGACAGGAGTATTTTATGGATAGTGAGATAATAAAGGTTGCCAGTGCCTCCAAACATTTTTCTGTTTCCCACAAACATCACCTTTGTCTTCCTTGGGCTGAGTTTCCTTCAGGTGTTGGTGTAAGTCAGGCTGCCAGTAGACTCAGAAAGGACTTAAATGCTGATCGATGTCTGTACTAAGCTGTAAGAAAGCATTACACCCATACAAGAACAAGTTGTTCATTGCCAATCTCTGGGAACATGCTGAAAGGTTATGGAAGCTACAAGAAAGTTTTCCTTGTAATTTTGGCTGCACTGAGAGCCTAATGTCATGAATATAGGATGGAATGTTCCTGGTTAGTTCAGAAGTTTGAGCGTGAATTTGCTTTTGGCAGTAGCAATGCTTTTTCCCATGCTATACAATTTAGAGGGACTGAGGATTTTGCTGCTATGTGTCTTCCTTCTTGTTGCACACTCCACCAGCCCTCCTTGCCTTCCCCTTCCTCCTACTGTTGCATGGTATGACTGTGAGAAAAGTCACCTTGGACTTTATCCTTCAGTTGCCTAGATTTGGAAGATGGAATAAGATGGAATATATGGCCTGTGGTTTGGAACTTGAGTTTTTTTCTGCCTCACCAAGACAGTGCTAGTGTATCAGCTTGTTTTGAGGATGGGATTCTTCTTTTGCAACTGAGTACTCTGAGTAGTTGCCAGGCAACTATCCATATTTTAAAGAGAAAGTTTTAAGGTGTTATTCATTTAAAAAGCGGCTTCTTTTTCCTGTCCTTTTGTCTTAGGAGAACAGGAGATATTTCATTGAAGAAAAGCTGAATTGCAAAATATTTTTAATTTGAGCTGCAGTTGCAATTTTTTTCTGTTTTTTAATGTTTTGTGTATTTGAATCATATCAAGATTATGAAATAGAAATAAGTTTTTTAAAACTGACAATATAGTATTAAACAAGCCAGTTTTACTCTAGAAGATGTGGTGCAGAAACTTAAATGAGACTTCTTCTAAACTATAGGTAATCATTTTATTACTTGTCCTATAGCAAAACATATGTCCTCTGAATCACTGATCCTTTAGAAAATCTTATTTTTTCCCCACCAAAGGATGTATTGTAAACTGTGTTCTACAAGGATATGAATCTGATTGAAGATGTTAAAGGTTTCCAGCACCATTTCCTGAGGTTTATGGAGATGTGGATGTTAACAGTGAGTAGAATACTTAACTGTCATTGGAGAAGACTTGTTTCTCTTGCTAGATGTTCCGATTCATTTTAGAAGATAGTAAAGTGAGCTTGCCTTTTTCAGGTCCAGTTGTTTCCAACTGAGTGTGAGTATGTATGTGTCCATGAAATTGTGTGCAATGTTTCAAAACAGAGTAATTACATTAGAGTAATTTTATTTCCAGATGTCACAGATATCATTTTTGCTCCCACTCCCAAATATGAGTTACCAGTTTTTGAAGTTAAACTCCTTGTGAAAACTGGGTAAAACTTTTCTAATTAATCTTTTTGAGTTCTTCATTTCTGGAATAATAACAATTTGATTTGCATATTTTGTTAAATAAAAATGTTATATAGTGATTAAATTAAAAGCCTTTTATAGCCTAGACTTTGTGTGATCTGAAAATATAAAGGTTGGTTGTCTGAGTAACTGAAGATGTGGAGGGATTATTTTCTTTAGAGGAATATATGCTTCCTACATATGATGACCTCTTTTTTTTCTGTTAAAAATCGGCGGACTATATGTCCAGAAAGTGATTTCCTGCTTTCACTTTGTAGGATATAGCCTGACCAAGAAGTACATAATTTCTGGTGACAGCGGCAAAGATATTATTTTTGTATTTAAAAAAGGGTGGTGGGTGTAAAAATGTGCTTTCCACACAGATTTGCAGGCCTACCCTGCAGAATTGCTTCCTTGAACAGATGGCATTTGGTCCTTGCTCTGTGGCTTTTTCTTGTAACAATTATTCTTTGTATGATTGTGACCATATGGGTGGGGTTTTTTTTGTTTTTTTTTTTTTTTTTAATCCCCTCTTCTTGTTGCTGAGCTGGTTGCTTTTAATGTACTAAAGCTCAAGAAACAGATGAGCACCGTGAAGTCAGTTTTGTCCCGGAGGCTGTTGGCCGCTGGATGGAGCTTGGGAAAAGGCTGAAGCCAAGCAGCGAGGGCTGGCCGTGCTCAGGGCAAGTTGACGTGCGCGTGGCGGTGCAAAGGGGGTTACCCTCTTAGGCTGGCGACCGAGCTCTGCACATGCTGGATGCAGTCCTGGGCTGGAGTCAGCTCTCCCCGTTAGCTGGCAGCTGGTCGCAGGAACATTTTAACGTAAGGCCCATTACAGCCTGCAAGCAGAAACCAGCTCTTCTGGCAAAGAGCAATTTAAACAGCTGCTTGGAAATACCCAGGGCCTGACTCCCTTTTTAGCTGAAGCATGTTTGCTCTGAAGCTCTGGCATCGGTTGAGTTTATGTGCCCAAGTAAATGAAAATAAAGGCCTCCGGTCACCCCTGGAGCAGTAGGTTCAAACCTAAATAGGCAGGTTTGGCTCAGTTCGTCATTCCTTGATGAAAATGCTCTTTGCATTTACTTTTATAGCAGATATTTAAAACCGAAGTTCAGTGTGCTTCCTGTGCACATTAAAATGAAGCCATGATATACTTTGTAAGAGTCGAGGGTTTAACTGATATAATTACTCAGAGATTCCTCTCTCTTCTTTCCTGTGCCATGCCATGCAATTTAACTTTTGTCCCATGTTTTAAAGGACACTATTCAGTGTTGTTCAGTGGCTCAGTGATGTTATGTGAAAATTAAAGTACTTTGGGCCAAGAATTGCAATCTAACTATAAAAGGTTATTGCAGAATACCCTGTTTAATTGAAACGTAGTAAATTGGGGACTTCTTCACTGCAACGTTTCCTATGAAATTGATTTATCCTGATGACGACTGCTGCTTAAAGGCGGGGATAGTATTGGCCAAAATTTGGTTACTGCTGGGTAGCCAAATAATGTCACAGATGATGTGTAAGCAAGTATGAAATTCTGTGCTCTTACTTTTTCCTGTTTTGTTCTCGTGCTTTTTCCAAAAAAAAGACTTGATGAGCATAGTAGGGCTAGAGAAGAGCCTTTCTGCCTTTTAACCCTGAACCCCAGCACACCATGAGCCTGAAGGTACCTGACACTTACAAGCCAGACCAATTCGTATCCACTTCAAACGGCTCAAATCTATCACTTTTTTTTTAACCTTGAAAAGATGCATGAGAGATGAAAATATTTCAAAACTTCACGGTTTCACCCCTCAGTGGCCAAGGTTTTCTTTTAATTGTAGTTGGTTATCTTGAAGTCTATGTGCTGGAAGTCTTGGTTTCAGCACTGTAGTTATTGTTAGAAGTGCGCTGTTGTTGTTTTTCATCACACAATGAATCTTCCAAAATATTTTTGGACAGTTTCAGTTCTGAAATGTTACAGGCCTTTAATGGGATTTTTCATGAGATTGGGTGTTGCAGAGTTCAACCGCATTTAAACTCACAAAGAGAGTGAAATATGTGTCACTTCAGTAAAAACAAGCAATCTGCAGCATTCCTTTGAACTCGGAAGTGAGGATTGACATAGGCTTGGAATTCACGGCAAAATACAAATGCAACAGATGTTTGTGATAAGCTCTTACTGAGCCATAGGAAGGCTTGATTTTTTTCAGAGCGCTGAAACCACTGCAGGTGTCATGGGCTTAGTTGTCCTCTGTATTTATGCTCATATCAGGCCTGATGGGGCTGAGAGACAGACAGGATTTTCTGGTGGCTTCAACTGAGATTAAAAGGAAATGCGAATTCTCAACACTTTGCAGAATTACGCATTATTTTTGTAAATGTCTTTTGAGATGTTGTTCGGAGTTTAAAGGTGAAGCTTTAGAAGTCAGTCATCTATCAGTAGCATTAATCATAGGAATTTCTGACACAGCATATTTATGCAACTTAACTGTCTTACATTCTTTGTTAAATGTTTGTTACTTGTACGAAAACTGCATTTTTCATAAGACTATGCCAATTATAATGTGATGATAATTAAACTTGAGTTTTATGTGCTCTTGTTAAAATGCAAAAATGCTGTGTTAAAATCTTCATATTCATCAAAATTAAATGCTTATTTAGAAACCTTCTAAAACTGCACTCTGCATTATCTACAGTAGGAAAAAGAAAATCATGAACTAAGTAAAATGTACTGGATATATTGCCCAATAAGATTCATTCCTCTGTAATCCAGTCATTTATTACATTTTTTTTCCACGTGGTAAATTTGTCATTAAAAATTATAAAATTTCTACGATAGATGAAGAACGGTAGACAAGGATCATACAGTATTAACAAAGGATATATATATATATATATATGTCGAAATGCCTCTAAATACCTTTCTTCTCTGATTTTATCATTTTGCTCTGCAGATGAAATATTGGTCTGTGACTGTTGCTGTGTATACAAGAGTTGCACAGCTTACTGTGCCTGTTCCTTTCTGCTTTTCTTCTAGAAGAGGCAAAGGTGTGGTCTTCTCTGTTAGGAGAGAACACAGTCCCTCACTGTGTTAAACTTAACAGGAACTTCACCTGAAAATTATGATTGTTATTAGAAATGGTTAGAAATGAATTGCTGAAGTAAAGCAGTGTTGACAGATGACATAACATATATTATTGATATATCATTTTTTAGGTATAACAGTAATGTTATTAAAGTTAGGTTGGAGGTTGGCTGATACTTCACTGGCTCAATACATTCTTGTGTTTTACGTGTGGGATTCTGTGGTCAGGTGTGTGTTATTCTGTTGTACCTATTCAGCCACTGCTTTCAGAGTTTCCTGGCACAAAAGGGTCCTGACTTCACCTAGATACTTCACTCCTTTTTGAGTCCCTTTCAAATCAGAGCATTTCACCAAAACCAGTGACCTTCATTCCATGATGTCTGAACTCTTATTTTGATGCATTTAGTTTACCTGTTTTATTAAGAGTTTTCATTATGCGGTGCCCAATTTCTTTTTATTTATAGTGATTTTAAACTGCTGGAGATGAATGGGGGATTTGATGTCCTGATTGTCATGACTGCAAGTTCCATTACATTTTGTTCTTAATTTTTTTTATTATTCAAAGTCACTATAAATGATGCTTGTGGTTGACCTTTCTCTTTACCTGTAAATAACGATTTTCTGTCTGAATAGGCTTCCCCCAAGCAGACATCAATCCTGTTTAACCTACCTGTCCCAAAGGATCTATTTTGAAATGCCTAATATTTGTCTTTTAACTCCCTTGCTTTTTGAAGAAGCTTGCCTGCAGTTATGAATGAAAAGAGTCTATGTATCTTGTAAGAGGTACATTAATGGCCTAATCTTCATTATATATAATACCTGTAATGATATTTACATAGATACTCTCAAATTTAATGGATTATTAGTTGGGCATTTGTTCTTACAGATAGGTAAATAAAAATTTTCCACAGGCATTAGTGAAAGCATCTTGGGTGTAATGAAATTGAAATATGATCACCAACACCCCTAATTATAAGAATTAGAAAATACGTGGATGTACAACTGCTGTCCTTTAGAAAGATGAGACACTTTGAAATGAGAAAGTAGATTCAGGAAAATCATTCAGCCATGTTGTGTTGAAGTATGAGGGATAATCTGTCAGGAAAAAAAAAGGATCAAACATACCTCATTTTTTTCCCTTCTATATCCCAAGTTTAATTTTCACATGACAGCTCTATCTGGCAGCCTCACCTCCCATCAGTGCAAGCTGTCATTCAAGATTATTTCAATTAAGTTCTCTTTCTCGTTTTGCATTTGCTGAGGAGTCATGATGGCACACTACCAAATTAGCAGTCAAGAAGAGTAATTCTCTCTACTTGTATGTTGTTAGAAGAAGGGGGAAGGAGACAGAGAGATCATTCCTCTTTTTCCTCTCTGTCCTGTAGGCCTTCTCCAGAATAGTTACAGAACTAGAGGACTTCAAGACTGAATGTAAAAACATAGTTGAAGACACAAAGATTGGATCTGAGGGTTCTATGAGTTACTATAAAGATCTTTAAAATTTATTCTGTCTGCCTTGGTTGTTTGTAGAAACCTTTCACTTCACACAAGCTCACTTTGGTCTGGTAGCCAAGGAATGAAAAGTTCTCTTCTTCACTCTTTCCTTCAGTGCAGTAGTAGGACTTCTTTACAAAAACACCATGTCTTTCTAAGTTTCTTTGCACCTGAAATCTCCAGTGAAAAGAATTCATACCCTGCATGTGAAACTGGAGACAGCTTACTGTACTGTCACACAGACTGCTTCTCTATGTGGGCCTTAATGGTACTCACATTTCTAACTGAGTCAAGTCTTCAACCCATTTCTGAGGGCAAAGAGCTGCACCCATCAGAGTGATAGAATGGTTTTTATCCCTGAACTTTTAAAATACATGATTGTGGATGAACTAAGCAACTACAGTATTGAGTGCCCACCTCTTGTCTACAGATAGGACTAACTCTTATGTTGCTATTTTCACCTGATTCAGCTGAGAAATGTGACATTTTGCTGAGGAAGCAGTAGATGAAATAATTAGTGTATGTGGTGCCACCAAAAGGGCTGGCCTTGGTTCAGGAGCACTCCAACGTGAACTGTGAAAAGGAAGGAAATAAGTAGATAATTCAGAACCCTTTCGAAGACCTGCTTATCAATTGCCTTTCTGCAGGAATGAGGAAGATTTAATTCAAAGGATAAATAATGGCTTTTGTTTCTGTTGTAAGTGCTTATTTTGGTACACTCATAACTGTACTGAGCTGCTGCCAGTTTTTGCTCCAGGTGATACTGTCATAGCTGCAATGAGTGATTAAGAGAAAAGGAGGCTTCAGATAGTCACTTCCTGCAGTGTCCCTTGGCTTGGGACTTTTTTATTCTCTTTTATCCTAATGACTCGAATCTTTCAATAGCAGGAGAGATTATCTCTTCACAAAGTCTTTGTGAGGATGGAATAGGTTTAGAACCTATTAGGTGAATCTTCTTTCTTTTTTTTTTACATGTTTAAATAACTAGCTAGAAAATTAATTAATGCATTTCTACTTTTGGAGGGTTGTTTGTGTGGATCATAATTTATTCCCGTTTTACCACCCTTTTGTGTTTCTTTCCCTCCCACGTCCCTGGGTGTATGCTAACAGGAACTATGCAGATACAGAGGTGGTGAAACAGGTGCTTTGCTATTTCAGCCATTTGTTCATGCTAGACCCAGTTGTACCGAGGTGTTAAAATGGGCACATTTAAATCTGGATTCTGTCTTTTTATCATGTTACCAGGGTATCCTTACTTAGTGTTTACTGAGATTAACATGTACATGTCAGAACACGTCTAATTTCATCAACGTTTCACCAGACCAGATTTTTCGGTCAACTTTCGTAATCTCATCAGCACATTAAAAGCGTTTTTAAGGGTGTTTCTCCTCCCTTTTTGCTTTTTTTTTTTTTTTTTTTTAACTTTTCCATTAGACACATTATTCCTGTCAGGAATAACAGGAAATAGGAGTTCCTTTGCCTCACCGAGTGAGAAACGCTCGCGGGCCTCAGTGAAGGTCCGTTCCGTTTGCTGCGGAGCTAGGCTAGGCACAAGCAGGCAAATTGCTGTTGATCTAGTTAGAATGAAACCTGTCAAAAGCAGAACAAATAGGAATTGTTCATTACATTTTTCAGCGGGCACTTTCAACTCAAATTAATTTATTGTGTATTTGCAGTTCAGTACATCTTCTCTCTTTTTCCCTTGCTGTGTCTTCAGTTGGCGTGGGGTTTATTGGTGCATGTGTAGCAGATAATGAGAAGCTGCATTTCAGCTCATTTTTGAGGGACTCAAGAGAGTTTACTACTCTAAATGGAACGGCTCAGATCACATAAACAAAAATGCCTTTTTTGGAAAACCATGGTGTTCTTCAATCTTACGCCAGTAAGTGTGAGAAACTGCTACCTTGGAGGAGTGCCAATAATTCTGATTCCTGATAAAAACAACTCGCACAATTTCTTCCTTGAAGGACCTAGACCAGGCAGGGGGCCAAACATCCTGCCTCCCGGCGCTATGCCACAAGCACATGCCGTACGTGAGAGCACAAGCACAAAACATATGTGAGCCGAAGCGCCGGAGGGCTGCATTCGGGAAGGGAACACCAGTGGTCCAAAATCTCTTCTGGGAAAAGGCAAGGCTGAGCTGGTTGGGCCTGTGCAGGGTAACCAGGTGATGATAGCCCCGGCCGTCTCTGCTGCCTCGTTCCCTCCCACATTGGGAATACCCTGTGCCCACGTAGCTCCTTCACGTATGGAAACCTGATCGAGCCCACGGAGAGGAGCCGTGAAGCCCCACTGATGTGAGTGGGATGCCAGGAGCAAAAACACAGAAACTGCGTTCAGCACGGTGCATAACAGCATAACCACGCCAGCAGAGGGGCTAACGTTACAACGTTATATACTATCTGCCTACAGGGGCACTTTAAGCACAGTCAGTGTTTCAGGTAGCAAAGAAAGCAGGGGCTGGCATCATGCCCAGCTTGAGCAATAGGCAATTCCAGCAGTTAGGTGGCCAGTGCTTTGGGAGCTTTTCCCTTTCCCATCCCCATTTTCCCTCATTTTCTTCCTCTGTGAAAGATTCTAATCTGAGATTTTTGTTAGTTAGTGTAATCAATGCTGAAATCTCCCCCCTTGGGGAGTGTCCTCTTCCATGTGCTATACCTCATCTTCTGATATTCATAACTCCTCTCTTCAGGCTTCCTTCCTATTTTCCCTTCTTATCCTCTGTGCCCCTTTCTTTGCCACGGCCAATTTTCACTGAGACATTTCTGTGTAATTTCTGCTATTTGGCTTATATCTGAAACGCCCCATCACAATACTGGAGGCAGGAAACTCAAAATTCATTGTGAACAGAGCTCTAAAAATGTCTGTGGCCATCCAGAGAGAAGAAAAATAAAAGCAAGCCTCTCTGTCAATTTTTGGGTGCAAAACTCAAGCAACTGCTAGTCCATAGCTGGGGCCTAAGGCTTATTTCCATGTCTTTGTGGGATTCAGGTAGGGAAGTTTAACTTCTTCCCAATATATACCATTCATATGTGCTACATGTAAGAGCAGAAGCATTCACATACTGTACATGTAAAACCTCAGTATGAGAGTGCAAAATTAACTGTAAGTATATTTCTCACAGTGCCTGCCTGAGGCTGAGAGTGAATCTTTTTATCCCTCTAAATTTGTATTCACATCAATTTTCGCTATAGTTTTGCTTCACTTTGTCTTGCTTTAGGTTGCACATCATGCCTGGCAGTGGAAGAGGGGTGTTTTTTGATTTTTTTTTTTTTTTTTATGTTTCATATTTCCTTCTATCCAATTTTATCAAAAAGCTGTCACCAACTTCTTCTGAAACCAGCAAACCTTTTTCTTTCTAATTACATTTTTACCATATGCTCATCCAGATGGCATATGCCAGCATTTTCTAGGGTGCTATAAAATGACCTGACTTTAGAGAAGTATTGAAGAAGCTTATGAAAAAATAGAATTGACACTAGCACAGAAAAACAGTCCTAGAAAGAAAATCTGATAATACTTTCCAGTTGTATTTTGTACCTGTGATATTGACTTCTGATTGTATGTACATGCATATTTATATGAAAACAGTGGAAATATAGGGAATAGGTTGTTTTATTGAAGTGTTAAAAGTTAACTCCTTTTTGAGCAGCTGGAACTACCACTTTTGTCTGTGGAATATGTCTAAAATGGGCTCTCCAGCTGTGAGCGACTATCCAGTTTGCTGCAAAATAGAGCATATAAAGAGTTTGTCAAGGCACCAGATTCTCTGTAGGAGCAGCAGCTTTACTCAACAGTGCAATAACTATTTAGGCACTTGCTTTCTAAAATGTCATTTCCAAGTAGAAGATGGATACAGCTGATGCATGATTTTGACACCTGTCCTAGTTATTACTAAATCTTTTGGGATTTCTGGGAGAAAATAAATTAAATTTGGGTATAGTTGGTATAGTTGAGGGGCGCCAGGAACTTGAGGAACCGAGAGGGAGGGAAAGAGGATTATCTTTCACGTTTAGCTACTAGTAAAAAAAAAAATCACAAGTTATTATCCTGTGGAGAGCTTAAGTATTATGTATTCCTTTTAACTGTCACTCTTGTTGTGATAGTCTTTCCAAATTATCATGGGAAAGGCCATAAAAAACCCTCGTGCTGTTATCAGTTCCCATAATATTGTCTCAAGTGTTGGTCCATTTTACTTGCAGCTAATTCCTGGAGACAGGTGGTGGAGTGAGAATCAAATTTACTTTCTTTTGTTGCTGTAATAGCTCCTATGAGTTCCCAGTTGGAAGGGAAATTTTGAGCACACAACCTGAGGCTTTGAATAGAGTATGAACCCAACACACAGTTTCTAGGGCAGGATGGGCAGAGCCTTGTGATATTAGTGATCTGGATAGTGTCCTTAACTTCCATAGGTCTTTTTGAAAGTCACAGATGCAATCAAGAAAACAGAACCTCTACCTCCTAATTAATAAGATAGGATTTTAACAGCTAGCGCTCAATGATTTGAAGTGTTTTTGTTATTTATGAATTAATTCTTTCCATCATAAAAGTCCTTATCTCCGTCCTCCCAGCCAGCTTCCACTCATTCAGTCCATGAGTGGTTTGACATTTCCACAGATTCTCTTCTCCATTATTGACCAGGATTACACCTGTGTGAACTCAAACATAATTGCTATAATCTCAATTCAAAATAGAGAATATTTTGTAGTTAAATCAATCTGTACAGCACAGATATACTAACTGTTTCAAAGCTAAGTATTATAAACTGTCAAAATTGAGAGTTGATGTTAACCTTCAAGGTAATTGAAATAAGTTGCAATATGGAAATGCAAAACGAAACACCAAAATATATGGGTCCACACTGATGATATGATGCAACAACCATGTGATTATGGTTAAGATATTTTAGTGTTTGTGCTTATGGAGCTGTATTAAACTTACCTCGAGGAGCCACCTATTCTGTTCTTTTTTGGATGTTATTGCAGAATGGAGTTAAAGCTGTTGGAATGCCTTTGTTAGATATTTCCAAAATAATATTTATGATAATCAGTGTCACTCTATTCATGCAGTGTTTTTCAGTCTCTTACAATAGTCAGACCTGTAAATATTTCCCTTTGGAAATACAAACTCCTTTGTAACAAATTCTGCCTGCTGAGGGAGGACTTTTCTTAGTGACCATGTGCAAACCTCTTAAAACTAGCTCACTAATCCCCGAGTGTCAGGGAATGATAAATTAAAATCCAAAGGTTGAAAAAGCATTATGCTAAGATGCTTTGCTTTTAATTACTAATATGCATTATTAAATCAAACTCTGATTTTGTTTGCAGTTGTTGTTTAGATATTTCTTGGGTTATTCAGTGTATAATTTGTAATGAGAAAAACATTAAGATTTGCAAAGAAAACATTGCCAAGTGATAGCTAATCATCTGAAGGTTCAAAATACTAGCTTCAAACCATACCTCAGACTTTTCTGAGCATGAATTCTGATACATATTTGTAAAGTTAGGCTCCACATGGTGTCATTTGCAGTAACTGGCTACCTTGGATCAGCTGATCAGTGTTTCCCAATTCCTCTTCCCTCATCTTTCTTCATCTTTCACTTATTGTAGCCTCTGTTCTGTTCAGTGCATAGGTACACACACACTCCGACACCTTCTCTGTTGTTTTCCATCTTGCCCTCTCTCTTGTATAGAATAGCTGCCACAAAAAGCTTTTGAGCAAAAGTGCTTTGAATTACACTTTTGCTATGATTTTCCATAGCTGGTAGTTTATCTGGTGGAAGAGGTTTGTACTGTTCAAGAAATTCTCTAAAATTACTCTCTTGAATAATGGCAGCTGTCTCCCACCATTCACAGTAAGAGTGCATCAGAGAAGATAAGCTTATCCAAAGGAGGGACTCATCTCAGTCATTGAAAATGGTAGGAAATAAGTAGCTCTTTTGAAAAGGTGATAAAAGGGCAGTTTGTATTTGTATGTGTGTCAGGGGGGAGAACAGTTTGTATTTAAAGTCCTAGCCTTTTCTTCTTCTTCCTTTTTTCCTTTACTGAAATAAATCTTAAGGTATGATCTGGTCGCAGTGCAACCTAAACACGTTTTTACTGTGTTTCAAACAAATGGGAAGTTTGCAGTGTTGGAGTTATTCTTTTAAGGTCTTCTACTTTTTAAAACAAACCTCTGATATGTTGTATAAGATTCCCTGGGGTACCTGTTTTGAAATAATTGCAAGTCCAAGATTACTCGAGTCTATTTTAAGAATTAATTTTCTAAGAATTCTTATTTCAGGAGTCAATATTTTCCATTGGTAAGATAGAGATCCCATTTCTCCTGTTAATGCAAAGCTCAAATCAGTCTTCAACTATGGAGCTACAGCTGACTCTCAATAATGAACTAGCCACAGGAGGAAAAGAGTTTGTCAGTCTACTGTCCCAGAAAGCCTTGAAAGAATTCATCTCATCTCTTCTGGGGTCATATTCATATATGTTGTTGCTTTCTTGAAATACATCTGGCTACAGTTCCAACATACTGAGTGATAAAAGAATATGTGATGCAGCAGTCTGTGGAAGCGTAAGATGGAAAGCCTTTTTAGGTGATGTATTTGTGGGTGGATAACCTTAAAAATCAATAAAACCTACTGTGTCACTCAGAATCATGATAGAATATTTCTTGCTTAGGCTTTGAATTACTGATACCACTGCTGCTGCTACAGCAGAGTCTCAGTACAAGATGATACAGTGGTTGGAGCAAAGCATCTACTAGCGGAGCTGCTATTTTAAGCAAATCTTAGGTCTAGTCTTAGAATTTATCTGAATTGTAGCTGTTGACGGGGTTTGGGGGGCTTTTGGATTTTCTTCCCTCTCCCCCCACCCGCCAATGTAGTCATTGATCCAGGCTCAAGCAGGTTGGTTGTAAATATACTGCATTTCTTCTTTGGAGGCATAGTGCCCTAGTTACAAAAATGGAAACAGCTGTTAGAAGGAAATGATTAAACAGAACATTTTAACTTTGTAGGAAGTTTGGCAAGGCTGTCAACTAGAAGAGATGACAAATGCAGAGCCTTGTCTTCTCTACCAAAGCAAAGTTCACAAGTTTAAATAGACAGTTTTTGAAATACCAGTAACACCTCAGAAAGCATCCCATTTTAAAGACAAAATACTTGAATATATCTAGAAGCCCAGATTGTAATAGGAGGTTCTGGGAAAGCTGGAGGAAAGAGAAGGGAGCTGAGAGCTTTGAAGATAGATTTGGTGAAGAGGCTGTATAAAACCCTCTGGATTTTCTAACAGTTCTTTTGAATGAGCATAATAGAAAATGATCTAAAATTAGCTGAGAAATACTGTTAGGAGCAGAAGGCAGAGAAGAGGGAATTGTCAAATGTGATGCTTTACATAGTAAAAGAAAATGCAAGTTCTTTACTGACTCCACCTAATGCAAATCCTAGTATAGCACAGAAATACTTTCTTTCTCCTATTTTTGTAAGGAAGTGGTTTCAGCTATCTGATCATATGCATAGAAATACAGCATTGTTACTGTTAAGCAGACTAAATCTAGTGATAAGAACAGAGTTTTCTTTGAAGAATAACCCTAGAAAAAAACAACCACAGGAATAAACTCATGCTGAGAGTTTACAGATATTCTGCGGCTGTTTTGTGGATAAATAATAAAAACAGTCCATGGAGAGAATGGAAGTTCGTGTTGTGTCCAGTGTGTATGTATTGGGGAAAGATTAGAGAAGCTTCTGCGTGACATTGATGCTGCAAATGGGTCTCTGAATGATGCCTCTTGCTTTATGGATCATTTGTCTGGAGTTCCTGGGGTAACTGCAGATGGAAAAGGGGCTGGAGACGAGAGCGATGACTCTGCCCCATGGGACGCCTGCTAAGCGTGGTGTTATGGCATGTTATATCCCGTGCAAGGATTTCAGTGCTATAGAGCGTTACATGACTCTCAGATTATTATAGATATTTATGAGGAGATCAACTTGCAAACTGACGATACAGCTTACTGCTGTACGGATATCCATCTGTCTGATGCCTTCATGGCATCTGGTTGTCCTCTTTCCTGGGGCAGGAGCCTGGGCTCTCCCCGGCGATGGGGCTAGAGCGACGCTTCCATTCAGACCGCTGCCTTCGTCCAACAAGAGCTGGATTTCATTCAACACCTGCAAATTTCCAGTCTCTCAAATATAAAGATGAGCTGATCCTTGGCCGGGCAGCTTTCAACGAATGCCATTCGTGCTCCGTCAATGCAGCAGTGCCTTGGCGCAGCGAGCCGTGGTCTCCCTTCGCCTTGCCCGTTGCCTGGCTGTCAGCGTGCAGGTTCCCCGGCTCCTGGGGGCGTCCGGCCCCAGCAGCCAGGCAGAGACGGCCGGCGGTCGGGATCGTCTGCCGTGGTTTCCCTGGCGTCGATGAGTGGCGTTTCGAAGGGCGTGAAAGCGGAGGCATCTGCTCGTCCGTGCAAGCAGCCGTGGGACCTGCTAGCAGCGACCGAGCGGGGAGCTGAGGGCCCCTGAGCAGCAAATGCGGCACGGGCTCCTGCACCAAGCAGCCAGCCGTTCGGCGCATGCACGGCGTTGGTGCCATTTCAGTGTTTATTAACAGTAATTTAGGAGCCTCTGTGCTTTTAAGGCGTCCCCTCATTCACAGAGAAGTCGTGCTGGATCTCTTTGGTTTTCTTGTCTGCTTGAAAAATCAAGATCTTTCGTTCCAGTCATGAGAATTCTGTCTTTAGGTGCAAAAAGGTTTCACAATTATAGCGCCGTGACTGAAAGTACAGTATTAATTTCTAATATTTTTTTTTAAAATACCCTTTTTTGCACTGGATTGAAGTTTGGGGAAACTTTAGAAAGTTTACTCGAGTCAACTCAAGTAGCATCATGCAAGATACTGGTTATTTTGTTTCTCTGTGTATAAGTGCCCTCTGGTTTGAACTTCCCATTTGGTTGGTTAGAATCATGCTGGTTTATACGATTTAGAGCTGAATAAAATAAGGAGATAAAGAGATAAAAAGCTGTTAACTTTGCTTTCAGTCAGTTTGAGAGGACTTGGCTCAGAAACTTACTTAATATTTTAGAAAACCAAATTTAAGTGTATACTTTCTTCTTGCAAATGGTTGATGGAATCTAATTCTAATGTTTTACATGAGAAGTAGGTCACTTATTATTTTTCCCTTTCAACACATGAAGGATGAAAAATTTAAGCATAGGTGACAAAGCCTTTATTGTTAGTTATTAGTCTTTCATATATGGAGTATGATTAAAGGTGTGCTGTCAAAGAGGGACCTCTTTATAGGCTGATAGTATTGATTAGTGTTTGGGATCTGTCAACAGCAGTATCATGTTATGTATAAGAAAATCTAATTGAAAATTATTAATTTGATGCTTTAGTTCTTACAGTGAGAACATTTCAGATACTCATCTCATATCATAGCAGAAATTGCTTGGCTTGAGTAGATACCACAAAATCATGTTTTAATGATTTTTTTTTCCTTTTTTTCATCTTTTTTTTCCCACAGTCACATGACACAATCAGCCACATTTGAAGACCCTCGAATAGAGAGCTGCCAAATCACCCCTCCAGCCCCTCGGAAAGTGGAAATGAGGAGGGATCCAGTGCTAGGATTTGGGTTTGTGGCTGGTAGTGAAAAGCCAGTTGTTGTACGCTCAGTAACACCAGGTATGTTTTCTCCACCTAATCCCAAAAGCAGTCTTGGCACTTCTTAGTGTCAAACAGCAGCTGGATTTCCAGATGAGAGAATAGGGGTAGCCATATTACTAGAAAATTATAATGACTTCTATTATT
The DNA here is from genome assembly GCF_028389875.1 of Rhea pennata. Lineage (NCBI taxonomy): Eukaryota > Metazoa > Chordata > Aves > Rheiformes > Rheidae > Rhea > Rhea pennata. The sequence goes on along the minus strand of NC_084663.1, from coordinate 137,161,137 downwards.
TTCTTCAAAAACAGTAAGTTTATTCGTGAGTATTAAAAATAATTCTGTACATATATTGGCTGAGGACTGAATCTACTGAGATCAAATATGGTTACAAATTTGAGTACTGTTAAAATATTCAGGCAGAAAAGCTAATAATGAATACTAGGTGGGATTTTAAGCCTTATATTACAGAGCAGTTTCCTTGCTGCACTCATTTTTGAACTTTATATAAATTTGTTAAAAAAAAAGCAAGTTTTAGTGTATTGCTATGAGCCATTTCTGTTGTTTGACTAAAAAAAAATTCTCCCTGTTACGTTTTAAATTGGTTTGATGCCACCTTCATTGCCATTGAAATCAGTGTTTTCAGGTGGTGTATTAAGATGTGAGATTAAAATATATGTATTTATCATTCTTTTTATCATCAGGTTCCTGTGAGGAGATTTGAGTTCTAACTTTTTTTTGAAAAAGAGGGTGATGATATTGATTCTTTCTGAATGTATATTTCTGTATGACTTTATTAGAAGAAGACAGTTCAAAATAATCCTAAACTTCCTATTTGTAGTAAAAATTACTGAGGTTTGAGTTTTTGGGGGTACCAGACCTGGGAATGCTCAGTCTCCTGAATTGCAGTCTCTTGCTCTTTATGCTTGAAAGCTCAGATGTTATGTAAAATTGCCTTGGAGCTAAGGACGGGACTTTGACTTTTGACTTTGTTCAATATGTTCTATAGAGCCCCTGTAGAGAGCGGAGAGAGAAGCAAAATTGACTGTGTAAAATTCTGATGTCATTTACCCACGTGTGTGCATTGATTATGTTTGTATTGCTTTCAGGTGAAGTGAGTGTTGTAACTAATATTTGAACTAGATTCAGGCAGTTCTTCTCTCCTAAGTTAGCATTATTAATGTAGCCTTATGTTAAAGTTCAGTTTGAGAAAGGTGTTTGTTTCTATTCCAAACAAACAGGAGGAAAGATGTGCTCAAGACAACATTCTTCTACCTGGTTCTGTATCCCTTTATGCTGGATTTGTGGGTGAGGTAAAGTTTCCAAACAAAACAGAGGAAAGGAACAGCATTTGCTCAATTATTGGATGAATTCTTTCCGTCACGGAATCATTTTGTTTTAAGACTTTAACTTCACAATGATACTATTTTTTTAATATCTTCATTGAAAAGTTTAAGGCAAAAGGTTTATGCCCACTTCTGGACATTTAAACTCATGCTGGAAAGCAAAATATTTTGTGCATTTTATGAAGCGTAAACTTAATATGCATTTTAATGGTGTCAGGCTCCAAAGCACATGTATCTGATCACCTAGTTATACTAATTTGACAGTCTATATCTAACCAGAAGTGGCAATACTTTTGGAGGTATTACTTAGAAATTCATTTTTACAAGAGGAGGGAGTCCAGAGGAAAACAGGCTCAATAGCTAAGATAGTGAAAACTTTCTGTCTTAGGATCAAAAGAAGGTGGTTTGTTTCACCTAGACCAGAAAAGTCTGAGGAGAGACCTGCAAATGACTTTCAAATATATAAAGTGATGTTGCAGAGAGGAAGGGAATGACATGTTCTCCAGTGCTACTCTGGCAAGGACAAGAAGTTAAGTGTTGCAGCAAGGAAGATCAGATCTAGACACTGGGGAGACAACTTCCTAATTTTAGCAGTAGTTAAACCACAGGATCATCTACAGGAAAAGGAGTCTTCCTCAGAAGTGGTCCTACAAAAAGATTAGACAGATATTGACCAGGAATGAGCAAGGTATGGTTGATTGTGCCTTAAAAGGTGGATTAGGTGACCTTCTATGGGCCCTGCTGGCCTATTTTTTCTGTAAGTGTGACTAACCGAGAAAATCAAGTCCTCATTTTTAGGTACCTGCCTAAAGGTGGTTTTAGGATCTAACCTGTGGAACTTTAGTAGAAACACCTAAGCCATTAGCTTTCAAGATTTTGCTAGTGAGGAAGTACTGACATTGCCAGAAAAAGTGTTAAGTGTTAAATATACAATTAGTTGAAGGAAAAAAACCTGCACGTAGTATATGAACAATAGAGTGTGTCTGTGCCTTTACAATCATCTACTAACTTGTGCTTTTTTTTTCATTTGTCTGTAGGCGGCCCCTCTGAAGGAAAGCTTATACCAGGAGATCAGATCATAATGATTAATGATGAGCCAGTCAGCACAGCTCCAAGGGAGAGAGTCATCGACCTTGTCAGGTAGTTGATGTCCTGTCACTTAAACTATGAGCCCAGTGGCTTATTGCCTGTGCAGTCATTCAATAATATAGCAGTCTTGCCTTCTCATGGCTGAGAAAATAGAAAATAATGTTACTTTAGTTATAATGAAGAGTGGTGAAATATTTTAGTATTGAAATGAGATATGCTCATAAGTTGTCCTCTGGGTAGCTGGAAAAAATGTGATAACTGAGCAACTCCAAAATACTTGGGTATCAAAAGAAGAACAGTATTTGCATGATATTCCTTTTTGGTATGGATTGTTGAAGAAATAATTCTTGAAGCAAGGTAGCTCCAGTCACTGTTGTTCTACTGCTAGAAATAAAGTTGTGTCACAACAGAGAGTCAGGTCCATCTTACGTGAAGAGGAAGGAAAAGCAGGTGGGATGATTTTGAGAAAGGATAGGTGTATGTAAACAGTACATGTTTGATTGGATATTTAGTAGATGAATTTGTATGAGAAGAGCGGGAAGTTCTGTGTAGAGATGAGGCAGGAAACAAGACAAAAGAGAGACTTCAGGGATGCAGGAATGGAAAAAAATGAATATTTGTAATGGGATGCAGGAGGAGGAAAAGGATGGGGGAGCAACAGCTGCTCAGAACATTAAAAAGAGGTGCTATATGGTAGACCTAAACTTTGCATTTTGAGTAACAGCAGGTCACAGCACATTGCATAGAAAAATTATTGGCAATTCAGAATTTAAAGATGGTTATTTTATGGTTAAGTTTCAGGAGCGTGGTCACTGGAGGCCAGTTTGGTTTTTGTATTTTTCTTGTCTTTGGTGTAAAAGTCTGAACTGGTGTGTCGTCTTGATTCCTGGAAGATGATCAAGTTTTAACTGTGCAGGTGCTTCTCAGAACTGGTAGCTGCCTATTATCAGTGTTGCTCATGCAATTTTGAAAAGTCACACTTGCTTTTAGAAATTTAGTCAGGAGGTGCTACCATGATAGTTGTACTCTTGCAGATCATAATTTGAGCAAAAGTATACTCAGGTTATTGCGCATAAAAAGCCTGTTCAGTACAGTAATAAAGCTGCCAGCAACACCAATGTCTTTATCTATGTTGTGCAAACATGAACAAAATCCCATATATTTTCAAATTTAAAAAAAGTGTTAACCAGCAGGTCAGCTAACAGAAACACAACACATTTTAGGAAGGGACTTTGACACTCCTATTTATATAATAAAGAGCCCCATGAACTAAAGGACCTGTCCTATTCCTATTAAATTCATATCTTACGCTCTGCATAGAGTAGCAGCATGAGACCCACCAATAGGTCTTAAACTTATTTTTGATATCTTTGTTACTTCATGAAGTATTCATATTACAGTCTTCATTCTTTTTCTGATTCTTTGATGTGTAAATAATCAGAATTAAGATCTCTTTTTCTCATTCCTCTGTTGCTAGCAATGTATAGTAATAACAACAGGAGAATAGACTGTCTGATTAAAACTGAGACAAAGTGGTTTTACTGTGTGACTGATTGTCTGCCTGCCTGCAAGTGAGAGACTGAATAAGAATGTAGTCCTTCCTAATCACATTAACTCCATAGGTAGTGTCTTAGCCAACCAGCCACAAACAAATCAATTAGATGTTTACATTCCAGGGGGATATTTTGGTAGCACTTTTCGTACGCTGTAATTCTACCCATGCTCTCAGGATGTATCAGCCTTTGGGACTTCAACAGAGACAGAGTGAAATGTATTAGGATTGTATATTACAGCACTGGAAATGAAGAGCTTTATTTTAGTTCCAGTGGGGACACCTGGAATGATTAGACACTGTAATTATTCAGTCCTGAACCACAGCAGAAGCAATTCTTTACAACAATGAAGTAATGCATCTCTTCTAGATAATAAGTTTACTTATGGGTAGATGCATCCACCATCTTGCAAGTAATGCTTGCTTTCAGCTTGCAATGTAGATGGAAGAAATTTTGAAATCTTGTTTTCCAGCTAGTAGGAAAATATCTGTGACCAGCAGTGAGTATGTTTGATAACTCTAATGGGCATTAACAAAGGATCATAGAAAAAATGAGGTGGAGGGGATTTCTGGAGATAGTCTACTTCAATAACCTGCTCAAAGCAGAACTCTTGTCAAAGTTAGACCTGGCTGTTCAAGGCCTGTCCAGTCAAGTTTTGAATATCTCCAAGAACAGAGATCTCACAGCTGTTCTGGGCACCTATTTCAGTGCTTAACACTAGCGTTGTGAAATTTATTTATTTATTTATTTAGGTATATCAGTTGGAATTTCTCTTGAACCCCTTTGTATTCACAACATGAAATGCTGTGGCTATTTTTATACAGTTTTCTCTCAAAGCTTTTTGTGACCTTTACCTCTTGTCCCTTATCTGCCCACCTCTGTCCTCTGTAACACCTGTAGCAGGTAGTGGAAGATTTAGGTTCCTCCCCTTAGCCTTAGGTTGAACAAGTCCTAGTTCCATAGTCTCTTCTCCTATATCATGTGCTTTAGCCCCACAAGCTTCTTAGAGGCCCTCTGCTAGAGCCTCTCAAGTTTGTCAATAGCTGATTCGCATGGGCAGAGTCATCAGTGGTAAAGCTGCAGCCTCATGAGGAGTGGATAGGAATAATCACTCCACCTATTGGCTTGTGTTCTTGTTAGTGCAAGCCGGTATGCAGTTAACAGTGTGCCCTCCTAGTGGTGAAGCTTAACTCATGTTCAATTTATGGTCCACCGAGACCCTCACATTTTTCTGTGGAGCTGCTGCCTAGCCCAGTCAGGCCTTACTCTGCAGCATTATATGAGGTTCCTTCATCCCAGGTACAAGACTTGGCATTTGTCCTCATGAATCTCATAGCCATTCTGTCAGTCAGTCCTCCAGCCTGTCTGCATCCCTCTGAAAAACAGACTTGCCCTCAGGTGTAGTAACTGCTCCCCACTGTTTGATGACAGCAACAAACTTGTTGAAGATGCACTCTGTCCCTCCAGTCAGGTAACTGATGATGTTAAACAGTATTGGTCCCCTTAACCACTAATAAGAGTAATGTCACCAGTAACCTCCTGCCAGTTGGGCTTCAAATTGCTGAATACTGCCCTTTTAACTTCCAGTCCAGCCAGTTTTTCACCAACCTCATAGTCCACCTATCCAGTCTGTAGCTCCTCAATGTAGCTGTAAGGGTACTAGGGGAGACTGTGTTAAAAGCCTTGCTCAAGTTGAAGTAAACAACATCACTGCTCATCCCATATCCGTGTGGCCAATCATCTCATCTTAGAAGGAAATCAAGTTGCTCAAACATAATTTGCACTTTATAAATCTGGCAGTTCCCAGTCATCTTCCTGTCTTTCTTGTACCTGCAAATGGTTTCCAGGAAGATTTTCCAGGAACTGAGGTGAGTCTTGCTAACCTGTGGTCTCCTAGATCCTTTTTCTTGCCTTTTTGAAGACATGCATGACATTTGCATTTTTCCAGTCATCAGGTACCTCCCCCAGTCACCATGACATTTCAAAGATGATGGAGAGCAGCCTCTCAAAGACATCAGTCAATTCCCTCAGCATCCTTGGATGTGTCCCGTGTAGGCCCACGGACTTGTGTGATTCCATCTTGCTAAGCAATCCCTAATTCAGTCTTCCTCTATCATGGGTAGTATGTCTGTCCCCTCAGTTCCACCACTAAGCACAAGGGGCTGGGGAGGCTTGAAAGCCAATCTTACCAGTGAGGACCAAAACAAAGAAGGCATCAGCTCCTTCAGACTTCTCAGTGTCCTTCATTAGGTTGCTCACCCCATTCAGCTGTAAGCCCTTATTTTCCTTGGCCTTTCTTTCACTAATGATGTGCCTGTAGAAGCCTTTCTTTTTGCCCACCACATCCAGTAACAGTTTTGCTTCCAGCTGAGCTTTTGCTTTGCTCACTGCATCCCTGCATGCCCAGGCAGCACTTCTGTTTTTCCTGGGTAGCTTGTCTCCACTTCTTTCTCCTGAGCACTGTCTCTTTTTGCTGAGCCTCAGTCAGGAGTTCCCCATGGGGCTAAGCTGGTGCTGTGCCTGCATGCTTTATTGCAGGTCAGAATGGACCATTCTGGCATTTTTAGGAAGCTCTCCTTGGAGAGAAACCAGCTCTACTGGGCTCTCTCGCCTTTCAGAGCTGCCTCCCATGGGATCCTGCCTCCCACGGGATCCTGCCTACCAGTTCTCTGAATGAGCTGAAGCCTGCTCTTTAGCTTAGACTCCCTTTCCTTTTCTCCCTTGGGAACTGATACTGTACCATTTCATGGTCACTGCAGCAAACCAATGAAAAATTGATATTCTAATGCAATATTTTTTCTGTGATTGTATTATCTCTTGCTGATTAGGTATGTTTCATATTCAGAACATGAAATGCTGTGGCTATTTTTATGCAGTTTTCTCTCAAAGCTTTTTGTAAAGTTAAGGAATGATTTGCCTTTATAATTGCAGAGAGTGGGGGAGAAAATTAATCTATTTTCAAAATACAAACACAAACATCAGAGTATACAAAACAGAGGAAAAAACTCAAACTGCATGAGGAAAAATACAAAACAGATCCTGTAACCAGATATATGTCATGCTTTAACAAGATGAGCAAGAATCAACAGTTTCAAACAGAAGTATATGCAAATGTTAGCTGATAAGCCAGCCTTCAATGTTAAGCATAGTTTTTAGTGTAATGCAATATTTAATTGATTTCCAAGAAAAAGTTAGCAATAAATTTATTTGTGAGAACAATCATGTTGTTAAAGGGGAAGAAAATGGTAAATAAAATTTTACACTCTATTTTAAATTCCCCACCAAATTAATTCATAGATTCAAGATTTCTCCAAGAAGAGTATCTGAAAAGTGACAGTTAAATCTTTTTTCATTAGGAAAAACTGTATCCCTAGGCAATACATTTGCTCTATTTCTAAATTTTCCATTAAAAATGTAGAAGCAATTTTTTTCACGTCAGTTTGTTTTGCTTCAGTCTTACTCCTATTAGTTGTAAACTTATTTAGAGCTTTTTACTCTTACGGGGTTAACAATAGTTAGGCTAATCTTTTAAGAAAGTCCCCTTTGTGTAACAATTTTACTAGATGAAAATGCCAGAAGATAAAAGGTAACACAAAATACAGAAATTTCCACACTATCTTTTTATTACTTTTTAATATTTTAATTATGTAATTAGAGCATGCTTTTTAACTACTTATTATTGAAAATAAGCTTCTGTTTAGAAAATTGTGTTAAAGCCACCTCTGCAGACTCCATGTGGTAATGAGCAGGAACCTGCTGAAAGATTTTTGACTTTTTAAGAATTGAGGAAGATTATTGCTATTCTAGGAAGTCTGAGGTCTAGAGGTTATCAGAGATATTCATTATAAATATCAGCTATAGGTCACTGTCATTCATCTAATTCTTTTCATCCTGGTTTAGCAGCAACATTTAATTAGTATTCGAGTTGTCCTTTGAAAGCCAAGGTTGCAGAGATATGAATACAATATGGTTTGCAGACAAACTACACCAGCACTCATTATTTCTCATTATGTTCAATGATTTTTGCACCATAATGTACTCTGCTAAGCTATTTCCAAGCAGAAAGACAGAAGTCATGTTTATGGTTTCCCTTACAAAGACAGTCACATTTATGATAGTCACTAAAGACTGCATCACTGAAGTGTTGCCTTCAAGAAGAAAAGTTATTAAAGTTGGGAAAAGAGGAAGAAACAAGCCCAGTTTTGTAAATGTGTGATTAAAATCAAGGCAAGGAGCAATCAAACAGAATATTCAACTAAGATGATGTGTTTATTTGAAGTACAGACTATTCAACATTGTAAAGGAGGTCCTTACCTTATTTTTATTGTATTGCCAATACAGCTTCTGTGACTTAAAGCTTTTCACACGTAGATAGTAATTAGTACTTGGAGATATCGTTAATGTCATTTCACAGTCTAACAATTTTTTTTGCATGTATTAAGGTGAGCATCAGTGCAAATGATATCACTATATCAATTAACTGATTCCAAATATTCAGAGGTTCTTGTATTTCATTATCACTGGTTAATTTAAAACTTGTATCTTCATAATTAAAAATCACTATAACCAACCAAACTTTCCTTTAAAACACATAAAGAAATATATTTAATTTGCTTCATAGTGGGTTTATAAGTAATATCTATAACATGGATATCTTATATGATAATCTTAGTTAAAGTATGCATTAGTCTATCAGGATTTCAACATATGTAAAATGTCTTTTTATTTAGGAAGATATTTAACTGAAATTTTAAGTAATACACAGATACACTAGTTAATCCCTAAAACAAAGTCTGGATAAGGTACAGTAGTGGTACTTTACTCATATTTCAATGAAAGTAGTTGACGAGACTCCCAGTGCAACCTGTAGAGAGAGACTGGCACTTGAAAATGGCGATGCCTCTGTCTTAGATATTTGTTTTATTTTGGAGTAAACCTCCCTCTTTCATAAGCTTACGTTCATGCATTAACTAAAGAAGGAGCATAGAAAGTTTGCTTAGAGTAGAAACCTAACTTCTAGGTTGCTAAATTAGGATAGAGTAATCCCATTCCTTGAAACTGTTACAGTAGTAAATGACTGTTTGGCTTCCTGTGGAATTCCACTAGAAGACTAATTGCAAAGCTAAAACTAAAAATTACGAAATTCACTAAGCGGTATTCTTTCTTGTTGGGTCTATTTTGTGTTTAAGAGAAGTGACTCAAAAAACTTTCTGAAATAACTCTTGCTTTGGCAAGTTAATGTCTTTTTGTCATAAAGAAGGAGGATTCTTTCAGTTTTACATAGCATTTCTGTTTTAATTTTGTATCACCATAAGACTGGAGAGAAGGACTCTCCTGGGTTTCAGGCCACGTGTTACATTTTAAGTGCTAATGTGAATTTAATCAATACTGACCGTTCTCACTGTGGTCATGGAGTAGATGAGAATTCAGTTGCTACCATTGGACTCCATATGTTTCAAGGGACTAATTTGCTGTTCCTGTGTCATCAGAGCTAAATGTAGAACAAAAATGAGCTCAGTGGCAGTGTCTGTCCTCTTCCTCTTCTCATAGAACGTGTAAATATCAATTTTCAAAATAATTTCTACTTCCAGACTTAGACTATTTCATATATTGCATCAAGCAATTTTGGTGAATTTAATATTAAAGACATTCTTTCTTCATCACCATCATAGAGCAAAAAGCAAGTATATTACACTATTAGCCATGAAACTGCTTAGCAACCAGGAATCTTGAAACCTACTTTTCCTGGAACAGCACTCATGCAGACATTTTCATCTGAAGGTACTCAACTATAGTTCCGGTTCAGTATATAAATCCAGAGGCTATAGCTTTAGGCCTTGACACTGTGAACTAGTAGTGTTTTGTTGTTTAGATACATATTGCTGAACAGAGAGACCCAATTCTCTATAGTTGGTAGGATTTTTACCAGTAACATCAATAGCTACCTAATCCGTTGGCTCAAGCATATAGCTAGGAGTCAGGGTGTGAGAACTCAGTCCCCAGCTGACTCAAGGAATGGTGTTGAATACGTACCTTCTACTTTTTGGGGTGTTTATGCAACATGTTTTAGAGACAACTGAGGTAGTTCAAACTAACTACTGCAATCTAACTGTGATAGCACAGATTCAGCCTTGTCTGATTTACCCTTTTTCTCGGCTGCAATAGCGAGGTGCTTCCAGTACTTGAGCTAGTTTATTTAGAGCTAAATCAGATCTCTCTAAATTTTAGTTATTAATCTGTAATATGGTTTCAAAAGTGTTTGCTCACCTTGTCAGAGTTCTGTAAGAGTTAAATGGAAGTAAAAGCTATATAGAAATAATAGTTGTTATTGTTAAAGCAGTACCAACTATGGAAATTATTTTCTTTTAAATCCTTTGTGTCTATGAAAGCATGCAGTCTCATATCCTTGCTGCGTTCTTAGCAAAGAGTTGGCTGACATGATTGAGGCAGATGTGGGCTCAAAAGTTCAACTGTTCAGAATGCTCAGAACTTGATTTATAAGTTTCTTTTCATGCTTACCAAGGTGGATACCCTCTAATGTTAGCAAGTTTGTGGTCTTTGAAATTCTACAGCTTGATGTGTCATTCAGTAGGAGCGTTATATCATCATCCTACCATGTTACCCTCTGGAAAGAGAAGTCACCCATGCTGAATTTCAGGTCAGCTGTTCCATATCAAGATGCTTTATGGTAACTGAGCACAGTGCTAAGGACAGAGATGTGGAGCAGCTGTGCCCAGAACCCAAGCAACTGTATGAAATGCCTTCTTCAAATGTGAACCAGCGAGTGTAGTGTTCATTAGCTTGTTCTGACAAGCAAGCTTGCTGCTTCTCCTAAAACTAAACAGAAGTATTGGCTTGTCTGCATGGGGGATTTACTTTTAGGTCAGATGCACTGATTTGAAAGTTTCAAAGTAATCCTTTCCTTATAAAGGCATACAAATGAACATCTAGCTTTTATTTTATTATGAATTAACCCTTCCACATGATGGATTTTCTCTATATTGCATGCTGTGCAATAGATGTTAATCCTTTGTGCTGTGGCTATAAGCAGTGCACATCACAGGATTGTTTCCCGTTGGAGTGGTAACAGAAGGTACCTAAAAATATCACATCCTGTATTGGAGGAGGGGAAGGGGAAAGAAGAGGTGTCAAACTACAAACATCTCATGGTTCCTCTCTGCTTACCCCATTATTGGTGTCTTTTGGGGTACTATTTCCAAATCAATGAACAATTACTTTGGAGAAGACAGCCTTTCACATTATACTGTTGGTGCTTGAATGTTTTGTGGCCTCTGTGGTTGCCTTGAGCATGTTACCACAGGACGGCTACACTTACAAGCACTGTGATATAGAACAGTTTAATCAGCAGAAAGAGGAAAATAAGCAGAAAAAAAAAAGACTGTGAGGAGCTTCAGGAGGTTGCTTGGGAAATTGCCTTGTGCTGAATGGTTTCTGGGCATGGAGGAGAAACGTGGATTAATGGAAGAAGATCGTGCTGTGAAATTAGGATTGCCAACAAAGAGTGATTGTAAAGGGTAAAGATGACAATGGTGCCTTCACCATGATGTACACAGAAGTCACAGAACACATTTGTCCTTGTAGGAGAGTGTGGCTGTCCTCATCAGGATGTTTGCAGCTCCCTCATCCAGCCAGTTGGCTGCCAACTGATTCAGCATATACACATCAGCTGCTGAAGCTATCATCATGGAAAGCATTGCCATTATTGAGAAGAAATGATAGTTGCGTGGTATATAAAGCCACAATGCTTGTGTTACACCCAAGGCATTTCCAGAAACCTTTGTCTGCAAGTAAACTGGGGGCAGGTTTAGCTTAGTTGGTTAGAGTGTGTTGTTGCTAATGCCAAAGTTGTGGGTTCAGTCCCCATATGGGCTACGCTGAGGGTCAGACTAGATGATCTCCAGAGGTCCCTTCCAACCTTACCATTTTATGATTCTATGAAAATCTTGTTATATATATTTGTACACAAGATCTTAGTTACAAATGAGTATTTCTTTGGGAACGGCACAATGTTAGGATTTTCAGCAATTCTTATCTGTTTCCCTTAATGAAATATGGACAATAATGGTATCAGCATTCCCTTTTGTCCTGAGACAGTGCTGGACGTTAGCATCATAGATATTAAGTGGATATCTGTTGCACATATAGCTTCAGGATGACAGTGAAATGTGTCTTTAGAAGACTGAAAGGTAGATGGCAGTATCAAGCAGAAGGCAAGTAGTTACTACGAATTATACCCAAACGCTGTATTTTCTGAAAGTTGACAGCAAGGGTGGTGTCATTTAGCAGTTAGTTGTATAGTAACTCCTGGCAGTGCCTGTATTTGAAGATTTGAAGATTTTTGTGCATTTTACAGAAAACTATTTCTTTGTCAAATTGGAGAAGACTAAATTAGCCTATCTTCTTTAAAGCACAAGGAGAATGAATTGGGTGAAATTGAATAGCTTTTAAATTATCTTGACCCATGTAATTGGAAAAGATGAAAGGAATAAATGGAGGTCCAAGCCCTTCTCGTTGGTGCAGATCAAAAAATATTTGGACTTGGCAAGTGTTGTTGTAATCCTGTGTTTGGAGTCAAGAGAACAGTGTTTTCCCTGTCAAGGTGGGATTAGCGGTGTCTGGATTGGGAAGGAAATAGGGAGAGTATCCAACTGGGGAACAGGTAAAACCCTCCTGAGAGCAAAGTGTCATAGAGAGGTAGTGGTAGCTTATAGTCCCTTTGGTATAATGTCTTGTGTAGTGGTAAGAGGTGCTTTTCTGCCAGCTCTCTGCTTAATTTATTGTCTTCTGTCTTAGCCTCCTGGCTTGCTTACTCCTCTTCTGCATATTATTTCTTGTATTGTTTCCAAATTTCCCTACTTTTCTGAGCAAGTTCACCATGCTGTGAAGGTGATTTTCCGAATTCTGTAATGGGAAGCAGACTTAGGAGTTCTTAACGGCAGCAGAACCTTTCTGCTGCTCTCTGGCATGCCAAGGCTATGTCTTCCTGGCTTCCTGAAACTCAAGAGTTACTTTTTAGTAACATACATCCTGTTTACCTGCCAGGCTCCTTTTACTTTATTCAGTAAGATATAATTAAGAATAGTGCAGCCTGAAACTCTATGTACCCAGAAAAGCATGATTTGAGGTGGCCCTCCCTCCTAACATAAGGGTGCAGCTACAGTGGTTTCTTCTGAAATTCTGTGTTGTCTCCCTGCTCTGACATTACTGTCTGTCAGTTTGCATGCCTGTAGGGGTGACAGTGCTTGCCATCAGCAACTTAAAGTTTGCCTATGAGGTTGGGAAATCACAAAAATACTACAGAGATGAGAAGCATCTACCTAAATCCTATTCTGACAAAACTTTCCCAATCCAAAATTTTTTTGATTCAAATTGAGTGAGGTGTCTAGACTTACTATCCAATCAGAAGGGTAGTTAAAATGGAAGGTAAACAATTTTAGGTAGGCTGAATCATGCTCATTAGTCCCCAAACTTATGTTCCTCAGTCAAATATAACAGGTTAGGATGACTGTGGGCCATAATGAAAAGTCAAAGGCTGGAAAAAAAACTAATTTCTTTTAAAAGAAAAGATCTGAAACTGGTAGAAAATTAAATGGCTAAAAAAATCTACCTATAAAAAAAATACCAAATACTTCAAACAATTGTTTTTACATGGTAGTTGGTACAATTTTTGTGGGATTTATTGGTCAGCTCTGCCTTGTTTGATCTCCGATGTGATGATTGACCAGTGCTAGTTTATTGCAGGCAACACATATGAAAGAAAGTACGAGAGAAGCGTGATTTTAGCTTTTTTTAAAAAAAACAAAAACAAAAAAAAACATCAAAAAAACTTTTTCCCAAAAGATGCACACTGTTCTGTTTGGCTTTTTCCTTGACTTGAAATGTCCAAGTCTTCACTGACCTACTGGACACAGCAACAGTAAAAGGAAAGATTAATTATGTGTATTTCACAATGGGTTGCTTCCCAAGAATGTTGGTTTTAGTCTGACTTTGTTTTGGTCTTGTACTGAGAAAACAAGAATAACAACGAATACCAAAGTAACAAAATACAAAGATGAACACAGAATTCAATAAACTCTGTCCACTGTCTCCCTCATAGCCCCCATAGACATTTCTTGCATAGTATGTGCTGAAATGCTAATTGTTCTGTTAGCTGTTACTCCTCTTGAGGCATGCTAAAGCTTAATGTATTTTATTTACTGTACAAGGGAAAACTCCTGTAGTCCAGTGTCTTTACTGTTAAATAAAGTAGGTCAACTTAGTTGCAGGTTTGGTTAAAACCAAATATTTACAGCTCAAACAAGACTCCAGTAGAGGCAAAGGTCTTCTCACCTTATGCTGTAGAACTTGTCCATTTTATGATGATCACTTGAAACTTTTCATCAGGTGTGTTACGCAGGGAACAACGTGCAAGAAGACTTTTCTAGGGAAGAAAATCAGTTGCTTGTATAGTCTATATTTCATAAAAACTGTAGGAGTCATGAGGTTTAATCACTGTACTTAAATCTTTGTTCCATACATTGCCTTCCTGCTTAGTATTCTTTTCTGTGCATCTTGACAATGTACCTGAAATCTAAAAGGATAATGTCATATTCTTAATAGTTTAACAAGAATAATAACAACAGCTCTCAGTTTTAGAGGACAGCAAAAAATGTAAAACTACTCATTAATTGTGTTTACAGTCCATTTTCTCTTTAATTCATTATCTTGTGTCATTGTCTACACTACTCCAAATTTACGTGGAAATTACAATTTTACAACTAAAAATAGGCCTTTGTTCTGCATTTTATCTGAAATTCTGTTTATGTTCAAAGCCTTTAATTAAATATTAGAACAAATGTTTTAGTAAAGATAGCATTTTTTTCTTATAAAGTATTGAAGCTATTTCTTAGTGTTCTACAACAATTATAATCATGTTACACTGTCCAGAAGGCTTGTTGAGTTCATTAATAATTCATACAAACTGACATGGGTTTAAAAGAGGAAATACATCACATAATGACATACGAAAGTGAGGAAAACTCAACACACATTTTTGCTGCAATATTGGAGAAAGAAAGGACTGTATTATTTATGTTCTTAAATATGAAGACTATATTGAGAATATGCATTTCTTAGGGCCATCGCAAATATGTATATGCATTTGTGTATGTCCACATATATATGAAGAGAGAGGGGAATGTAAAACATAAAGCCATTATCATGGATTTGGGATGTATGCGTTACTTAGAAATGAGAGCCTGAAGTTATGCATCTTGTTTAAATCAAAACCTTATCATGGCATGATGTGCAGTTTGTACATTCTATTTGTTACAAGAAAAGTTACTTTAGAGAGCTTTAAAGTATTTATTTGAAATATTTCCTTTATCTGTTCCTAAAATGATGATAAATAAAATGTCAATTCTACAATGTCATTGTGATTCTCTCCACTATTAGTAACTCATTTCATTTCCGTTTTACTAAGAAAATACGTATTAAAACAGTGATTGATGTGAACATAGATTTTTTTAAAACCCTTATCATTTGATAAGTGCTACTAGTTTTACGTTTTTTAGAATGTTAGTGTTGATTTAATCCCTTTGGGTTGTAACATAATGAGTTTTCATGGACATTTTCCATGAGGGAAAATAGATATCAGTGATACTTCCCATGGGAAATGCAGATGTAAGTTTTCTTTGTAGGCAGCAGGCCCCAAGAGAGGCTGTGGATGTCACTTGCCTTTTAGAAGTTAGGCAGCAACAGCTAGAGCTACCACTCTTGTGAAAATGCTGGGAAGTTCAGGAAGAGAGTTAGGATGGTAGCGTGATCCAAAGCAAAGTTGATACTTCAGGCTGATAAACTGAAAGTTTTACAATATATTGTTCCAATTGGAGCAAAAATAATATTAGGTCAGGTCCGTGCCCTCCATTACCATGAAGCAAAACCTTCTCTCAGCTTTCTAGCATTATGGTCATGTGGTGGACTCTCTTGTACTCCTAGGGTTTTACTAGGGAACAACTTTGGCAGTTGTGTGCCTTGGTAAGCTTCTGTATGTAGCCCAGGCCTCGACCCGCTGAGGCTGTCTCACAGTCCAAACATGCTGATCTCCCTGAGGGACTTCCTGTGCAGTTTCTGCCCATTCAGGAGCTGAGATTTTCTGTGCATGCTGCTGTGGCTGGAGTTAGATGAATGTGAGCACGTGGCCTCCATCAAGGGACAGATGCAATGTGTGGCACCATCTCTCCAGGCCGAGAACAAGCACCATAACAAATAGCAGCACTGCCTAGTATTGCCTCAGCATGCTTTCTCCAATGCCATCTGAGGCCACTGAGGGCTGTAGAAATCCTGTGCTTGCTGCACAGACTTGTTCTGATTCAGCAGCCATGTAAACTCACTGTGCTGGAAGCTTTGCCTAATAACAGATTGCTTCATGGCATGGGCTGCTGTAGCCAGCTGAGCAGTTCTGGGCAACACACTTTGAAGCATGTGGCCATGGCAAAACTCAAATGTAAAAAGGAAGTATACAGAAGGTGGAAGCAGGGACAGGTAATCTGGGAGGAATATAAGGACACTGTCCAAGCATGCAGGGATGGGGTTAGGAAGGCCAAAGTCCATCTGGAGTTTAATCTGGCAAGAGATATCAAGGACAACTAAAAGGGCTTTGACAAGTACCTCAGTAGAAAAGAAGACTAGGGGAAATGTGGGCCACTGCTGAACAGGGCAGGGGCACTGGTGTATTCAGTGCCTTCCTTGCCTCGGTCTTTACTGGTAATACTGGTAAGACCAACTACAGGAATGTCAAATCCCTGAGAGGAGGAGAAGTCTGCAGCAAGCAAGTTACCCTTGGAGAAGGAGGATCAGGTTAGGGATCACTTAAGCAAACTGGACCTACTGGTCCATGGACCCTGATGGGATACACCTGTGAGTGCTGAGGGAGCTGCCTGATATCACTGCAAGGCCCCTCTCAATCATCTCTGAAAAGTCATGGCAATTAGGAGAGGTGCCTGACTGAAAGAACGCAAATGTTGGTCTAATCTTCAGAAAGGGAAAGAAGGAGGATCTGCAGAAGTAAAAGCTGATCAGCCTCATCTTGATCCCTGGAAAGATGATGGAGCAGCTAATCCTAGAAATCACTTCTAGGCTCATGAAGAGCAAGAAGCTCATCTGAAGTAGTCAGCATGGATTCATAAAGGGGAAATCAGGCTTAACCAACCTGATAGTCTTCTGTGATGGAATGACTGGCTGGGTAGATAAGGGGAGAGCAGTCGATGTTGTCTCCCTTGACTTCAGTAAGGCTTTTGACACTATCTCCCATAACATCCTCGTAGGAAAGCTGAAATACAGACTTATATGAGGAGATAGTGAGATGGACTGAAAACGGGTTGAGCTGTTGGGCTTGAGTGTTGTGATCAGTGGCACAAAATCTGGTTGGAGGCCAGGAACTAGCAGTATACCTCTGGGGTCAATACTGGTACAATCCTGTGGATTTTTTTAATGAATAATCCTGATAATGGGACCAAATGCACCTTCAGCAACCTTGCAGACAGTGCAAAATTGGAAGGAAGGGCTGTTGTACCAAAGGGTTTTGCTGCATTCAGAGAGGCCTTGACAAGGTAGAGACATGGGCAGAGAGGAAGCACATGAAGTTCAAGAAAGGCAAGTGCAGAATCCTGCACCTGGGGAGAAATAACCCCATACAGGCTGGGGGCAGGTCTACTGAGACCAGTTTTGCAGAGGAGGCCCTGGGGGTCCCAGTGGACAAGAGGCTGAGTATAGGCCAGCAATGTGCCCTCGTGCCAAAGACAGCCAGTAGTATCCTGGGCTGCCTTAGACAGAGCGTTACCAAGAGGCCGAGGGAGGGGATCCTTCCCTTCTCCTCAACCCTGGTGAGGCTGCATCTGTAGTGCTGCATGCAGGTCTGGGCTCTCCAGTACAAGAGATATGGACCTACTGGAGCGAGTCTAGGAAAGGGCCGCAAAGATGATGAAGGGACTGGAGCATCTCATATGAGGAAAAGCTGAGAGAAGTGGGACTATTCAGCCTGGGGAAAAGAAGGTGCAGGGCTCAGTGTGTATAAATAATTGAAGTAGAGAGGTGTAGAGAGGATGAGGCCGGACTTTTCTCAGTGGTGCCCAGTAAAGGGACAAGAGGCAATGGGCACAAACTGAAACAAAGAAAGTTCGATCTAAACATAAAGAAAAACTCTTTTACTGTGAGGATGACTGAGCACTGGAGCAGGTTGTGCAGAGAGAGGTTGTAGAGGCTCTATCCTTGAAAACATTCAAAAGCCATCTGGACATGGTCCTGGGTAGCCTGCTGTAACAGACCCTGGGTTGGAGGGGGTTGGACTAGATGATCTCCAGAAGTCCCTTCCTACCCCATTCATTCTCTGATTCTGTGGTCGGAGAAAGTTTGCCTGTATCTGGCATCTGTAGGTCTATTGCCAGCTTCGCCTGTGTTCTTTTCCATGACACTTGCTCTTCTGCCAGGCTGTTTAGAGCTCTGTTGCAAAAGAGAGCAAAATCTCTTGTAAAATCTTGCTAGAGAGAAAAAAAGAATGTAGTCTGGGGTTGAGTTTGCTGAGTCTGACTATGGGAACAGTGGCCATAGCCAGTAACAAGGATAAAACCAGTAGGCTGGGGGAGAGCACAGACACTATGGAAAAATGGCGTAGGTACTGTTTTTTCCACAGCAATACCTTGGCCAAAGGTAGATGGTGGAGCCCAGGACTTGTGAGATTGCATTCTTCAGCCTCTGAGCTGAGGGGCTGTTTGCACGACAGGAGAGGAGCCTTTGGGGAATGAGAGTCTAGAAAGATCAGGGAAGGCTGGCCAGCTTTGGTAAAGAGGGAGCTACCTGAGGAGACTGCAAGAAAGGTATGTTTTGAAACATTCAGGGTCATCAAGACTTACAAACATGGTCTCTGCATTTCAGGATCAGTCCTGTTGTCTGTTATGCGTTTTTTGCCGGGGGGGAAGGTCCAGAACACTCAAGAGAGTAAAGCATGCAGTAAGCTGTTGAGAATACATGGTGTTTTGTAGACCAGCCTCAAAGAAATCACCTGGCACCTGTATGTTGTTGTTTACTGCTTAAATACATATGGCTACTCATCAGAGAGGATGTGCAGTGTGGTATGGCAGTAACATTGGATCTTCCTACTTCTAGCTGATTGCACCATCATATAGCAGTAGTTGAGCTAGTCAAATTCCAGAAATTCTTACATTTATGGTAAGGAGTCTGGAAGTCATGTGTTGGCACTGCAAGGCAGGTGCTATTTCCCAGCACAGTATGTTGAACATGGCCTCTGGTAAATAAAAGCTTTGCTCCAGAACAAGGGTGGCCCAACCGAAGCGCAACGTGGATGTGCCATAGCTCTGAATTAGAGCTGTTACTGTGGCTGTTCCTGTCTTGATCTGCTTGGCTCACACAATTGAAGCTCAGCCTAGGGTAAAACTACCAGTAGCAGTCAAGAAGTAGCATTTCATGCCTCAGCTTGCCACAAGTTAAGTAATTCATTAAATCTGACCTTTCAGAATAGTGTGGTGTGGACTGACAGAATGAGTTGGATTAAAAAAGAAAGAGAATATCAAGTGGGAGTAGGCAAACAATATAAACTTGATACAAAACTACACAATGTCTGCAGTGTCGTCCGCTTGTATGTGTATGCTAATAATTGGAGGTAGCTTAGGAAAAGCAGCAAAAATGAGCCAAAAATTGTCCCCTTTTGTGAGAGACTTAAGAAGCTTGATCTAATTGGTTTATCCAAATTAAGAGCAAGATAGCTCTGTTTGAGTGTGAACAGCTGAATGAGAAAAAGCTTTGATAGCAGACACTTGTTTGGCTTGGAAAAATGCAGTCCAGCCCTGAGAAACTGTAACTAGAAAAACTGAGGCAGAGGAGGGAGACAGTGCATGTTCAGGGGGGAGGCGAATGTCCCTGACACAGTCTCTAGAGGACTGCAGTCATTCTCCATTACTGTAAGTCTTTGAAGACCTTGTACATATTTGGAAAGATGTGCTGTAGCTCAAGCAGAAGTTAAGACCTTCACAAAACACCTGCTGTCCAAGGTTAGGAGGCTTGGGTTTTGCAGGAAGTCAGATGCAGATAACATTTTGCCCTTGGGATCTTTGAATGCATAGGAGTGATAATACTGTCCTGTCTCATTGCAAAATTCTGACTGTAAGTAGCTTAAAAAGCTAAGTGTATCTTTTGTTGTGATAAGGCTGATTATCTGCAGTTAGAAACCATTCAAAATCTCACCAGCATTCATTTTTAACAGCATGAAGAGTCTATGTGTGTGTGTGAAACCAGCACACGTCATTCACAGTGCCCTGACCAGGGCTCAGTTGTGCTCAGTACCTGTGACCTGTGGAATCAGCAGCCCTTAGTGAACTGACTTTTCCAGTAAGGTGGTAAAGTCAGTAGCCCTATCTTAGAGCTGTAACTTTCTGCTTTTATACTCTTATTCAGCATCACCCCTATCCATCTTCTGTCTGCATGTGTTTATCATCATGCGGAGCATCTTTTAGAGCCTTGCTCATAGCTGGCAGTGAGGCATAGTGATATCCTGTCTGCCTGCGCTCTCCCTTCTCGCAGCCTCACCAGATCTTGAGGCTATGCAAGACTCTTGACTTTTTTTTTTTAAGTGTACACTTGGGCTAATAAGCCATTTTTAGAGTGGATGTGAAATGCAGCATGATTAGCACTTACTTTTCTGATACATAGTGCTGAGCACATACAGTTTTGCTGTGTCTGTGTATTTCCTTCAGTTTTTATTATTAGTTTTTGTTCTGCACTGACATTTGGGAAAGCTCTGTTGGCAATTAAAGTTCTGAATGTCAGCAACAGGAGAAAAAAAGTGTTTGTGGTAAAGACTGGCAGAGGTGCCTTAACTGATTAGGATTTACTAATTTAAGATGTAGTTTTTAATTGAGTAGCAGTTTATTTACAGTAAGGTTTAATTACTCTTAATATCTAGATTAAAAAGACAATATTCTACCAAAATATATAGTGTGGTACATTCACTAGCTCCTTTACAGCCCATTTGTAAAACATATTCTAATGATGCACTTCATGGATTGCATAGAGTGCATAGAATTCATAGTCTATTTAATAAACAATAAACTTTTAAAAA